>NC_069500.1:1156770948-1157115948 GCF_027579735.1 Bombina bombina | reverse complement strand
GGCATCTTCAATCTTCTTTCTTCGCTCCACCGACACGGAGCATCCATCCCGGCCGACGACTGAACGACGAATGAGGTACCTTTAAATGACGTCATCCAAGATGATCGGAACAGCCAATAGAATGCGAGCTCAATCTGATTAGCTGATTGGTTCAGCCAATCAGATTGAACTTGAAAAAGAAAAGAGCATCAAAGATGAAGTATTGCCAAAGGTTCTTATCTCTAGTGATGATCATATAAGTCCAGCTCTATAAAGAGCAAATAAGGGTGGGGGGGGGAGGAAGGGGGGGGGGGGGGGGAGGGGGGGCGAAGGGGAACAGACATTATTCCCACTCCCAGCGGCCCTCCATGATCTCTAAGCTGTGTTTAGTGTCAATTCTCAAGATACAGGTTGGGTCTCAGCTTCTCTCCTAGACAGAATCGAATTACTGATCCAATAGTACCATATTTTCTGGAATGAAGCTCTGTTATTTAAGGTGTCTACTGCATATTCATGCATGGTATAAGTGTAGGAAATTTTGTTATATATTTCTGACCATGTGGGAGAGCCTACCTTCCAATATTTCGCTATGCAGATTCTTGTCACTGTACATAGTATTCTTATGAACGTGTTAATGTGTTTATGGAATTTATCTATGTGTTCGTGTAGTAATGCCTGTTGAATAGTAAGGATGATCTCTTCTTCCAGAAGTTGGCTAAGAAGGGCGGAGAGCTTCTGCCAGATCCTTTGTATATCCCTACAGTCCCACCACATATGCCTATATGACCCTATTTCTCCACATCCCCTATAGCATAAATTACTGCTGTTTATTTGCATATGGGCTGTCCTCACTGGTGTGAGATACCATCTAAATACAGTCTTCATAACATTTTCTTTTAAATCCATGCTAATTAATCCCTTATCGGCCCCTTGGATCAGTTCTTCCCATTCCGAAATCCCTTTAGATATGTTTAGATCTTTCTCCCACGCCTTTATTACCGAAGATTTAGTCCTGTCCGGAGGTGTCTGTAGCGCTATGTATTTTCTAGAAATATTATGTTTAGTCCTAGCTAAGCTTGCGCCACAGTTTTCTAATACTGTAAGTTTCCCATTTATCGGATTTTTAAGGAAAGTATGTAGGGAGGAACGTAATTGGAGATAAAGGTACCAATGGAGTTTTATAGGTTCAAGTTTTTCCTGTATCTGTGTGAAGGGAAGTAATTGCCCCCCCCCCACCACATCCGCCACTCTATAGAGTCCCTTATTCTCCCACTTAGCAACCATTCTACGGGAATCGCCTGTCAAAAAGGTTCTGATTGGGGTCAACAGAGAGTATACAGGGAACAGGTCTATTCTCTTACGTGTTTGAGTCCAGGACTTTGTAGTCAGGTCCGTAGTGTATGCTTGAGTGTGTAGTTTCTTTGGGTGACCGGGATGTGTGTCCCAGAAGATTGAGTCTCTCTCTTCCCATCCTCCCAACTCTATCTCTAGAAATACCCAAGTAGCTTCTTCTGATCTCCTCAGGAGGCAGGAGTCTTGAGCTAATCTAGCGGCCCTATAGTATACAAAAAGGTCCGGGGCACCCACTCCCCCTATAGCTCTGCTTCTGCTTATCACCTGTTTCGCTATTCTAGCCGATTTCGGTCCTCTTATAAAAGCTAATATGTCAGTCTGCATTTTAATAATATCTGCTTTGATCAACCTAATGGGGAGGGCTCTGAGAAGATATAGAATCCGTGGTAACAGGTTCATTTTAATTAGTGCTACCCTCCCCATCCAAGAAAAACCACATGCTCGCCATCTCAGGAGGTCTCTCCTGAACTGATTAAGCAGTGGGGAGTAGTTATATTTATATAGGAGGTGCATCTGAGCTGGAAGATTAATACCTAAGTATTTGAGTGTTTTGGAGACCCAACGAAACTCAAAATTAAGTTCAATTATTTTCCGTGTATGCGAAGGGATGGCCACCGGGAGAAGTTTGCTTTTTTCCATATTTATTTTGTATCCCGATATCTGTGAGAATTCGACCAATGTGTTGTTTAAGTTAGGGAGTGATAGAAGTGGTTTAGTGATGGTGAGTAGTATGTCGTCCGCAAATAACGATATTTTGTATTCGGTTTGGGCCACCTGAATACCTGCTATGTCTGGGTGTGCTCGGATTTTGGCCGCTAGTGGCTCAATACAGAGAGCAAAGAGCAAGGGTGATAGAGGGCATCCCTGCCTGGTCCCGTTTAGTATGGGGAAGAGATTTGACCTATAGCCTCCCGCAGTTACCTGGGCTTGTGGTTTTGAGTAAATTGCTCGTAAAGCAGTCATAAATGTTTCGGCAAAACCCATCTCTGCCATTACCCCTAGCATGTATTTCCAGTCTATTCTGTCGAACGCCTTCTCCGCGTCCAGCGAGAGGACCAGAGAAGGCGTTCGTGTACTCTCTAAGTGATGGATCAAATTGATTACTCGCCTTATATTGTCCGGGGCCTCCCTATTCTGTATAAACCCCACCTGGTCGGGGTGGATCAAATGTGGCATAATTGGTTTGAGGCGGTTGGCTAGGACCTTAGTAAAAATCTTAAGGTCCTGGTTGATTAGAGAGATAGGTCTATAATTTTGACATTTCTTATGGTTTTTGTCTGGTTTAGGGATCACTACTATCTTTGCATCTAATAATTCCTGAGGGATGGGGTTGCCTTCCATGATGAAATTACAAAATTTAGTCAAATGGGGGATCAATGTGCTCTTGAATAGTTTATAATATTCCCCCGGGAACCCATCGGGGCCAGCCGCCTTTCCTGGTTTCAGATCTTTAATAGCTTTTGAAATCTCCTCTATAGCTATCGGGGCATTAAGGCTGTCTCTCTGTTCTGTCGTGAGTGAGGTCAATTTACAGTCACCTAAGAATCTTCTTGTCTGGGACATTGTCTCTAAGTTATGAATCACCTTTTCTCCATCGTAGAGTTTGCTGTAGAAATTTGCGAAAGTGTTAACTATTTCTTGGGGATGGGAGGTCTGATCCCCCCTCTCCGTTTCTATCGACATTATAGCCGACGCTCTGCATCTCTCCCTGATCTTATGGGCCATGAATCTGTCTGGCTTATCCGCAAATATGAAATAGTGTGATATGAGTCGTTGAGCTGCTCTAACTGCTTGCGAGTTTAACGTTGTCGCTAGGGATTGTTTTTTATCCCGAAGTGTTCGTAATGTCTCTGGGCTTTTAGTTAGTTTGTGCTGTCTCTCTAAATTTTCAATATCTTTATGAAGCTGTTCTGTATGGGTTCTGTATTTGTGGTTAATCCTAGCCTTCAGTTGAATTAATAGTCCCCTCACCACTGCCTTATGTGCTGCCCATGAATAAATTGGATTCGTGGTTGAGTCAGTGTTGATCACCCAGAATTCCGTCATAGCTCGTTATATAGCCTTATGATCTTGGTCTAGTTTTAAAAGAGTGTTATCATATGTCCAAGTCCTACGTCTGTTAGTGTCCCTTAGGCCCTCCAGGTCAAGTGAAATTATAGAATGGTCCGACCATACACAAGCGTGTATACTTGAACTACATAGTAAGGGTTGCAATATCTGGCTCAGATATATGTAGTCAAGCCTGATGTATGAGTTGTGTGCAGCAGAGTAAAAGGTGGTGTCTGTAGTTGATCCATAAAGCGTGTGCCATGTGTCCAAAAGCATGTGTGGTACAAATGATTCTTGGATTGCTTTAACAATGTGATTGTCTCTATGGTGTTTAGGAGTTAGTTGTTTGTGCTGAGAGGGTTGAATTGGAGTCATGGTTATATTAAAATCCCCCGCTAAGATAATTTTAGTTTGTGACCATTCTGTCAGTAAGTGAGCAATGTGGGCAAAAAAGTCATGTTGGTTATCATTGGGGGCGTAAACGTTACATAGGGTTATCTCAGAGTCGTGGATGCGTCCTCTTAGTATCAAATATCTACCTTCAGGATCTGCCAGTGTGCTAATGTGAGAAAATCCGATTGAGGAGTGAATTAAAATGGATACCCCGCGGGTTTTATTGGGCGCAGTGGCATGATAATGTGTACTAAACTGCTTGGTCCAATATTTAGGCAAACTATCTTTAAGGAAATGTGTTTCCTGTAAGAACACCAGGTTAGCGTTTAAGGTCCTATATTGATTCATTGCAAGTCTTCGTTTGATGTCAGTATTTAGGCCTCGAACATTATGGGACACCAGTCTAATTTTACTATTCATAGGCATATGTGGTGGTCTGCAGTTCTAAGTGTATCATGTGGATTATAAATATGTCACTCACGTAGTGAGTCAACTTACCCCGGAGATCTTGAGATGACATGATGTGTTGCTTCTTGGGAGCCTTTGTCTTGGAGGGACCGCTGAGAGGGGGGGAGAGAGAGAAAAAAACAGGGAACAAACAACATATTGTCAAACAATTAACAGTTAATCGGTCCCCACTAAGGGGACAACTCAACAGTGCCTGAAAACATTTTAATAAACAAGTGATTTCCACTTAATCTTAAGTATAGGGGAACAACTTTTTGTCCCTTTTAAATGTCAATGTGGTGAGCCTTGTCGCAGAATGTACTCATTTCCTGGTCAATCCCTTCCAGTGACATTAAGAAGGTCATCTGCCTGTGACATGGTATCTAGGGTGACCAGTTCAGCTAGGTGTCGGGGGTAATTCCCCCCACATAAACAGTTATGTATGAAAGGAGAAGAAAAAAGAAAAAAGCAAGTGGGGGGAGTAAGTCATCATACCTCGGGAAAGTCCTGGTGATGTCCTCAAACCTTATAATTGTGGGAGGACGTATCCAGAAGAAAGGAGAGGGAGATCAAAAAGTCCAGTGAAGAGAGATTAAGAAAAAAAAAAAGGGGATTGTTCACGTCAGCTCATCTCTGGCTTCGCTCATTTTTTGCTTCTTGTAGCTGACCTTTTGCCAGGTCTTCTGGGTGATGGAGCCTGTGGAGTTATCTCTCCGTGGGGTTGATGAGTGTTGTTCTGGGGGAGTCGGAAGATCTGGGGGTTCCAAGCCCAATAAAGTGCATACCTCTGGAATATCCTCCTGGTTTTTGATGTTAATGGTTTTGGAGTCTTTGAGGATGCTTAGGACAAAAGGAAATCCCCATCTATAAGGAATTTGTTGTTTGCGGAGAATAGTAGTTAATGGTTTCAGTGAACTTCTCCGTTGTAAGGTCCGTAGACTCAAGTCCTGAAAGAATTGTACTACATTGCCCTGAAACTTAAAGCTTGGGTTCTTTCTGGAGGCTTGCAGTATCTTCTCTTTATCAGGAAAGAAGGTCAATTTAACTATCACATCCCTTGGAGGAATACAATTTTTGGCTTTGGCTTTAAGAGCTCTATGAGCACTTTCCGCATGAAATGTATAATCAGGAGCAGACCCTGTTATTTGACTGAAAAGTTGCGCAATGTATGCTGGAATGTCCTTAGATGCTACATCCTCTGGGATTCCCTTCAATCTGACATTATTCCGCCTGCTCCTGTTCTCTAAATCCTCCATTTTGTCTTGTAATTCCTGGAGAAGCTGTTGTTGGTCAGATACTGTTTGTGTTATCTCATCTACATTCTCCCCCATTGCATCTTTCTGGTCTTCCAGAATGTCAATTCTATTACCCATATCAGTAAGATCAGATTTAATTTCAGCAAGAGTTGATGTCACTGATGTGTGGATGGAGTCTATCTTCTGCCATAATTTCTCAAAGTTGTCCGTCAGATCCTTCTTGGATACTAGGTGTTGTAGATCTGCTTTTGTAATAGGGGGTTGGTTGACAGTGGTTGGAGGTGAGGATTGAATAGTGTCATCTCCCTCTACCATGTCTCTGATCATTTTAGATGGTTGAGAAGCTTTGAAAAAGGAGGACACCGTAGAGGGCGTGCTTGGGTTTGTTATCTTCTCCCCTTTCCCTCCTCTTCTTGTAGTCATTATTTCACAGGTTGTTGTGGCTATGGAGAGTAAACTATATTTCCTCCCCCCTACTCCCCCAGGTGGGATGTTTAATACAGAAGGTTTGAGGTAATTTCAAATATTAGGGAGGTATGTGCTAGCAAATCTTCTTCCCTTCCCCAACAGGCATGGTTCTGCTAAGGCTCTTTTGTAGTATATGAAGAGACATTTGTCCCCTCACTTTGTATTCATTAATTACATATCGCCAGGTTGGATTGTAAAGCTGTATTCAGGACTCTCCTCCAGCAATCACCTCTTATTTGTATGGTTCTTTATCAGGGTTCGGGCCAGTGGGTAGACCGAGTTCCCACCCACTCTCCCCAGGGAAGTTGCCTTCACAAGGCAATCACGGGAAGGGAAAATGGGGTATGACCCACCGTCCGCTAGGGACGGCAGGAAAGGGGGGGGGAGAGTGTGTTTCCTCAGATCTGAGATCAAGCAGTATAGAGCAAACTGTCAGGTAGATTTCTGGGGTAGTTATAGATAGTCTCTAGCGTTCAAGAGCCCCAAAATCTCTGCAGATAGATCTTGTATTTGCACAGTGAAAGTTACATTCCGTTTTCCAGCTGCTGTGTCTGTTTGTAGTTTAATATAGGTTATTTCCCTTATTGTGGTTCTGTCTTGAAGTGCACTACAATATCTTTTTATGATAATGTGTAAAAGTTGTAAAGATTGTGGGATCCAACAAGCAAAAGGGAAATGTCTCTAATTTGTGTGCATTTAGTGTAAAGAGTTAGAACCATGCGGCTAGCTTGTCACAGTCCATATGCTGCCTCTTCTAATTGAAAGCCACAGGTATCTATCAGTTTGTTCCCCCGGTGTCATCAACCGTTGTGTGCACTAATGGGCTGGTTTTTCTCAGCAATATATATATTTTTTAAAGTGTGCAGGGGTGTCTCTAAGATGGCGTCTGTTCGCGCCTTTGGCCTCCTCCCCGCGTGGCTCAGACAACAGTGCAACTCCCCAGCTCGGGTTTCCCCATCTTTATCTTTTTGTAGCGCTCTGAGCTAGGGGGATTGCTGATGAGGCAGAACCCCACGGGATTGCTGGCTTGCTATTAAGGGTAAGTGTATCACTAAGTGCGGTATGGAGGGAATAAATATGGCGGGTGTTTTGCATCCAGAAGTGTTTGCGTTGTGTAAAGAGGAGACTTCTGCCGTTACCTGAGATTCCGCTCCCCACAAATGTAGCTCCAGGTCTAGAACAAGTCCGACAGAGGCAGGGGTGTAGATTGAGTGGTTAGGTTAATGGCACCTCCGTTTAGCAATTCGGGACTACAGTGTTACAGGCCCCGAGAACGGCAGAAGTCCGCTATTCTCCTGCAGAAGTGTTTAGGTGACTCCGGAGCGGTGCCCCGACCCTCCGGAGTTAGGCAGCAGAGAATTGATTGTTCTCAAAGTAGGGGTAATTCCGTTGTACACACCGGTTCTTAAAGAATTAGGTCTCAGGGACAGCTTTCTCCATTGCAGGGTGGTAAAAGGAGAAAAGTGCGATGTCTTGGCAATCTCTTTATGCTATGTGTCTCCAGAAGTCTTTAACCCTACTTGATCCTCTGTGTTTGCGTTATAAATTTTTTATATTTTAAGCTTAAATCATATAATAATTTAAGTTATAGCAGAGAGCTCACTCCAGAGACGTCTTCCCTGCTTGGCAGCTAACTCCGCCCCCCCCATTTAATTGTATTTTTAGATAGATATTTGTAGTTTATTTAATTTATTGATAGTGTAGGTGTATTTGTAACTTAGGTTAGGAACTATTTAATAGCTATTATATCTAGTTAAAAAAATTAACAATTTACCTGTAAAATAAATATAAACCCTAACATAGCTACAATGTAATTATTAATTATATTGTAGCTATCTTAGGCCTAGATTTAGAGTTTGGCGGTAGCCGTGAAAACCAGCGTTAGAGGCGCCTAACGCTGGTTTTAGGCTACCTCCGGTATTTGGAGTCACTCAAAAAAGGTGTAATTAGTTTAAAATTGTTGTAATATTTTTCTTATGTTTGTAATTATTTTTTTATTTTTTGTAACTTAGTTCTTTTTTATTTTTTGTACTTTAGTTAGTTTATTTCATTGCAGTTATTTGTAGGTATTGTATTTAATTAATGTATTGATAGTGTAGTGTTAGGTTTAATTGTAGGTAATTGTAGGTATTTTATTTAATTAATTTAATGATAGTATAGTGTTAGGTTTAATTGTAACTTAGGTTAGGATTTATTTTACAGGTAATTTTGTAATTATTTTAACTATTTTAGCTTTTAAATAGTTCTTAACTATTTAATAGCTATTGTACCTGGTTAAAATAAATACAAAGTTACCTGTAAAATAAATATTAATCCTAAAATAGCTATAATATAATTATAATTTATATTGTAGCTATATTAGGATTTATTTTACAGGTAAGTATTTAGCTTTAAATAGGAATAATTTATTTAAGAAGAGTTAATTAATTTCGTTAGATTTAAATTATATTTAAGTTAGGGGGGTGTTAGTGTTAGGGTTAGACTTAGCTTTAGGGGTTAATACATTTATTAGAATAGTGGTGAGCTCCGGTCGGCAGATTAGGGGTTAATAATTGAAGTTAGGTGTCGGCGATGTTAGGGAGGGCAGATTAGGAGTTAATACTATTTATTATAGGGTTAGTGAGGCGGATAAGGGGTTAATAACTTTATTATGATAGCGGTGCGGTCCGCTCGGCAGATTAGGGGTTAATAAGTGTAGGCAGGTGGAGGCGACGCTGTGGGGGGCAGATTAGGGGTTAATAAATATAATATAGGGGTCGGCGGTGTTAGGGGCAGCAGATTAGGGGTACATAAGGATAATGTAAGTAGCGGCGGTTTACGGAGCGGCAGATTAGGGGTTAAAATAATATGCAGGGGTCAGCGATAGCGGGGGCGGCAGATTAGGGGTTAATAAGTGTAAGGCTAGATGTGTTTAGACTCGGGGTACATGTTAGGGTGTTAGGTGCAGACGTAGGAAGTGTTTCCCCATAGCAAACAATGGGGCTGCGTTAGGAGCTGAACGCGGCTTTTTTGCAGGTGTTAGGTTTTATTTCAGCTCAAACAGCCCCATTGTTTCCTATGGGGGAATCGTGCACAAGCACGTTTTTGAGGCTGGCCGTGTCCGTAAGCAACTCTGGTATCGAGAGTTGAAGCTGCGTTAAATATGCTCTATGCTCCCTTTTTGGAGCCTAACGCAGCCTTTATGTGGACTCTCAATACCAGAGTTATTTTTATGGTGCGGCCAGAAAAAAGCCGGCGTTAGCTACGCGGGTCCTTACCGACAAAACTCTAAATCTAGCCGTATGGGTTTATTTTATAGGTAAGTATTTAGATTTAAATAGGAATATTTTAATTAATAATATTAATATTAGATTTATGTTAATAAGAGTTATTTAGGGATGTTAGAGTTAGATAGGGTTATTATACTTAATATATATATAATATAATAACGATATTAACTATGTTAATCCTAATGTAATTAGGGTTAATATAGTTAATATATATAATATAATAACTATATTAACTATATTAACCCTAATATAATTAGGGTTAATATAGTTAATATAGCTGGTGGCGGTGTAGGGGGATTAGATTAGGGGTTAATACATTTATTATAGGTGGCCGCGGTGTAGGGGGATTAGATTGTAGGCAAAAGAGCAGTTTACTTTGTGACAAAGCCCCACCAAAAGCCCTTTTAAGGGCTGGTAAAAGAGCTGAATTCTTTGGGGCATGCCCCGCAAAAAGCCCTTTTAAGGGCTGGCAAAAGAGCTGTTACTTTGAGGCAATGCCACGCAAAAAGCCCTTTTCAGGGCTATTTGTAGGGTTAGACTTAGGTTTAGTGGTAGGGATAGTTTAGTATTTTAGGGGTTAAATAATTTAATATAGATGGCGGCGGGGTAGGGGGATTAAATTAGGGGTTAATAATTTTAAAATAGATGGCGGCGGGGTAGAGGCTCACTTTAGGGGGTAGGTAAGGTAGATGTCGGCAGGGTAGGGGTTCACTTTAGGGGGTTATAGATTTAATATAGCTGGTGGCGGGGTCTGGGAGCGGCGGTTTAGGGGTTAATACATATTTTATTGTTAGGATAGTGAGGGGGGATAGCGGATAGAGGGTTAGACGTGTCGGGCTATGTTAGGGAGGCGTGTTATACGTGTCGGGCTATGTTAGGGAGGCGTGTTAGACAGTGCGGGTGATTTCATACTTTAGTCAGGTTTTGTAGGCGCCGGCAGTTTCTAACGTGGCGTAAGTCACTGGCGACACCAGAAATTTGTACTTGCGCAGATTTCTGGACATCGCTGGTTTATCCGACTTACGGCACGTTAGCATCTGACGGCGCCGTATATTGGATAGCTCGAGATGCAAGCTGAAACTGCGGGCGATGCGGGTTCCCTCGCTTGCGCCGCAAACTACGCCGTATATCGGATCGCGCCCATGAAGTCTGCAGTGTGCACTTGCAGTTCTCAGACCATTTTCAGTTAAGTTACTTAAAATGAGGATAAATAATGAAAGTATAATGGAAAGATTTTGTACTGTGCATAATTAAACATTTTATTTTACAATCTCAATATGTTGTAGTCCTTTTACATAGTTGTAATGATGGTGACAGAGAATGATAAAGGTGACATTTACATGGGTTGTGTGTTCAGGTATTTTTATGTTAATCAGATATTAATATTTAATTATTTATATTTACATGGAAAGGAGATAATTATGTAACTTAACCCAAATTATTTGTAAAACTATTGTTGAGCGTTCATTATATGTTCTAGATAAACTACAACCACAGTTGTTTAAAGAGACAGTAAACACCTTGTAATTACAATTTGTTTTTGCAATAAGTTATAATACTAGGTAAGTATAAAAAAAGGTGTATGGATTAGCCCAGGGTTCTTCAAACTTTTTTTCCCAAGATCCAGTGCAATCAATCATACCAAAAACATTTTTGACCATATTTTTATGCTTGGGGCCGAATTATCAAGCTCCAAATAGAGCTTGATGCCCCTGTTTTCTTGCGAGCCTTCAGGCTCGCCGGAAACAGCAGTTATGAAGCAGCGGTCTTAAGACCGCTGCTCTATAACTTGTCCGCCTGCTCTGAGGCTGCGGACATCAATACGCCTGATCCTATATGATTGGGCTGTTTGACACCCCCTGCTAGTGGCCAATTGGCTGCAAATCTGCATAGGGCGGCATTGCACAAGAAGTTCACAAGAACTGCTTGTCCAATGATAAATGCCAACACCGTAAGCTGTCTGCATTTATCGATGTGCTGCGGACATGATACGCTACATTGTATCATGTCCAAAAAATGGCAAATAGATGGCGCTTGTCTGTACAGTGATGTTTCTCTATATGGCGAAGAGAAAAAGGGCTTGAGGTGTGTGTAGGATCCAATTAATATAAGTGCAGTATACTCACTCCATAAGTAGTGGGAGTTAAGCTGCGATGTAATGTGTCTCCAGAGTGATGTAGTTCCCCAGAATAGTTTCAGAATCTCTACATCACTCTGGAGACACATTACATCTTTACTGAACTCCCACTACTTATGGAGTGAGTATACTGCACTTATATTAATTGGATCCTACACACACCTCAAGCCCTTTTTCTCTTCGCCATATAGAGAAACATCACTGTACAGACCAGCACCATCTATTTGCCATTTTTCCACTTGTATAAAACAGTCACAGAGGTGAGACTGTAAGAAGGCTGCGGTCTTATCTAAAAGGAGAGTATCAGTTCTTGTTGTTACATTCAAGTGTTTTTTTCCATCTAGCACAGTATATTGTATCTTTTTGTATCTATATTGTATCATGTCCGCTCGCACTTTAAAAAGTCGGCCCATTGGTCGGAAAAATTCTGAAGTAATATACAATAAGATAGATACAATTTTTGGCAAAGTGAATAAAATGTGTGCATACTTTATTCCTGATTGTAGTCAAACTTGAACATATTGTGAAAGGTAATGACACACACACTCATATAATACACACACACTCTCATACAATACACTCATACAACATACACACTTTCATATTACACATATACACACCACACACACTCTCATATAACACACACACACTTTCATATTACACACATACACCACACACACTCATATAATACATACACTCTCATATTACACATATATACACCACATACACTCTCCTACAACACACCTGCAAGTCGCGACTTAGTAAACATAGTGATGCGACCCAGTATGGGTCCCGACCCTTGGTTTGAAAAACTATGCATTCAGATGTATATAGTTGCATTAAAGGGACAGTCTACTTGATTTTTTTTTTTTATTGTTTTTAAAGATAGATAATCCCTTTATTACCCATTTCCCAGTCTTGCATAACCAACACAGTTATATTAATATACTTTTCACATCTATGATTACCTTTTATCTAAGTCTCTGCAGACTGTCCCCTTATCTCAGTGTTTTTTTTACAAATTGGCAATTCAGCCAATTAGTGCGGACTCCACAGGAGTGTGCACAAAGTTATCTATATGTTACACATGAACTAGCACTATCTAGCTGCGAAAAGCTAATAAAATGCACTGAAATAATAGGAGGCATTCAAGGGCTTAGAAATTAGCATATGAGCCTACCTAGGTTTAGACTTCAACAAAGAATACCAAGAGAACAAAGCAAATGTCATGATAAAAATAAAGTTGTTTAAAATTGCATGTCCTATGTCAATCATGAAAGTTTCATTTTTACTTTACTGTTCTTTTAAGTCTCCTCATACATGACATCTTGTACAGCAAAGAACAACCTGCATCACTTAGGAAACACAATAAAAAATATAGGCTTTGCTAAGGATCATAATTGTAAAATATTCGTCTGTTTTATTAGGTCAAAGAAGTCTTGCTGGATAGAACCATCTCAGAAACCTCTCAGACGTAAAGAAGAGGCTGCTGATTACCTACATTTTAAGCATGAAGAATTCATAAACACTATTTCCTTCGTCTTGGAGCTGATTCTCACTAATTCAAAGCCGTGTCTCATTTTTTTGTTTTTATTTTATTTCTAAACCTTCTAAAGTTTTTTATAGTGCTTATGATTAAAGAGACTATTTTATAGAGGGTGTTTTTTTTAATCATTTGGTTACATCTTTGACAGTAAAACTCATTCCATGCAACAACAAGTGAACGGCTGCAAGACAGATTCAGATCTATCAAAGTGATTGTAAATGTATATGTTCCAGTAAAGCTATATAAAATAAATGCATTAAATTAATTAGACCTTCATTCATCATTTTTATGGAATACGCACTGTAACCTAATTGTATTAGTTTAATTGTTTTATTACCTTACCCTTCTCCATCGCCCACCAGAAATTTATTTTCTCTTGTTAAGTGTATCCAGTCCACGGATCATCCATTACTTATGGGATATTAACTCCTCCCCAACAGGAAGTGCAAGAGGATTCACCCAGCAGAGCTGCTATATAGCTCCTCCCCTAACTGCCATTCCCAGTCATTCTCTTGCACCCAACGAATAGATAGGATGTGTGAGAGGACTTTGGTGATTATACTTAGTTTCATACCTTCAATCAAAAGTTTGTTATTTTATAATAGCACCGGAGTGTGTTATTCCTTCTCTGGTAGAATTTGAAGAAGAATCTACCTGAGTTTTTCTATGATTTTAGCCGGAGTAGTTAAGATCATATTGCTGTTTCTCGGCCATCTGAGGAGAGGTAAACTTCAGATCAGGGGACAGCGGGCAGATTAATCTGCAAAGAGGTATGTAGCAGCTTATTATTTTCTGACAATGGAATTGATGAGAAAATTCTGCCATACCGATATAATGTAAACTCAGCCTTAAATGCAGTAGCAGCAACTGGTATCAGGCTGTCATGTATGTATATTTTACACTTCAGTATTCTGGGGAATGGCACTTCACTGGAATTATACTGTATGCATAAAACTTTAGCCTAATTTGCAGGGACTAGCAACAGGCTTTTTTTTTTTTTTTTCCCAAAAACACTTTTTATTTTAAGATAAACTTGTGAATAACAACAATATGTTATACAGTTTTTTTGCATATACATAGGTTTTTCTGAAATCACAGTGAGAGTGTCATCATAGGTAAATACAGGTCATATCATATACCCACAAGGGTCTTACAGGTTACATAATCATAGAAGAAAGGACATTACAGTTTAACCAATCTTAATTATGATGATTAGCAGGGCATAATAATCATAGGCATTAACTCAGCATTATGGTAATTACAGCAAGTCAGTCTAATGAAAATCATTATCTTGCTTCTCTCAGTGATCCGACAGATCAATCTCAGCGTGCACCTCCAGGCGGGGCAAATCGCCCCACAAGAAGTAGGGACAGCAGAAAATAGGGGCCGGGGTAGGGGAAATAGGTTACACAGTGTAGGAGGAGAGGGGGGGGGGGGGTTAGGGGAATGGAAGAAGAAGGAGTGAAAGCATAGGTCAGTGATTGCAGATGAAAGAGAATAGGCGGGGGAGTTTGTTACAAGAGTCAAGATCTATCCGCCTATCTATTGTTTTCTTGGTAATAGAACCAAGGTTCCCAGATCTGCCAGTAGAGATCTTCTTTATCTATATTGAAGTAAAAACTCTGTTCCATCTTGGCATATGTCTGTATTATGGGGATAATTACTGTTATGTCAGGGGGTTGAGTCTGTTTCCAAGCTCTCGCTATCGCCAACTTAGTGGCAGCAAGAACAAAAATTAACAATTTAGACAGGGGAGCCTGAATGTGTCTCGGGAATACATGTAGTAAAGCCATATCAGGGGTGAGTGATCTATTCAGTCCAAGGGCAGAGCAGAGGGAGGACACCTGCGTCCACAAATGTTTTAATTTAGGACATTCCCACCATATGTGAATATCGGACCCTCTTGATTCGCAGTCTCTCCAGCAGAGAGGGGAGGATGTAGGAAACATCTGTGAGAGTCTAGAGGGGGTATAATACCATTTTAGAAACAGTTTCATATATGATTCTAGAGTGTTCGCACAGTGTACTGTCTTCTTGGTTAGAGTCATAGCCATGTGCAGATCTTTGTCAGTGATTGGTCTGGACAAGTCTCCCTCCCATGCTCTAAGTTGCCAAGGTCTGTCTTTGTTTGTGGACGAGAGTAGTAAGCTATAGTGGAATGAGATAAGTTTAGGGGCCTTAACAGTGAGTTGCCACAATTTTTCCCAAGCGGTCAGAGGTCTATTAGGGCCTTTAGGGAATCCCCAAGAGACCAGGAAGGCGTATAGTCTAGAGTACTCAAATTTAAGCCATATAGGGGGGTTTGGAATGACAGATTCTATATTGTTCGGGCCTACCAGAGTGTCTGAGGAATATAGCTGGGAGATCATTTTCAGATCCCAAACACCCCAGTGCTGTACGTGTGTGTCCGGTAGGGCTGCAAGCAAGGCGGGCAAAGACTGGATAGGAGATGGATGTGGGGCAACCTCTGGTAGGTTCCTGAGGTTGTGCCAAATTTTCAAGTTGTCTCTGATAATGACATTCTTTATTCCCAACGTATCCAGTCGGTAGGTAGGAATCCATGGTAAATCAGCCAAACTCAGACCTGTAGGGAGATCAGAGGCCTCTATGGTCTTCCAACCTTGCGGTTCACCCTTATCTGCCCAGGCTAAGATGTGAGAGAGCCTAGCGGCTTCATAGTATCCACGAATGCTGGGCATAGCTACACCTCCCTGCTCATACTTTTTCTGAAGGATCTTTGCTGCTATACGAGGCTTAGATTTGTCCCAGATATATTTTTGACCAAGAGATTGGAGCTTATCTATAAGGGCACTAGGAACATTAAGAGGTAAGCAGCGAAAGTAATAGAGAATTTTAGGTAGGATCGTCATCTTAAAAGATGCTATGCGGCCTAGCCAAGAGATCTCTTTAAAGTTCCATGAGGTGGTGAGCTCGGTAACTTCTTTAATAATGTCTGAGTAGTTTATAGAAAGTACTGCTCTCCGATCTGCACCAAGTTGAATCCCCAAGTGTCTGATGGTGGAATGTGACCATTGAAAGGAGTATGAGGTTCGCAGAACATCTAGTTCAAAGGCAGGAAGACCAACCGGCAAAGCCTCGGTCTTTGAAACGTTAACCTTATAATAACTATGGGCACCAAATTTGGAAACAAGGTCAAGAAGGGCAGGTAGGGAGCCTAATGGGTTTGTGAGGAATAATGTCACGTCATCCGCGAACAATGCTATTTTTTCTGTTTGACCAGAAAACTGTACTCCCCGTATCGTACGTGAGTTTCTAATGGCTTGGGCCAAAGGTTCAATGGCTAATGTGAAGATTAAGGGCGATAGGGGGCACCCCTGCCTAGTACCGTTAGTGATATGAATTTCCGGAGAGGCAAAACCCAAGCCCTTAACAACCGCCGATGGACAGGAGTATAAGGCGCGGATAGCTGTTACTACTTCGTCTGGTATGCCAAATTGGGCTAATGTGCACCATAGGTAATCCCATCTGACCCTGTCAAACGCTTTTTCTGCGTCTAAAGACAGGGCCAGCATGGGAATTTTTAGACGAGACGCTTCTGTGAGGATATTAAGCATTTTCCGAGAATTATCCGGTCCTTCTCTACCAAAGGTGAATCCAACTTGATCTGAGTGTACTACCTTCAGGAGTAAGGTGTTAAGGCGGTTGGCCCAAAGTTTGGCATAAAGTTTCACATCACCATTAATCAATGAGATTGGTCTGTAACTAGTACATTGTGTTGGGTCTTTATTCGGCTTGGGGATAGGTAGAATTATTGCCTGCAGGTATTCATTAGCAAACAGACCTGACTCTCGAGCCTCCAAAAAAACCTTGAGGAGTATCTTATTCAGATCAGATTTAAAGAGCTTATAGAAGGATGCCGGGTACCCATCAGGGCCCCGGGGCTTTATTATTTTGGGTATGCTTGATAGCTAAGTTAATTTCAGTTAGAGAGAATGGGGCCTTAAGTGTTTCTTTATCTACCTCTGATAGTGCGGGTAGATTAAGACCTTGTAGGAAATCTTTCACTTCTGGAATAGGTGATTCTTCACCAGCCATTGAAGGGTGGAGATGATACAAATCAGAATAATAGGCCGCAAAGGTTTTAGGCGAGGAGACCGATTTGGTTCCCTGTTTGAGTGATAGTATTCTAGCTGCCGCAGTTCTACCTCTCAGTTTGTGTGCTAAGAGCGTTGAGGCTTTATTACCCTGACAATATAGCAACTTTTTGAATCGAGTATGGGCTTCCCTTACCCTCTCCAGTTCCCTATCCGCTATTTGCGCTCTAAGAGTTTTGATTTTATCAGCTAGAGGGCTCAACGGGGAGGTCTTATTTTCTTGTTCAGTCCGTCGTAGCTCTGTCATAAGAAGGCCCAAAGGGGCTTTCATCTGATGCCTAAGTTTTGCCTGTCTCCGAATGCAGATCCCTCTCACATATGCCTTCAGGGCGGCCCAAACTGTTTGAGATGGCATACCCGGAGTTTCGTTTAGCTGTAAGAATTCTCTAATAGAATTTTGGAGAGAAGTCCTAAAAGGCTTGTCCTGTAGGGCCTGCTTAGGAAGTTTCCAACCAGGCCTAGACATTGTTGTTTGGTCAGTGGAGAGGGTAAACATGAGAACATCATGATCCGACCAAGCACAAACCTTTATATGTGATATTAAAACTCTGTCAAGTGTCCATGAATCCGTGAAAAAGTGGTCTAGTCTCGAGTAAGAGTGATGGGGTCTAGAGAAGTATGTGTAATCTCTGTCACTGTGGTGGTATGCCCTCCAAATGTCATATAGGTTGTGCTGGATTATGTACTGACGGAATCTGTTGGCAGTAGTTATAGTATACGTGTCAATTTCTTTCCCCCTCTGAACTTTCTTGTCAACTAGGGGGTCCCACACCATATTGAAATCACCCCCTAGAATCAGAGTTCCAGCCTTGTATTTTTCTATTTTAGACAGTACCTTTTTCAAGAATTTGGGTTGTGATTGGTTAGGGGCATAAATATTTACCAATGTGAATAGAATACCGTTAAGCTTACAGGTGAGCAAGAGATATCTACCCTCAGAGTCTTTCTCCTCATAGATATGTTCATATTGCATGGTTTTATGTATGGCAATGGCTACCCCTCTAGATTTTTCAGAGTGGGAGGCTAGAATCACAGTGGGATAGTCTGGGGTTCTGTACGGGGCCTGGGAGGATGCCAGCCAGTGTGTCTCTTGTAGGAAGATAATATGTATTTTGAGAGCCTTCATAGTGTTTGTAAGCATACTTCGTTTGTCTTGTGAATTGAGACCCTCGGCATTTAGTGTTGCAAAAGAGATATTGTTAGGGATTGACATTTTTGCAGGCTTAGGAAGCTGGGAAGGAGAGAGGGAAAAAGATAGCGGAGAGAGAGACAGAGTTAAGGCACAAAAACTTACCCCGCCCGAAGGTGCACACCTAGAGACGACTCCCAATAATCTTAAATTGAGAAGTTCTGATCTCTGTTCAGAAAGGTCTCAAGAGATCAAGTTCGAGAGAAAATGTAATTGTTACCTGAAATAGGAAGTACAGTTAGTCAGGGATTCTTTATAAAATATAGAAAGTACAATCTATATCGTCAACATCAGACCAAGTCTACTCAGGTGTATTTGTTCGGGGTATAAGTGTATTCACAAGTATGATGACCCGCCGGATCATCAAATGGATAAGCTTGTCTAAAGATTAGACCAACTTCTCCTGTCCCCTTAGGAGGGGATATCACAAATATAATTTGCGTATATGAGGGGGGGGGGGCGGTACAAGTATATCAACCTGAAAAAATAGATTGACTAAACATGGGGGAGTGTGAACTATAGGATAACAATCATATCTTAAATTAACTAACATAATAACAGGGGTCTACATTTAGTGCAATTAGTCTGTTGTACGTCATTTCCATATATGCAATTTCAGTTAGATCTAGTTCTAGTTTAAAACAATTCTTACTATATGCCTGATAAAGAATGTGCAGCATAGAATTCTAGGCGAATCTATATGTAGTTTTAAGTGATTCTACAGAAGCACATCTATATCCAACAAGATTTGCAATAACATATGTATCATTTGAGGGAGTGAAAACAGAGCACCCTCCGTCCCTCAAAGGAATAGCAATCAGGTTTTGGTTGGATACAGATTTGGCTTTAATCAACTCTAATGATACGTCTATTAAACCACTTTCGGCATAAACACATTGGAGAAGGGGAGATACCTGCGACCCTTAGCATCTGAAAAAGAGATGTTTAATGGGCAGTGGTAAGCCGCCACAGGGCTGAAGTGCTGTTTCCAACTGGAAATCCCGAATCTCCTCCTCTACAACGTGAAAACCATTTCTACTATATGTCTGGCAAACAGTTTGCTGCTTAGAATTCTGGGTGGATCTAGATGTAGGTTTAAATGATACTTCCTTTATATCTATGAAACAGTTTACAGCATAACCTATTTGAAGAAGGGGAGATAGTCACGATCCTGATCCTCTAAAAAAGAGATGTTTAATATATAGAGGCAAAACGCCTCAGGACGTATTTTCTGTTATCTACAGGGAATCCCGAGTCTCCTCCTCTTCAACATGAGGTAAGTACCTAAACAGAGATAAAAATGCATCAAACAAATTTAGCAATAACATATGTATCATTTAAGGGTATGCAACAGGTCATTTTCCACCCCTCAGAGGAACAGCAAATATGCTTCAGCCGAATCTAGATTTGGCTTTAATCAGCTCTTATGATATGTCTATCAAACCGCTTGCAGCATAAACAGATTGGAGAAGGGGAGATATTCGCAACCCTCATCATCTGAAAAAGAGATGTTTAGTGGACAAAGGCAATACGCCTCAGGGCAGATTTTCCGTTTCCAGCAGGAAATTCCGAATCTCCTCCTCTACAACCTGAAACAGATATCTAAACAGAAACATAAGTACATACAACAGGGCTTATAGTGACATATAAATCATTTGAAAAAAGTGCTATCATATTTTTTATCTCTCAGGAGAGCAGCAGCAGAGGAAATTTGTCCTCCTATTGATGGTTTTTGTGGCCCAGGTGTGAAATCTAGGGCTCCAGCCCGTAATTTAGGTTGAGAGGCCTGAGAGGATGTATCCAGGCCAGAAGTATTAGGCATTGAGTTCCTTCTTATTCTGGGTTCAGATGCTATCAGTCCCCACTCTTTTAACAAGTCAAATCCCTCCTGGATGGTAAGGATAGTATGGGTTTCGCCCTTATTTGAAACTACCAATTTCGTCGGGTAACCCCATCTATACCTAATATTTTCTGCTCTTAGGATTTGGGTAATATTTCTAAAAGTCCTTCTTCTTTGTAGAGTGAAGCTTGAGATGTCTGGAAATACAGAGAGCTGCTGAAATTTAGTTGGTAGTTGTGGTTTATTGGCCAATTCTTTTAGAATCTTCTCCTTATGAGTGAAAAAATGTATCCTAGCGAGGACATCTCTCGGCTTATCTTGAGAAACCGACCGTGGTCTCGCCACCCTGTGGACCCTATCTAGTAGGAAACTTGTTGGGTCATTATCAGGCAGTATAGCCTTGCAAAACTCTAAAACATAGGGTTCCAGATCTTGTGAGCCAACATCTTCAGATATTCCTCGGAACCTCAAATTATTCCGTCTGGACCTGTCTTCCATATCAGCCAATTTTATCTCCAAGTCTGATAACTGGGTTGCCAAGCTCTGGGAATATGCCAGGAGATGGGCCTGATCCACCGTAAGATCTTCTTGCTTGCGTTCTAGGGTGTCCGTCCTTTCTCCTAATGACGCAATTTCTCTGCGCAGCTCAGCTGTAGAACCCTTTATTTCTTTAGTTAAGGTGTCTTGAAGAAGGTTCATGCGCTTGGTGAGAGCATCAACAATAGATGTAGACATTGCGTCTGGTGTGGGAGCTTGAGAGTTAATACTGTTGTCAGATTCGCTGTCATCCATGACAGAAGCAGAGTCTCGGTATGTTTGAGACAGATGGCCTTTAAAGTGGTCAGCTACTGTCTTCTTGGGTGGTTGAGATAGCCTTGGTTTTCTTCTAGAGTTTTGGGACATGCTCAGTTTCCTGTCCTCAGCCGCAGGAGAGTAGATAGCTGGAATCCAGTCAGATATTGCACCAAATAGTAGAATAGCAACTATATAGGGTAGATTGTAGAAAATTGTGACATAGTCCCCCTGACGTCAATCTTAAGTTAGGCAGCCATATTCAGCATATTAACATCAAACAGGGAAAGGTGTAACAATAAATTGTATAGTAATAAAATGTCCTGCTTTATGTCATATAGAGACTGATTCTTTAATATCCTACAGAGCATAGATAGTGCAGTATTATTTAGGGTGCAGATGCTTGTTAAGTCTCTTTGTCACTGCGCTTGTACTGTGTGCGCCAAGAGAGTGTAGAGAAAGTCTATTGTGGTCACTCCGGCCCTGCAATCTGTATCTGACATAAATTGAAAGCGTGCTTCAGAATCAACCTCAATCAAATAATTCTGTGGATAGAGCGTATAGAGGTATTCACAAAAAAACTTGTGTATAAATATGTTGCTGGTGGCCTGACAATAGTAAATATGCTGGTGGTTAATGGTAGGCCTCAGGTGCAGGAAAGAGTCTTATAAGCTGTGACAGGGCCTACCGAGGTTAGTAACTAGACGCCAGGCACAGTTATCCCGGTTATATAGCCAGCAGGGTTTTAACATAGAAGTGTCCTTATATGTGTATAACACTCTTACCCGGTCTCCTCTGCCATGTCTGTACTGCTGCCAGGTCCGGGTAGGCAGGCCGCAAGATGGCGGCGGTTCGCGCCTAATAGGCTGTGGCGCACTTTAATTCTGAAGACTTTGGTCCCCCACCTCAATCCAATGCAAGCTCCGGGTTGTAGTTCCAGGGAATCGGATGGCCTTGGTGAATGGTAAGTTTAAATGTGCGTCCTCTAGAAAGGATTAGCCACCCGATACCCCCAAGCAGATTCAGAGTTGGTAATAGTCTGCTGTTCCGGAGCGGAGCCCCGACCCTCCGGACAGCTAAGGCAAGAGCAAGGGTATCGCTGCGAGGTCAGATGGTCTAGCAGATCAGAGCCAAGTCTCTGCTTTGTCGGTAGTTGCACTCGTGCGAGGGCCAGTATGAGGCCTCAGGTTGTCCTCCCAGTCTGACACTGCGGTTGTGGGTACGCTTATGGTAGGATGGCTGTTAAGCTTCGGGGTGAGAACCTCAATTCCAATGTTAGTAGAGAGGCTTCACAGGCGCCCTGGAGCGGAGCCCCGACCCTCCAGGGCCGTGTAGTCTGTGGCTGTTGGGCTGCTGTAGTTGTCCCGTAATCCGGAGGTCAGTTATACTTCATCGAGTGGAGGATAGCGCCAAAAAGTTTTCTCTCTCACTTTAAGTTGGCAAGTGCTAAGGTGTTCTAGGCTGCTTTAGGGTGTAAATTTTTTCAGATTTTGGAGAGTTTAATCTGCCAAATATAGAGTTTAATACACACAGGCTAACAGAGCTCGCCACTTGTGCTGCTGCTCTGTACCGCGGCTAGCTCTGCCCCCCCAGCAACAGGCTTTTTAATAACACTCAATTTATTAATGTTAAACGTTTTTTGCTGGCATGTAAAATCGTTTAATTTTCTGAGGTACTGGGTGAAAAAATGTTTTGGGCACTATTTGTTTCCACTTGGCAGTCGTTTTATTTAATTTATGACAGTTTACTGATCTCTCTCACTGTTATGTGTGAGGGGGAGGGGCCTTTTTTGGCGCTTTTGCTACGCATCAAAAAATTCAGTCAGAAGTTTATTGTCTTCCCTGCATGATCCGGTTCATCTCTACAGAACTCAGGGGTCTTCAAAACTTGTTTTGAGGGAGGTAATCACTCACAGCAGAGCTGTGAGATTGTAGTTGACTGTGATAAAAAAAACGTTTATTTCTGTATTTTTTTTCTGCTATCAGGGTTAGTTATCCTTTGCTAATGGGAGCAATCCTTTGCTAAAATTGTGTTTTTTACAAAGATTTGATGCTATAACTTTTCAGTTTATTAATTTTCAACTGTCATAACTTTTTCTGTGCTTCTTATAGGCACAGTACGTTTTCATATTATAGTAAATTACTTGAAAAGTATTTCCAAGTTGCTAGTTTATTTGCTAGTGTGTTAAACATGTCTGATTCAGAGGAAGATATCTGTGCTATATGTGCTAAAGCCAAAGTGGAGCCCAATAGAAATGTATGTACTAACTGTATTGATGCTACTTTAAATAAAAGTCAATCTGTACAAATTGAACATATTTCACCAAACAACGAGGGGAGAGTTATGCCGACTAACTCGCCTCACGTGTCAGTACCTGCATCTCCCGCTCGGGAGGTGCGTGATATTGTAGCGCCGAGTACATCTGGGCGGCCATTACAAATCACATTACAGGATATGGCTACTGTTATGACTGAAGTTTTGGCTAAATTACCAGAACTAAGAGGTAAGCGTGATCACTCTGGGGTGAGAACAGAGTGCGCTGATAATATTAGGGCCATGTCAGACACTGCGTCACAATTTGCAGAACATGAGGACGGAGAGCTTCATTCTGCGGGTGACGGTTCTGATCCAAACAAACTGGATTCAGATATTTCAAATTTTAAATTTAAGCTGGAAAACCTCCGTGTATTACTAGGGGAGGTGTTAGCGGCTCTGAATGATTGTAACACAGTTGCAATACCAGAGAAAATGTGTAGGTTGGATAAATATTTTGCGGTACCGGCGAGTACTGACGTTTTTCCTATACCTAAGAGACTTACTGAAATTGTTACTAAGGAGTGGGATAGACCCGGTGTGCCGTTCTCACCCCCTCCGATATTTAGAAAGATGTTTCCAATAGACGCCACCACACGGGACTTATGGCAAACGGTCCCTAAGGTGGAGGGAGCAGTTTCTACTTTAGCTAAGCGTACCACTATCCCGGTGGAGGATAGCTGTGCCTTTTCAGATCCAATGGATAAAAAGTTAGAGGGTTACCTTAAGAAAATGTTTGTTCAACAAGGTTTTATATTGCAACCTCTTGCATGCATTGCGCCTGTCACGGCTGCAGCAGCATTTTGGTTTGAGTCTCTGGAAGAGACACTTGAATCAGCTCCATTAGATGAGATTACACACAAGCTTAAAGCCCTTAAGTTAGCTAACTCATTTATTTCAGATGCTGTAGTACATTTAACTAAACTTACGGCTAAGAATTCCGGATTCGCCATTCAGGCACGCAGAGCACTGTGGCTAAAATCCTGGTCAGCTGACGTTACTTACCTTATTCGGGCCCGGGTTGAAAGAAATTATCGCTGACATTACAGGAGGTAAAGGCCATGCTCTGCATCAAGACAGAGCCAAACCTAAGGCTAGACAGTCTAATTTTCGTTCCTTTCGTAATTTCAAAGCAGGAGCAGCATCAACTTCCTCTGCACCAAAACAGGAAGGAGCTGTTGCTCGCTACAGACAAGGCTGGAGACCTAACCAGTCCTGGAACAAGGGCAAGCAGGCCAGGAAACCTGCTGCTGCCCCTAAGACAGCATGAATCGAGGGCCCCCGATCCGGGAACGGATCTAGTGGGGGGCAGACTTTCTCTCTTCGCCCAGGCTTGGGCAAGAGATGTCCAGGATCCCTGGGCGTTAGAGATCATATCTCAGGGATACCTTCTAGACTTCAAATTCTCTCCCCCAAGAGGGAGATTTCATCTGTCAAGGTTGTCAACAAACCAAATAAAGAAAGAGGCGTTTCTACGCTGCGTACAAGATCTTTTATTAATGGGAGTGATCCATCCGGTTCCGCGGTCGGAACAAGGACAAGGGTTTTACTCAAATCTGTTTGTGGTTCCCAAAAAAGAGGGAACTTTCAGGCCAATCTTGGATTTAAAGATCCTAAACAAATTCCTAAGAGTTCCATCATTCAAAATGGAAACTATTCGGACAATTTTACCCATGATCCAAAAGGGTCAGTACATGACCACAGTGGATTTAAAGGATGCTTACCTTCACATACCGATTCACAAAGATCATTACCGGTATCTAAGGTTTGCCTTTCTAGACAGGCATTACCAGTTTGTAGCTCTTCCATTCGGATTGGCTACGGCTCCGAGAATCTACACAAAGGTTCTGGGTGCTCTTCTGGCGGTACTAAGACCGCGAGGAATTGCGGTAGCTCCGTACCTAGACGACATTCTGATACAAGCTTCAAGCTTTCAAACTGCCAAGTCTCATACAGAGTTAGTACTGGCATTTCCACTCACAAGAGTTCCCTTCTTGGGGACTCTTATAGATTCTGTAGAAATGAAGATTTACCTGACAGAAGACAGGTTAACAAAGCTTCAAAATGCATGCCGTGTCCTTCATTCCATTCAACACCCGTCAGTAGCTCAATGCATGGAGGTGATCGGCTTAATGGTAGCAGCAATGGACATAGTACCCTTTGCACGCCTACATCTCAGACCGCTGCAATTGTGCATGCTAAGTCAGTGGAATGGGGATTACTCAGACTTGTCCCCTACTCTGAATCTGGATCAAGAGACCAGAAATTCTCTTCTATGGTGGCTTTCTCTGCCACATCTGTCCAGGGGGATGCCATTCAGCAGGCCGGACTGGACAATTGTAACAACAGACGCCAGCCTACTAGGTTGGGGCGCTGTCTGGAATTCTCTGAAGGCTCAGGGACAATGGAATCAGGAGGAGAGTCTCCTACCAATAAACATTCTGGAATTGAGAGCAGTTCTCAATGCCCTTCTGGCTTGGCCCCAGTTAACAACTCGGGGGTTCATCAGGTTTCAGTCGGACAACATCACGACTGTAGCTTACATCAACCATCAGGGAGGGACAAGAAGCTCCCTAGCAATGATGGAAGTATCAAAGATAATTCGCTGGGCAGAGTCTCACTCTTGCCACCTGTCAGCAATCCACATCCCGGGAGTGGAGAACTGGGAGGCGGATTTCTTAAGTCGTCAGACTTTTCATCCGGGGGAGTGGGAACTTCATCCGGAGGTCTTTGCCCAAATACTTCGACGTTGGGGCAAACCAGAGATAGATCTCATGGCGTCTCGACAGAACGCCAAGCTTCCTCGTTACGGGTCCAGATCCAGGGATCCGGGAGCGGTTCTGATAGATGCTTTGACAGCACCTTGGACCTTCGGGATGGCTTATGTGTTTCCACCCTTCCCGATGCTTCCTCGATTGATTGCCAGAATCAAACAGGAGAGAGCATCAGTGATTCTAATAGCGCCTGCATGGCCACGCAGGACTTGGTATGCAGATCTAGTGGACATGTCATCCTGTCCACCTTGGTCGCTACCTCTGAAACAGGACCTTCTGATCCAGGGTCCCTTCAAACATCAAAATCTAATTTCTCTGAAGCTGACTGCTTGGAAATTGAACGCTTGATTTTATCAAAACGTGGTTTTTCTGAGTCAGTTATTGATACCTTAATACAGGCTAGGAAGCCTGTTACCAGAAAGATTTACCATAAGATATGGCGCAAATACTTATATTGGTGCGAATCCAAGAGTTACTCATGGAGTAGGGTTAGGATTCCGAGGATATTGTCTTTTCTACAAGAAGGTTTAGAAAAGGGTTTATCCGCTAGTTCCTTAAAGGGACAGATTTCAGCTCTGTCCATTCTTTTACACAAACGTCTGTCAGAAGTTCCGGACGTTCAAGCTTTTTGTCAGGCTTTAGCTAGGATCAAGCCTGTGTTTAAAACTGTTGCTCCACCATGGAGTTTGAACTTAGTTCTTAATGTTTTACAGGGGGTTCCGTTTGAACCCCTTCATTCCATTGATATCAAGTTGTTATCTTGGAAAGTTCTGTTTTTAATGGCGATTTCCTCGGCTCGAAGAGTCTCTGAGTTATCTGCCTTACATTGTGATTCTCCTTATCTGATTTTTCATTCAGACAAGGTAGTTCTGCGTACTAAACCTGGGTTCCTACCTAAGGTGGTCACTAACAGGAATATCAATCAAGAGATTGTGGTTCCATCTTTGTGTCCTAATCCTTCTTCGAAAAAGGAACGTCTGCTACACAATCTAGATGTAGTCCGTGCCCTGAAATTTTATCTACAGGCAACTAAGGATTTTCGACAAACGTCTTCCCTGTTTGTCGTTTATTCTGGTCAGAGGAGAGGTCAAAAAGCTTCGGCTACCTCTCTCTCCTTTTGGCTTCGTAGCATAATACGGTTAGCCTATGAGACTGCTGGACAGCAGCCTCCTGAAAGAATTACAGCACATTCTACTAGAGCTGTGGCTTCCACTTGGGCCTTTAAGAATGAGGCTTCTGTTGAACAGATTTGCAAGGCTGCAACTTGGTCTTCTCTTCATACTTTTTCCAAATTTTACAAATTTGACACTTTTGCTTCTTCGGAGGCTGTTTTTGGGAGAAAGGTTCTTCAGGCAGTGGTTCCTTCCGTATAAAGAGCCTGCCTGTCCCTCCCGTCATCCGTGTACTTTAGCTTTGGTATTGGTATCCCATAAGTAATGGATGATCCGTGGACTGGATACACTTAACAAGAGAAAACATAATTTATGCTTACCTGATAAATTTATTTCTCTTGTAGTGTATCCAGTCCACGGCCCGCCCTGTCACTTTAAGGCAGGTAATTTTTCCATTAAACTACAGTCACCACTGCACCCTATGGTTTTCCTTTCTCTGCATGTTTTCGGTCGAATGACTGGTAATGGCAGTTAGGGGAGGAGCTATATAGCAGCTCTGCTGGGTGAATCCTCTTGCACTTCCTGTTAAGGAGGAGTTAATATCCCATAAGTAATGGATGATCCGTGGACTGGATACACTACAAGAGAAATAAATTTATCAGGTAAGCATAAATTATGTTTTTTTCCAAGAGGTGACGTTTCTACCTCTCGAGTTTAACTGTCAAAGAAGAACCACCCTCTATAAAATAGTCTACAAAGGGAGGTTACAAATCTCTTTGAAATATATAATTTTTGGGGAGTATTGCAGTGAGTTTTTACAGGAAAATTTTACTTTCACATATGAATTTGAATTAAGACTTTTATATTTAGCTTAGATCGGTATCAAATTTTTAACTGAGCTCAATAGACATCTTTTTTTAGCACACATCAATACTGGCCCTCATTCCAATTAAAGTGAGCACCACTTTGAAGTGCATCATTATACAAATCCCACATATAGGGTTTCTAATTCAAACCCATTCCAAAACATTTGAAGACCTCACAATAATGAATTTATCTTATGCTTTTCAAATGCACCTGATATACCTTGTATAGAGACATTTTGACATCCACATTGCAAGTAATAAAAACACATTTGTTAGAAATTGTCAAAATATGTTTTTAGTTTTCAAATTATATACCTTGTACCTGTTGGCTGTTCACTTTTATTCTGTTTAAGTTATTGTACAGGCTTCAATCTCACGTTAAAGGGACAGTAAAGTCAAAATTAGTTCATGATTTGGCATGAAATTTTAAACAACTTTCCAATTTATTTCTAGCATCAAATTTGCTTCATTCTCTTGGTATCCCTTGTTGAAAAGCATATGAATGACAATGCACTACTGGGAGCTAGCTGCTAATTAGTGGCTGTACATATATGCCCCTTGCCATTGGCTTAACCATTGTGTTCAGCTAGCTCCCACTAGTGAGTTGCTTCTGGGTTTTGGCTTTCTGACAGAATTGGTCATCTAATTTCTCAAGGAAACACAATGCAATATTCTTTTGTTTGGTAAAAGTCTGCATCTATGACTTACTTTTCAATAGAAAAGCTCACAAGAAGGACTTTTCATGTTTTTTAATCAGAAACTGGGAGGTCGTCTGAAACTGACTGGTGCAACAGCCCATTCACTTTTAGGGGTATATTTATTAATGTGCGAGAGGAGATGATATGCTGTAGTGTATCATGTCTGCCGCAGATCAATAAATGCCGACAGCATACGCACCAGCAGTTCTTGTGAAGTGCTGGTGCAATGCCACCCCCTGCAGATTTCGCTAGCAGGGGGTGTCAATCAACCCGATCGGGTTGATTTCTGTCCCCGGCCTCAGAGCAGGCAGACAAGTAATGGCAAAAAGAGGCTGCTTCTTGGGTGGTAACTAGCCATAGAACAAGCTATTATGCTATTGTTCGTTTTCAGGTTGAGCGCTTTTCTCTTTCTATTTAGACAAGTAATGGAGCAGCGGTCTTCAGAACTTCCGAAACAAGGGGCATCAAGCTCAGTACAGAGCTTGATAAATTGGCCCCTTGAAGTGAATGTAAAGTTTAATGAATAAGTGCCCGGTATCTTAAAATACTCTTTAAAACAAGGGCACTTTCATTCATTAAACTTTCCATTGAAGCTTCTTTTTTAAAATACTTATCTTTTCTTTATGGAAAGCAGACTGCCGATCCTCCACCCGCAGCTCCTGCTGTAGTCAGCAGATCGATGAGGAATCCGGCTTCCTCCAATCGTTGCGTGCCTCCTTTGGCTTCCAGCTCATGAGGCACACAATGATTGGAAGAAGCCGGATCGCTATCAATATGCTAAATACAGCATACTTGTGAATGTTGAAAAGCAACCATATAGTGATATAAAATGGTGCACAGTCTGCCCACCCTGACAACATAAAAGATGCATTCAGATGATTTATCAGGCACCCCAATCCTTGGCCCAGGAGTGGGCGCTCAAGTCCTCAGCCATGGAATGGGCAATCCAGTCCTCGGCCCTAGAGTGGGCTCTCCAGTCCTCATCCCTAGAGTGGGCACTACTCCAGACTTCGGCTCTGGAGTAGGCATTACCCCTGCTAAGTCCTGTGCCTCCCAGAAGGCTCCAGACACTTTGTCCATTATTAAACTCCATATATTCCAGTACAATAAACTTGCCTTGCCTGTCTTTGTAGCCATTCCTAAAAAGGGTAGTTCCTCTAAGACACAAATCTCCTTGGCCCCTTTTAACACCCTATATCTACCTCAGCCTGATACCTCTACTTCTGAGCTCCAAATCCCTGAAACCGCTCCTTCAGGCATGACAAAATGTGTCTTTCATGCTTTGCTGGCTTCCTTCCATCTACTTGCCAATATGTATTATTATTATAATTAATAGTAGAAGCAATAGTAGTAGTGGTATTAAATAAACTTTGATAATAATAACTATAATGCTATGAGTCAGAGCATGATAAGCCTTTCTTCATCTTGAAGGTATGTTAATGTTCATGCATATTGCAAATAAATACTTTTTCTTAGCAATTGGGGTCATATGAGCACACTGCACTGGACCTATATATCATATATACACATAACACGATGTATCTATTTATGTCTTGAGAATATTAAAGATCAGATACTATGCAAGTCATTATAATGGAGCTACTACAAAAAAAATTGTTATGGCAGCAGCTCCATTTTAGTGACTTGACAATACATTGAAGTTAATTTTTTTTAGTGACAATGCACAATTTATGTATTGCTAAATAACAGCTGGTTTCTATGGCCAGTCAACAAGGGCCTCTGAATCCTAACTCTAAGCACAGTCCAAACCCACCACAATTATCATCACCTGTGAATTCACCCTCCTCAATAAAGGCTAATGGTTTATCTGACACTCTCTACTATCCACTCAATAAAACCTACCAGCTCTGCTATCACTTCACAATATCTAAATTCTCTCTTTGTAACATCTACTGCTTACATATAAAAAACAACACCCCCCAACACTTAACCTAACCACCAATCCAATAAAAACTAAAGACCTCACAAAAAAACTGAAGATTGTAGGGCTCACTTTTGACAGAAAATAAATGATGGCTAAAAACTTGTTTTAACTTTGTAGTATCCATACAACAATCTAACTTGCTTAACTGATATCATTGTGAGTGTCTAATAAAATGTGTGTATTTTATATATTTGAGATTCTTATAAATTTGTTTGATATTTTATTATCTCTGCAGCTAAATAGTTTAACATTTTGGAGAGTCAAATAACCACCTCATGACTTCTTTGGAGAATATATCAAAAGAGAAGTATTATTTTAAGCAGAAAGGGAGCATGTTGGGTATTGAACTTTGACTATGCATTTAACATACTATCAGGTATCAAACACATACTGACAGAAGATAATTTGTTAACAAATAAATTGCTCTCATAAATTAGATCAGTTCATTTTTCACTAAAATGTTCCCTTTAAAGTATAAAGCTCTATTAAAGCACACTCTCCTACCATAGAAAGTCTAACAGACACCTTCTAGGCACTACCACACCTACATTCCGAACCTTAACCCCCTAAAGCCCTTTCTCAACCATACATAAACATATCCCAGATGCTCTCTCACCTAAACACTCTTCTATGCTTACACACATCAAAGCATTCTCCCACCCTCAAATGCCTATAAGCATTCCTCCCATGCCTGCCCTGCACAGATACTCTCCCAACTTTACTTCAATACACACCCCATGCACTGTTCCATCTTTATGTATGACAACTCCATCAATCAACAGATAAAGCCCAAAGTACTATATCACCCTTACACCCTCACTCAAACTTACCTGAAGATCACTACTGCATAGAATCAATCAATTACCATACTCACTCCAAAGATCACACCTCTCTTATAATAAATGGATTAATTTGTATATGTATTTGTCTAACAAGAGAAGAAGAAATATATAACGGAAGGACTCAGGTTACTGGTAAACTAGAATGTTAGTAGGGACTTCCGGAGGAGGAGCTCAGGTGTATGGTCTTGCAAGACACCTGCTCTGACTTACCACTCCTTCAAGCCTGATGGCGGGAAATCTGCGCCCAAACCCCTAGACCCAGGGCGGCTTGTATAGCCCAAACCACCACTACTGGAATCTGCATTAGTGCCACTCCAACGCACTAAACTGCATTCAGCAGCATCCCCAAGGACCTACATAGCTCTCGTAAAACTTTCTATTCTGACACTCAAGCAGTAAAATCATTAACAGCTTGCTATAGTGAATAGCGAGGAAATACAGAGGGGATAACCTTTGGCTAATTAGCATACTTAATACTTATATTACTCTGAACTCTCTTCCCCCACTGCTGGTCCTCGTGAGCGGTTTTCGTTAGCTTAGAAGGCAGAACTCTATCTGAACCCTGGACAGAGAAATTGGGACCTGACTAAAACAACGAAGACCCTAAGTGACCATTGCCATCTCGGCTTTAACTTTACCTGGCCTCCTAAAGCACCGGAGGCGAACCTACCATCTTGACCAGGTTCTGGCACACGGCTTCTCCAACCCTGTGGATCCCCGCATTTCCTACCTGGTTTGGAGCGGGGACTCTTGGTCCACCGGACATCACTGGCTTGGACGCTGATCGCCGCGCACCTGGATCCTCAGCATCCTTGACGGCAGAGGTGAGCGGAGGCGCAGTGATATATTGGGCGCTGTTCCCTATTGGTCAGGACCTCCCCTCCTACCAGTGCTGCGTGAGGGGCCCGGATCACGTCCTTTCACTGCATCGCTCACCCGGACTCCAGCAGCTGCAGTTTCTTGACGCCTGTGTTGGCCTTTCTTCTTCTGCCGGGTGACTCACTCCAGGACTGTCTCTCTCCTCGTTTGTCCGGTGCTTCCCCTCCCACCGGTGTAGGGGGAGCCCGGTCTCTTGGAGAGGACACTCAGGACACCGCGTGCCCCTGGTCAGGAACCGGTAAAGTATGCAATATCTAAAGTGACTCATGCATGTATTCCCTCAGCATTTTTTCAAAAATATATTACCAGCCTCCACATATGTTTATTACAACATTTTCACCTGCCTGCCGTAATCCGACAGCTACTAGCACTCCTACCTGAAATACCTTGACTTTCTCTATTTTCTTCTACAAAAGCTCATATGAAGAGTGCTACCTCAGGGATGGACTTTTTATATATCCTATGATAAAATCGTGGGCTAAAAGTAACTGAATAGATCCATGTTTTATCAAATGTCTAACTTTTCTTCATTTATATAGTGGACTTTAACAAAAATATTAAAAAGTGCCTAGAATATACCTATACAGGCACATGGTGAAAGGCCTTTACTATTTTGGGGGCCTATGTAAAAAAAAAAAGGTAGAAGTGTTTCTATAAAAACTTGTAAAACTATTTTTCCTACTTATACTCACAAAGTAAGACATGAATGCCTTTTTTTATAGAAATGTTTATGATAAGTGTGAACGTACAAACATCTATGAGAAATAATATATAAAGTATAAAACTTATTAAGCAGCCAGATATTGAGAAAGTTCCTTAATTTCCTAATTTACAATTAGATCAATACCCCTGCCTATAAGTGCCGGTAAAACAGCCAATATGGTGTTACCCTAAGCTTCTGTCTGCTACCTCTTACAGAAGCTAGGGGAGCTTAACTATAAAATATGGTACTATTAAGATAACCTGAAAGCACTACCTTATAGAGCATACTGATAATAATTTGGTAACTCTTTTGCAGATATCTCTCCCCCATCAAAGGTATCAGAGACACGTACAAAATATACTAAATGTATCAGTGCTACTCTAATGATACTAGGTATACAAAATTTGAGTAATATAACTGCATTTTTACATAGTTATAGTCTTGACATTTAAACTTGTGAGAATACTGTATTAGTTTTTATTTTACTGGTTCCCAAGAAGGATTGTAACTGTGACTCTTTATGTAACCACTATAGTAACATTGTACAGAAATATAAAAAGCTGCTTAAATAACATAGCAATACCAATCCGCTACTACTATACAGAGACACAAACATAGATAAATGTTTATTTTCTATCTTAAATAGATTAATCTTTATCAGGGGATAGAAGGAAATAGAAAAAAGAACACAGTTCTGGTATTGAACTTAATAACATAGCAAAATTAGCCAAGACTACTCTCTCCAGGTACAAGTTAATTTAACAAGGATTAAATTACCCTTGAATTAATAGTAATAACTTTTCATAATCTAAATCTCAAGAAGTTGTGAGTGCAGAGACCTTAACTAAATACGATCACCTCAACCATAGAATTTACTAAAATAACCTACTGCTGACTCCCTGAGATAAACCACATGGAAACATTAATCTCCACATCTACCCCTTATTAGATCACAAATATTAGAGATAGCCGAAGAGAACTCTTACTTAATCTCCCCTGCCCTTATATTAATATAATAGACAGTTGCTTGCTGTTCTGACAACGCTAAGAGCTGAACATTTCTCAAAACTTTCTTTCTAAATTGATATCAATTTCTTGTAACTGAGCCCCTGCCATAATCACGAGTATTTTCATTATACTGAACATTCCGAAAAACAGCATCCAAAACATACCAATATACATGTAATTGACTGCCTTTATGTGTAAAAAGACAAGGAAGGGAAGATCAACCTAAGATCTAGTAAATCTTTAATTAGGCAGCCTAAATAATAATCCTTATACTTCGCCACTCAACCTCCTTGCTCTTTCATGTAATTCTTAGCATGCAAACATGAGATATTAAACCTGTTAAATAAAAATATCTAGCTCTCCCTGTATATAAAACCCTCTTCTAGGGCATCAGAAAGGTTGTATTATAAAATCTGCTTTATTAACTCATAGACTTCACTTAGGAACATTCCTGCCTTCTCTGGAGTCTGTAAGTGAAAACTGTCAAGGTTTTTTTTACCCCTATTAGCTTAACAGGGGAAGCAGAATTAGGCTGCCTTGATCTAATTCTGTCACTGCTTGGTTGAAAAATCCGTATCAAACAACTTAAATAACTCACATCCCTTGTGGATCACCATTTTAGTCTTTGGTTTTCTTTTTTGTACACACACTATCACTGTTGGCACCTACACAACTCGGTTACCTTGCACCCTGTCTCACACCTCAATAATATAGAGTTCACTCCTGCTTAATTCACTTCCTCTCCACCTCCCCCCTATAAAAATTCCTTTTTTGGGGGGGGCGTGTCTAGGCAGTGGCCATGCTAGGTCGCAATATCTGTGGCTCTTAGTAGGATCTCCATAACCCGCCGGTTACCGAGCTTACCCTGATTGCTTTCTAAAAATAGCTTCCAGATTTACCTGGCTTATGGTCTTCTGAATCAAACAACATCAAACACTCAGGATCTATGAATACTAGTCCCAGATCTGGACCGTTAAGACCTCAGGCGGCGGCCTCACCACAAGGTTTTAACACCCCCCCCCCCCAGTCCATGGGGTATAGCATTCAGATTTAGACTGTCCTTTCTCTAACCTAAGGGGAAACCTGCGCTTGTTAAAAGGTGCTGGCTTAAGGAACTTTCTGCAACTAGCATATTTAATTCCCAGTGAGCAAATGGAAGCGGTAGACAGATGGGAAGCTCAGATACATCGGCTCCTACGAGACCACTTCAGCAGTTTAGAGAGAGACCTATGTGCTTTATTCTGCCACGGGCAGCCGAGGATCGAACAATCTCAGACTTCATCTGCACACCCGCTAAGAGTTCAAGATTGCAACCTGGTTGAGAGGGCATGTCGGGGGGCTGCTTCTCCGGCTGTAACACAGACCCCTGATACATTGGTTTACGGGAAAACCTTACCTACCTGCACCCCTATCTTGGATGGCCCTAGGAACCCTGTAGAACAGATCTACAGCACAGAGCTGCTTATGCCCTCAGCTCAGCCTACTTTGAATAATTTAGGGGCTGCCGCTACAAAGGAAATTGAGGTATGTGCTTCAGGGAGCAGTGGCGGGGTGGAGGATGGAGACCCTGGGGAGAAGCAGAACCGGTCATTGCTATTAGCATTGAGCGGCACTGTCCTAGGTCTCTTCAACTCACTTCCCTTCATAAATGGCAAACACCATCGAACCTTGCTCCCTGTCATTGCTAGTTTTGGAGCAGCGATAAGGAATGATGACGGGCCAACTCCCACTCCTCTGGTTAGGCCTGGCTCCCGACAATCTGCATTCTCTGGGCCACGAACAGCACACCACTTTCCTATGGCTCTTAGGGAGAGAAGGGTTGATCGGCACGGTGTGGGTTGAGTGTGAGGAGAGAAACCATGCACGGCACAACACGGGGTCTGCCTCACTTCAGTTAAGATACCCGCTCTAGCATGGAGGACAGCTATTCTAGTACTATAGACCTTTAAAAGACTACAATCCCTTCCCTCCTGACACCGGAGAGATAAAGAGTGGGGAACATTTGAGCACATACCCCAGTGGGTGCCTCTTAGGAACAGTGGCATGAGACAGATGTGAAGCAAGGGCTAATGCTCACGAACTGTAGCCTGACATTTGTAAGTGAGCCTTCATTACTGTTTTGAACTGATCCTGGTGGGAGAGAATTAACTATTGGTCTTATGCAGGCTTCATGTCTGAGATGTTCCTATGCAAGCTGAACCAGTAATGGTCTGTCGATGCAATATTTTATAAGGACTTGTAGTTATTAGTTTGTAACCAGGTACCTACATGGCTCTCTAGCTAGCTTAGAATTTTTACTTTTACAGTCTGTGGTTCTGTATGTCAATATATATCTATAATTCAGCTCCCTATTCCTGATGTCTATATATAGGAGATATAAACAATGTCTATAGAACCCCCACATTAATAATCCTAATTTTCTTTTCTTTTTTTTGCATAATATTGTGTATTCTTTGCTGTTTACATGTCACCCTATTATTTGAGTTTTAAAATGTCCATGATGCCTAACAAGGATGGATCTATTATGGTTTGCAGTTAAGGTGTGTGGTGCTCAGTGTACCTAGATGTCTTTATAGACCAGTTAGAAATTTTAGTTGTATCTATATCCATGTTGCTTATGCCCTGAAGTGTTTATAGATATTCAAGCTGCCTGATGCCTACTGCTTCCCCACACTTGCCTGGATATTCATGTCAGTGCTATAAATGCTTCACTTTAGTTTATGTACCCATAAGACATATTGTTCTACCTTATGCTGGACCTGTACTTGTCTTGTTATCTGATTAGGATTTTGTGAAGAGCTGAATTGAACCCATCTTGCTCAAAATATATAATAACCTTAATAAGGGTAGCCAATGGCCATCATATTAGATGGTGTGTAGTCCTGATTCCCAACATTCTCCAATGTTCCAAAAATTACTTCTCTTCTTATGCATACATGGACATCGGGAGGCTCCTATATATTAGAGTAGATGTGCCAATAACTCCCCTCTCACTACCCTTGAGATAGCCTCCTGCCATTTTATGCAGTTGCCATCCTTCCCTGGTGACATCCATATTTAAGCCTTACCCTAGTTGTTTAAGTTAAGATCAATAGTTGTGATGGTTCCCACATCAATGTTCTTCTCAAAGCATTTATTTATTATCTCCTTAACAATTTACTCCATTAATTATATCAGTTGCTAATTTCTTTATTATTACCTTAGTCCAAAAGTGACCACTTCAGATACTAATTTTCCTCTGTTTGTTCATTTATGCCTGAGTAGATCCAAGAGTGATCTATTGCGACCAGTGAGGAAACTACCTAAGGAAAAAGTATAAAACTGAGGTTCTAGAAGTTTACCTATTGTTGTCACATATGAAGATTTCATGTATCTACGTTGTTTTTTGTTTATTGAAACTATTGTCTTATGTAATATGGTTATTTGTATATAATACATCCTTTGCATAACCTCAATAAAAAATATTTAAAAAAAAAAAAAAATTCCTTTTTTTTTTTTCTCCACACAGACTCCTAATTTCCTTTTTCTCTTCTTTCCCTTCCTCTCTCCCACTTTAATACCTAATCAAAATTCACCCCTTACACTGTCACACCGTACTTTTTCACATTAACACAATCACAACCCATAATTGACCCTCGGGTCCATAATTCACAAGCTCTTACCCACCCAGTCACTCACTTTTTTTTACACAGCTCCCACCTGTCCTATGGAAAGATTTTTAAACACCTCCCCTAGAATTACTTCTCCAAGCATGGCAGGCAGACATAAGGACAAAAAAACTAAAGGAGTTACAGAAAATGTAACAGATACCACTACAATTATTACTAATCCTGCTACAGAGACCCTAAATATTCAAAGCTTGGTCTCCAACATATCAGAAGCATTAACTCCTAAATTCGAAACATTAAGATCTGAGATAAAGCAGGATATAGTACAGCTTTCCCAGGAAATTAGGCAGTTTTCAAGCAGACTACAGGAGGCAGAACGGAGGGTCTCGGACCTAGAGGACCTTACCATATCGCATAGTTCCAGCATAGAGGAAACTAACTCCAAAATTCAAAAACTAATGTCAAAAGTTGAGGACCTCGAAAACAGATCTCGTAGGAATAATATAAGGATTATAGGAATACCCAAGGGCAAAAAGTATGAAGATCTTTCCCTGTTTGTTACCCAGACTCTAGTACAACTCTTAGAAATGCCTACTTCTCATATAATAATAGAAAGGGCCCATAGAATTGGTCCACCTCTGACTGACAACAAATCAAATAGGCCCAGACCAGCAATTGTACGTTTTCTAAACTACCTCGACAAAATCAATATACTTCAACAATTTAAAAAGAAACAACCAATCAGCTTAGATGGTGCCAAAATTCTCTTGTTTCAAGACTTCTCAGCTGAGACAGCCTCAAGGAGGAGAGAATTGGCACCAATATGCACAAAACTTATACAGAGAGGATACAAAGCAACACTATTATACCCACACAAACTCAGAATAACTGTCCGAGACAAAGTATATTTTTTCGAAAATGCTTGTGAAGCCGAATTTTTTTTTCTAAAATGGAATCCACAGCACAAACAGAGTGTGGATAGACAGCAATAAATAGACAACAACTAGGCTAATAGGTCTCTAATAGAACGAACATGGGTCCTTCCAAAATAGAGCAGTCCTCAGAAGAGGACTACTATTGGATTAAGAACTCAGTAGAGGAGATTTCCCTGCTGAGCATTGAATTGAGATACTGTGGGGTTCTAAATGAATATTTAGAACTTTATTGCTCCCTCCCCTTTTTTTTTTCTCCCCCCTCTTCCCTCGCCCCCACTCCTGCCTTTGTCACAATTGCCCTATCCATGTTAACTGATGATTAAAAGATTAGACAAAGTTAAATTTATATCTTGGAATATAGGTGGTATTTCGACTCCCATCAAAAGGAAAGCGATTGTCTCTCACTTAAGAAAAATGCAGGCAGACCTTGCATTCTTGCAAGAAACACATTTAAACATAGACGAAATCAAAAAATTGAAAGTCTCTTGGGTAAAAGAGGTTGTTGCCTCTCCCAGTTTTGGGAGAAAAAGAGGGGTAGCCATATTGATTGGAAAAAGACTAAAATATGAATTAATTCACTCTGAAAGGGACCCTGAGGGGAGGTTTGTGATGATAAAAATTAAAATTCAAGATCAACTGCTCACTCTCTGTAATATATATGCACCCAATACGCTAGAGTATCAGTTCTGGGATATGTTGCAATCCAAAATATTAACTTATTCAGAAGGCTATGTGGTATTGGGAGGGGATTTTAATATGGCGCCGCAATCACCCCTAGATAGGCTCCGGCAGACTAACAAACAACTAAAACAAAAAAGAGACAACCTTAAAACAAAAATATTTAAAACTTTAACTCAGAATTTAGCTGTTAAAGACATCTGGAGGATTCAAAATCCTGACGTCAGAGAATACACTTGCCTCTCCAAGGCTCACAAAACTCTATCTCGAATATAGATCTCTTTCTTATCGATGATAGATTATACACAATGAAAACTACTGCAGGAATAACTCCTGTAACTCTGTCGGATCATTCCCCTATCTTTTTAGAACTACAGTTAAATCGATCTATAGACCTCTCTACAAGATTTAGATTCCCATATCACTTGGTCAATGATTCCAAATTCAAGAATCACTTGATCAATAAATTCAAGGAATATCTTCATTTTAACTCCGAGTTTGTTGACCGCCCGGAAATCTTCTGGGGAGCTGCTAAAGCAGTCCTCAGAGGAGAAAAAATGGCTTATGCCGCCATGATATCCAAAAAACTGAAAAAGAGAGAAAAAGAGGTCACAAACTCTGTTACTAATGCATATAATCGTTACCTGCTCCAAATACGTCTTTCCACTGGGCTAAATATATAAAAGCTAAGAGCGAAAGAGACGCTATGGCATTACTAGCGGAAACACAGAGAGAATTGAAATTTCAGGCAAAAGCTTTACCGGTTCGGCAATAAATCAGGCAAACTGTTAGCCAAGCCAGTCAAGGGTGATAATAAGCCCTCTATGATTGAAGGAGTTCTTCATCGAGAGAAGCTGCTGATAAAAACAGAAGATATCTTAGAGGCTTTTACAGAGTATTATAGAGATCTGTACTCTGCAAAAATTGCAGATAAATCTCAGTCTGAGCAATTCTGGGGCCAGGTAAATTGTCCTTTAATCACAGCAGAAATGAACTCTATGCTGAATAGCCCGATTTCCAATGAGGAAGTTAGTAAAATGATTTTTGAATTAGCAACGAATAAAGCAGCAGGCCCTGATGGCCTTCCCAATGAGGTATATAAGATTTTAACCTCAGAGATAGCTCCATATTTATGTAAAACATATAACAAATTTTTTATTGATGGTAATGCTATACCAGCCAGTTTTTCAGCCTCCTTCACAACTTTGATTCTGAAGGGAGGCAAGGACCCCAACCATAAGGAATCTTATCAACCGATAGCCCTCTTGAATTCAGACTATAAGATACTCACCTCAATTTTGGCACGTAGGCTTCAAGGCGGCCTCCCACATATTATTCACAAGGATCAAGCAGGATTCATCCATGGCCGCAACTCAGCCTCTAAAATTAGGGAGGTTCTCTTGATGACAGAATTCTTTCAAACCAGAGAGAGAGGGACAGAGGGCAAAGAGGATCTTGCAATAGTCGCCATTGACGCAGCTAAGGCATTTGATTCCGTTTATTTCAGCCACCTGTTCACCACCTTAGCCAAATTTGGATTTAGGGATAACTTTGCTAATTTTATTCATAATCTACACATATGTCCATCCACTAGACTAATAGTAAACAATTCACTATCCTCAGATATTACAATTCAAAGGGGAACACGTCAGGGGTGTCCTCTGTCCCCTCTTCTCTTCGATATTGCCATAGAGCCCCTTGCAATAAAGATCCGACAGAGTATTGAGGGCATTAATCTGGGTGAACACGTAATGAAGGCTGCACTCTATGCAGATGATATACTTCTCTATATCTCAAATACAAAGTCAAATATATACCCAAACTGCTTAGCATCATTCAACAATTTGGTTCCTTCTCTGGGTATATGATCAATACCTCTAAATCAGAATTATTTTGGTTAAATAAAAATAGGGATTCAATTCAAGACAGTCCGTTCAAAGAGGTCTCAGAATCATTTAAATATCTGGGTATTATTATACCAGTAAGCTTCACTGAGCTGTACAAAGTCAACATAATACCCATATAAACAATGATTTGTGAGAGATTGAAATCTTGGCAAAGCTTACCCATTTCATTATCTGGGAGAATAGCTCTATATAAAATGATTCTTCTCCCGAAACTTTTGTACATATTACAAGACATCCCATTAATATTATACGGAAAGGACATCAGATTGCTTAATAGGGCAGTTGGGAAATTCCTCTGGCAGGGGAAAAAGGCGAGAATTTCTTTAACAAAATTAACTTCGGCAAAGGAATATGGGGGTTTAGCTTTGCCAGACATCAGGCAATACAACATGGCCTTTCTTGCATGAACAGTGACAGATTGGATTCTTTCTAAAGATTATGTCACAAATATTTCCTTAGAAGCAAATATTTGTCACCCATACCATCTTACTGGTCTGGTGCATTGCACACCTAAACTGTTACCCCCTGAAATTAAAAAGCTCAAAAGTATTTCGAACCCGATTAAAGCCTGGTGGAAAATAGGGACTGCCCTAAGATTGGATTGTAGTGTATCCCAATACTTACCAATAAAAGGAAATCCTAGATTTCAGCCTGGCCTCGAGGGGGCTATATTTGATAGATGGTCCCACCTAGGACTGGTAAAAGTTAAGCAAATCTTTGAAAATGACTCAAATGTCATAAAAACATTTGAACACCTGAAAAATGAATTTAACCTAACACATAAGGAATTTTTTGCATACCTGCAACTTAGACACTATGGATCAAAGATCACTAGGAACACAGATTAGTCATGGACCCTAGGAAAATTGGAAAAATGGCTGGCCTTGATAAAAGCTGGACGTATGTCAATTACCCCCTGCTATGCACTCCTCAATGCCAACAAGGGAATTCCCTTATTGGAATACATAGCAATGACATGGTCCAGTTTAATCCCTTCAGAGCCGATAGAGTCAGATAGTGTACAGAGGTCAATAGATCGAGTTTCTCGGGCCACTCTCTCTGCTACGTGGAGGGAAGCACACCTAAAAATTTTACATAGAACATACTTTACTCCAGCTCTAGGCTACAAGATACATAATTTGGAATTTAAGGTCTGTCCAAAGTGTTCTCTTGTTGCAGCAGACCTGGTCCATATGCTATGGAATTGTCCAAAAATACACCAATTCTGGCACAGAGTTGAATTCTGGATTAATAAAAATTTGGTGGCCGCTCCTGTGGCACTCACCCTGACACAGATTATTTTTTGTGTTCAACTGGGAGTACGGCAACAACCTCAGGAAAAATTAATTATCCTCACAATTTTAGCTGCCAGATATCTGATCCTTAAGCATTGGAAAGGTTCAAAGACTCCCTCAATCCTTGAGATAAAAAACTGTTTGAAGAAACAATGTATGATCGAGCAAAGAGATAGCAATATTGATAATGAGGGAGGCATAAAAAAATTATTTCTGAAATGGTCAGCTTTTATTAAAGGCTACTCAATTAACGAAATAGAAATGATAATTTTTCCATTTAGGAATTCAGAACTGGTGTTGCTAAATCTCTGGTAGGAGATGGGGGTGAGAGCTGGGGGGACACGGATCAAATATACGTTCTAAATTATTCCCTCCCCCTCCTCCCCCCCTTTTTTTTTCTCTCTCTCGTCTGGGAGTGGGGGTAAGGGGAGAAGAAGGGGAATATAGATTAAGGAAGAGGAAAAAAAGGAGGTGTAATATTAATTATATGTGTTAACAAACATGGGTAATGCAATTTGGCAACATGAGTTATCACTTATATAATGTGGTACGTCAAGTTATTTTCTTTTTTCTATGATGAAATAGACTTAAGTGATTTGTATTAAGAATGTTATTGCCATGTCTCAGATTCACTATTTTCTTCTCATTTGTTTTTGGTTTGTTGTCCATTTTGCCCTGCTTATGTATTACTTGTTATACTAAACCTCAATAAAAAATAAAGATAAAAAAAAACAAAAAAAACTAGAATGTTAGTAATTTTTCCATCTTAGAGAAAAACTGAACATATGTCTTTAAAACAAGTTCTTTACCAGCTATATTAAATGGTGAATACCTTTTTTGGAATTTTCTTTTAGACATTATTTATATATTTATGGTAATATTAGTTTAACCCTATTACCTATTACCTGTTTTGAATTTGGGGTCTGCACTTGTCATTCAGACAAGACAATATACACATGTTTGGTTTCTATATGCCCAGATAACAGTGCATTATTATTAAGACCTTTTTTTCTAGCTAGTGCTATATGCTGAGAATGTGGAAAAATTAAAGAATGACAATATCTATGTGCTCATGGAACACATGGAATTTTAATTTACCCATTTTTTCTTTCACCTACTACTACTGCTACTACTGAAAGAAAATGCTGATAGTCTGTAACATGGAGGAGATGTTAAAAAAAGTATAAATACTCTTCTACAAACACATCTGGGCAGATATTTCCATGGAAAAATGTTGCATTATGCCTTTTTAAGGGTACAACTATGTCTGTAAGGTTGTTTATTTCTGATAACTTATTTTTATTTTTTACCCAGGGTCACTGCATAATATGAGGTTGTAATGCTGTCCTATAGTTCCATGGGGATGAGGAGCGTAAGGAACAAAGCTAAAGGGAATTAAAGGAGGCAGACCTCTAATCTGGGTCCCAACTAACAATTATGTTTATCTGCACATCACCGATTACATGTTCAAAACTTCTCTTCAATGATTTGATAAGCTTATAGTTTCCCCACAGTTTCTCAACATACTTCTCCTCCTCCTATCAGTGGACTCCTAATAGGTCTTTGTTAAAGATAAACTGGACTCTCTATCGCAAATTCAAAAATGTATCTTCTTCTTAAAATCCTCCAGCCTAGATTTGGAGTTCGGCGGTAGCCGTCAAAACCAGCGTTAGAGGCTCCTAACGCTGGTTTTGGCCGCCCGCTGGTATTTGGAGTCAGTGATTAAAGGGTCTAACGCTCACTTTTCAGCCGTGACTTTTCCATACCGCAGATCCCCCTACGCCATTTGCGTAGCCTATCTTTTCAATGGGATCTTTCTAACGCTGGTATTTAGAGTTGTTTCTGAAGTGAGCGTTAGAGCTCTAACGACAAGATTCCAGCCGCCTGAAAATAGCAGGAGTTAAGAGCTTTCTGGCTAACGCCGATTCATAAAGCTCTTAACTACTGTACCCTAAAGTACACTAACACCCATAAACTACCTATGTACCCCTAAACCGAGGTCCCCCCACACCGCCGCCACTCGATTAAAATTTTTAACCCCTAATCTGCCAACCGCCACCTACGTTATACTTATGTACCCCTAATCTGCTGCCCCTAACCCCGCCGACCCCTGTATTACATTTATTAACCCCTAACCTGCCCCCCACAACGTCGCCGCCAGCTACTTAAAATAATTAACCCCTAATCTTCCGACCGCAAAGCGCCGCCACCTACGTTATCCCTATGTACCCCTAATCTGCTACCCCTAACACCGCCGACCCCTATATTATATTTATTAACCCCTAATCTGCCCCCCTCAACGTCGCCGACACCTGCCTACACTTATTAACCCCTAATCTGCCGAGCGGACCTGAGCGCTACTATAATAAAGTTATTAACCCCTAACCCGCCTCACTAACCCTATCATAAATAGTATTAACCCCTAATCTGCCCTCCCTAACATCGCCAACACCTAACTTCAATTATTAACCCCTAATCTGACGACCGGAGCTCACCGCTATTCTAATAAATTGATTAACCCCTAAAGCTAAGTCTAACCCTAACACTAACACCCCCCTAAGTTAAATATAATTTAAATCTAACGAAATTAATTAACTCTTATTAAATAAATTATTCCTATTTAAAGCTAAATACTTACCTGTAAAATAAATCCTAATATAGCTACAATATAAATTATAATTATATTATAGCTATTTTAGGATTAATATTTATTTTACAGGCAACTTTGTAATTATTTTAACCGGGTACAATAGCTATTAAATAGTTAAGAACTATTTAATAGTTACCTAGTTAAAATAATAACAAATTTACCTGTAAAATAAATCCTAACCTAAGATATAATTAAACCTAACACTACCCTATCAATAAAATAATTAAATAAACTACCTACAATTACCTACAATTAACCTAACACTACACTATCAATAAATTAATTAAACACAATTGCTACAAATAAATACAATTAAATAAACTAGCTAAAGTACAAAAAATAAAAAAGAACTAAGTTACAAAAAATAAAAAAATATTTACAAACATAAGAAAAATATTACAACAATTTTAAACTAATTACACCTACTCTAAGCCCCCTAATAAAATAACAAAGCCCCCCAAAATAAAAAATGCCCTACCCTATTCTAAATTAAAAAAGTTACAAGCTCTTTTACCTTACCAGCCCTGAACAGGGCCCTTTGCGGGGCATGCCCCAAGGATTTCAGCTCTTTTGCCTGTAAAAAAAACCATACCATACCCCCCCCTAACATTACAACCCACCACCCACATACCCCTAATCTAACCCAAACCCCCCTTAAATAAACCTAACACTAAGCCCCTGAAGATCTTCCTACCTTGTCTTCACCATACCAGGTTCACTGATCCGTCCTGGCTCCAACATCTTCATCCAACCCAAGCGGGGGTTGGCGATCCATCATCCGGTGCTGAAGAGGTCCAGAAGAGGCTCCAAAGTCTTCCTCCTATCCGGCAAGAAGAGGACATCCGGACCGGCAAACATCTTCTCCAAGCGGCATCTTCAATCTTCTTCCATCCGGTGCGGAGCGGGTCCATCTTGAAGCAGGCGACGCGGATCCATCCTCTTCTTCCGTTGTCTCCCGACGAATGACGGTTCCTTTAAGGGACGTCATCCAAGATGGCGTCCCTCGAATTCCGATTGGCTGATAGGATTCTATCAGCCAATCGGAATTAAGGTAGGAATTTTCTGATTGGCTGATGGAATCAGCCAATCAGAATCAAGTTCAATCCGATTGGCTGATCCAATCAGCCAATCAGATTGAGCTCGCATTCTATTGGCTGTTCCGATCAGCCAATAGAATGCGAGCTCAATCTGATTGGCTGATTGGATCAGCCAATCGGATTGAACTTGATTCTGATTGGCTGATTCCATCAGCCAATCAGAAAATTCCTGCCTTAATTCCGATTGGCTGATAGAATCCTATCAGCCAATCGGAATTCGAGGGACGCCATCTTGGATGACGTCCCTTAAAGGAACCGTCATTCGTCGGGAGACAACGGAAGAAGAGGATGGATCCGCGTCGCCTGCTTCAAGATGGACCCGCTCCGCACCGGATGGAAGAAGATTGAAGATGCCGCTTGGAGAAGATGTTTGCCGGTCCGGATGTCCTCTTCTTGCCGGATAGGAGGAAGACTTTGGAGCCTCTTCTGGACCTCTTCAGCACCGGATGATGGATCGCCAACCCCCGCTTGGGTTGGATGAAGATGTTGGAGCCAGGACGGATCGGTGAACCTGGTATGGTGAAGACAAGGTAGGAAGATCTTCAGGGGCTTAGTGTTAGGTTTATTTAAGGGGGGTTTGGGTTAGATTAGGGGTATGTGGGTGGTGGGTTGTAATGTTAGGGGGGGGTATGGTATGGTTTTTTTTACAGGCAAAAGAGCTGAAATCCTTGGGGCATGCCCCGCAAAGGGCCCTGTTCAGGGCTGGTAAGGTAAAAGAGCTTGTAACTTTTTTAATTTAGAATAGGGTAGGGAATTTTTTATTTTGGGGGGCTTTGTTATTTTATTAGGGGGCTTAGAGTAGGTGTAATTAGTTTAAAATTGTTGTAAGATTTTTCTTATGTTTGTAAATATTTTATTATTTTTTGTAACTTAGTTCTTTTTTATTTTTTGTATTTTAGCTAGTTTATTTAATTGTATTTATTTGTAGCAATTGTGTTTAATTAATTTATTGATAGTGTAGTGTTAGGTTAATTGTAGGTAATTGTAGGTAGTTTATTTAATTATTTTATTGATAGGGTAGTGTTAGGTTTAATTATATCTTAGGTTAGGATTTATTTTACAGGTAAATTTGTTATTATTTTAACTAGGTAACTATTAAATAGTTCTTAACTATTTAATAGCTATTGTACCTGGTTAAAATAATTACAAAGTTGCCTGTAAAATAAATATTAATCCTAAAATAGCTATAATATAATTATAATTTATATTGTAGCTATATTAGGATTTATTTTACAGGTAAGTATTTAGCTTTAAATAGGAATAAGTTATTTAATAAGAGTTAATTTATTTCGTTAGATGTAAATTATATTTAAATTAGGGGGGGTGTTAGTATTAGGGTTAGACTTAGCTTTAGGGGTTAATACATTTATTATAGTAGCGGTGAGGTCCGCTCGGCAGATTAGGGGTTAATAATTGAAGGTAGGTGTCGGCGATGTTAGGGAGGGCAGATTAGGGGTTAATACTATTTATGATAGGGTTAGTGAGGCGGATTAGGGGTTAATAACTTTATTATAGTAGCGCTCAGGTCCGCTCGGCAGATTAGGGGTTAATAAGTGTAGGCAGGTGTCGGCGACGTTGAGGGGGGCAGATTAGGGGTTAATAAATATAATATAGGGGTCGGCGATGTTAGGGCATCAGATTAGGGGTACATAGGGATAACGTAGGTTGCGGCGGTTTACGGAGCGGCAGATTAGGCGTTAAAAAAAATATGCAGGGGTCAGCGATAGCGGGGGCGGCAGATTAGGGGTTAATAAGTGTAAGGTTAGGGGTGTTTAGACTCGGGGTACATGTTAGGGTGTTAGGTGCAGACGTAGGAAGTGTTTCCCCATAGGAAACAATGGGGCTGCGTTAGGAGCTGAACGCTGCTTTTTTGCAGGTGTTAGGTTTTTTTTCAGCTCAAACAGCCCCATTGTTTCCTATGGGAGAATCGTGCACGAGCACGTTTTTGAGGCCGGCCGCGTCCGTAAGCAACTCTGGTATCGAGAGTTGCATTTGCGGTAAAAATGCTCTACGCTCCTTTTTTGGAGCCTAACGCAGCATTTGATTAAACTCTCGATACCAGAGTTACATTTATGGTGCGGCCAGAAAAAAGCCCGCGGAGCGTTAACAGCCCTTTTACCGCCGAACTCCAAATCTAGGCCTCCATGTTTAATTAATTTGAATATGTAGCTTCTTCATTATTTGGGGATATTCCAAAGATTCCACTAAAGCATTAACATAATTATCTTTTCTACATTTCAGTGTGATAGGCTCTTTGTCCATCATAAATATAAATTGGAACTCGGACCTGTAAAATCAATTCAGTAGCAAGGTACCATATGTCCTACACTATGACATCACATAAATAAGTGGTCATATGTACCAAGAAGACCTTCTGCCTGTCTGTCTGTCATGAGAGTAGCCAAATTAGACATAAAATATTAGAATTTCCAAATTTGATATATACTTCATATGAGCATAAAAACACCCAAATTTGATATAAAATTGGGATTATCCTAAGTTATGAAGGTATAATCTAGATTTTATTAAAGACACAGAGACGATTATTTTGCATTCTCTTTCTTTACTACTAAAATGCAGTTATTCAAAGTATAGATAAAAATACAACAAACTGTCAAATTTAAAAAGTAGACAGTAAAAACAAATAATACATCAGTGACCAATCAGAATAGAGAACTGATTAAACTAAAATCACATAACCAATCAAATTGATAATAAGACCTATAAACTGTCCAAAATACAGCAATACATCCTCTTTCTTTGAAACTGAAGAAGGAAACAAAAAATCCATCATGAAAAAATAACTCCAAACCAACAGGAAACCGAAAATCATGAAGAGTAGAAGCTTGAAGAGAAGAATCATCCATGATGAAATATCCAACTTGTCTAGAAGGGTAGAAAAACAACTGGGAAACTGTTGAAGATGTGAAAGACTTGATTGAAGATCTGACTTTTCCAGGAGATGTGAAGGAACAAAGCCACTTAGGAGAATATCCTTATTATTGGTTGGTAACTGAAATAAATATACAAATCATGTTAATAATATAATACAAACCAATCAAGGGTGGGAATAAATATAACAAAATAAATTTGAGGAGGGAAAATAATCGTCTCTGTGTCTTTAATAAAATCTAGATTATACCTTCATAATTTAGGATAATCCCAATTTTATTACAAGACCAGAGACTCATATTTTGCTAGTTTAAAGCAACTAACAAAATAAATTAAGCGAGGTGTGTTCAATGGGTTTAAAATAAAATTGTTTAAAAATAGAATCAGAAGACCAGTCAGCTGCATCTAAAATTTGTTGAAGGGTAGCAGCTTTCAAAAATGCTTTAGAAGCGGCTGATCCTCTAACAGAGTGAGCGGAAAAAGAAACATCAATACCTGCTTTACTCATAACCCATTTAACCCACCTGGCTATAGAAGTAGAGGAAACAGGATAATGAGGAGACATGAAAGATAGCAAAAGTTGATTAGAGCTAGAAGAACGAAAAGAAGAAGTTCTGCGTTCATACTCTTTAAGACATACTACTACACAAAGAAGAGGTTCAGAAGGTAAGTAAGGATAGAAAATTGAGGTTGAAAAAGATTTAGTTCTTTTAGAGATAAAGAAAGTAACACCTTCAGGAGTAAAACGTTTAGAATTAAAATCTAAAGCCCTGACATCAGAGACTCTACGAAAAGAAATTAAACACAAAAGGGTAGCCAATTTAGCAGTAAGCTGTTTTAAAGATAAGAATTCATTAGAAGGCCAAGATTTAAAAAGGGAAAAAATAAGATCAACATCCCAAAAAGAAGAATATTTAGGAGTTGCGGGTCTTTTAAGTTTAATTGCTTTCATTAATTTACAAATTAAAGGATGTTGACCCACAGGGAAATTATTATTAAAAGAATGTTTAGCTGAAATTGCAGATCTAGAAACATTGATGGTTCTGTAAGCTAATCCTGATTCGAAAAGAGAAGTAAGGAAATTAATAATACAACTTATATCCACTGAAAAGGGATCCAAACTTCTTTCCACGCACCAGCTAGTCCATCTGGTCCATGCGGAAAAATAGCATTTTTTGGTCCTGGGGGCCAAAGAATCCCTAGGAGTTCTTGAGCTTGTTGAGATAAACCTTTGAATGAAGAAGATTGCCCGAAATTGACCAAGCTATAAGACGAAGAGATCCTTGAATGATAAGATCGTGAGGATGACCTTCTGGATCTGACAACAGAAGAGGAAAAACAGGAAGAAGAAGAGGATGGTTGACAGACAATTCTAGAAGAGATGGGTACCAGGGTTGAGATGGCCAAAGAGGAGTGATGAGAAGAATTGAAAGAAGATCCCGACGGACTACTGAAATGACTCTCTGAATCATTGAGAAAGGAGGAAACGCATAAGCTGTCTGACGAGGCCAAGGATGGAGAAATGCATCAATCGCCAATGCTTCCGGATCTGGACGCCAACTGAAATAAGGATGAATCTGATGATTCAGTCTCGAAGCAAACAGATCCATCGAAAAGGGACCTCTGAGAGATTGAAGCGAATGAAAAACTTGATGATGAAGTTTCCAATCGCTGGAATCTGTCAGATAACGAGAACCCCAATCCGCTGCGACATTGGATAATTCTGAAATATATTCCGCTTTGACAGAAATATTTCTGTCCAAGCAAAGATGAATGAATTCTTTCGTAATAATCGACAAATCTCTTGATTTTGTACCACCTAAATGTATCTTCTTCTTAAAATCCTCCAGCCTAGATTTGGAGTTCGGCGGTAGCCGTCAAAACCAGCGTTAGAGGCTCCTAACGCTGGTTTTGGCCGCCCGCTGGTATTTGGAGTCAGTGATTAAAGGGTCTAACGCTCACTTTTCAGCCGTGACTTTTCCATACCGCAGATCCCCCTACGCCATTTGCGTAGCCTATCTTTTCAATGGGATCTTTCTAACGCTGGTATTTAGAGTTGTTTCTGAAGTGAGCGTTAGAGCTCTAACGACAAGATTCCAGCCGCCTGAAAATAGCAGGAGTTAAGAGCTTTCTGGCTAACGCCGATTCATAAAGCTCTTAACTACTGTACCCTAAAGTACACTAACACCCATAAACTACCTATGTACCCCTAAACCGAGGTCCCCCCACACCGCCGCCACTCGATTAAAATTTTTAACCCCTAATCTGCCAACCGCCACCTACGTTATACTTATGTACCCCTAATCTGCTGCCCCTAACCTCGCCGACCCCTGTATTACATTTATTAACCCCTAACCTGCCCCCCACAACGTCGCCGCCAGCTACTTAAAATAATTAACCCCTAATCTTCCGACCGCAAAGCGCCGCCACCTACGTTATCCCTATGTACCCCTAATCTGCTACCCCTAACACCGCCGACCCCTATATTATATTTATTAACCCCTAATCTGCCCCCCTCAACGTCGCCGACACCTGCCTACACTTATTAACCCCTAATCTGCCGAGCGGACCTGAGCGCTACTATAATAAAGTTATTAACCCCTAACCCGCCTCACTAACCCTATCATAAATAGTATTAACCCCTAATCTGCCCTCCCTAACATCGCCAACACCTAACTTCAATTATTAACCCCTAATCTGACGACCGGAGCTCACCGCTATTCTAATAAATTGATTAACCCCTAAAGCTAAGTCTAACCCTAACACTAACACCCCCCTAAGTTAAATATAATTTAAATCTAACGAAATTAATTAACTCTTATTAAATAAATTATTCCTATTTAAAGCTAAATACTTACCTGTAAAATAAATCCTAATATAGCTACAATATAAATTATAATTATATTATAGCTATTTTAGGATTAATATTTATTTTACAGGCAACTTTGTAATTATTTTAACCGGGTACAATAGCTATTAAATAGTTAAGAACTATTTAATAGTTACCTAGTTAAAATAATAACAAATTTACCTGTAAAATAAATCCTAACCTAAGATATAATTAAACCTAACACTACCCTATCAATAAAATAATTAAATAAACTACCTACAATTACCTACAATTAACCTAACACTACACTATCAATAAATTAATTAAACACAATTGCTACAAATAAATACAATTAAATAAACTAGCTAAAGTACAAAAAATAAAAAAGAACTAAGTTACAAAAAATAAAAAAATATTTACAAACATAAGAAAAATATTACAACAATTTTAAACTAATTACACCTACTCTAAGCCCCCTAATAAAATAACAAAGCCCCCCAAAATAAAAAATGCCCTACCCTATTCTAAATTAAAAAAGTTACAAGCTCTTTTACCTTACCAGCCCTGAACAGGGCCCTTTGCGGGGCATGCCCCAAGGATTTCAGCTCTTTTGCCTGTAAAAAAAACCATACCATACCCCCCCCTAACATTACAACCCACCACCCACATACCCCTAATCTAACCCAAACCCCCCTTAAATAAACCTAACACTAAGCCCCTGAAGATCTTCCTACCTTGTCTTCACCATACCAGGTTCACTGATCCGTCCTGGCTCCAACATCTTCATCCAACCCAAGCGGGGGTTGGCGATCCATCATCCGGTGCTGAAGAGGTCCAGAAGAGGCTCCAAAGTCTTCCTCCTATCCGGCAAGAAGAGGACATCCGGACCGGCAAACATCTTCTCCAAGCGGCATCTTCAATCTTCGTCCATCCGGTGCGGAGCGGGTCCATCTTGAAGCAGGCGACGCGGATCCATCCTCTTCTTCCGTTGTCTCCCGACGAATGACGGTTCCTTTAAGGGACGTCATCCAAGATGGCGTCCCTCGAATTCCGATTGGCTGATAGGATTCTATCAGCCAATCGGAATTAAGGTAGGAATTTTCTGATTGGCTGATGGAATCAGCCAATCAGAATCAAGTTCAATCCGATTGGCTGATCCAATCAGCCAATCAGATTGAGCTCGCATTCTATTGGCTGTTCCGATCAGCCAATAGAATGCGAGCTCAATCTGATTGGCTGATTGGATCAGCCAATCGGATTGAACTTGATTCTGATTGGCTGATTCCATCAGCCAATCAGAAAATTCCTGCCTTAATTCCGATTGGCTGATAGAATCCTATCAGCCAATCGGAATTCGAGGGACGCCATCTTGGATGACGTCCCTTAAAGGAACCGTCATTCGTCGGGAGACAACGGAAGAAGAGGATGGATCCGCGTCGCCTGCTTCAAGATGGACCCGCTCCGCACCGGATGGAAGAAGATTGAAGATGCCGCTTGGAGAAGATGTTTGCCGGTCCGGATGTCCTCTTCTTGCCGGATAGGAGGAAGACTTTGGAGCCTCTTCTGGACCTCTTCAGCACCGGATGATGGATCGCCAACCCCCGCTTGGGTTGGATGAAGATGTTGGAGCCAGGACGGATCGGTGAACCTGGTATGGTGAAGACAAGGTAGGAAGATCTTCAGGGGCTTAGTGTTAGGTTTATTTAAGGGGGGTTTGGGTTAGATTAGGGGTATGTGGGTGGTGGGTTGTAATGTTAGGGGGGGGTATGGTATGGTTTTTTTTACAGGCAAAAGAGCTGAAATCCTTGGGGCATGCCCCGCAAAGGGCCCTGTTCAGGGCTGGTAAGGTAAAAGAGCTTGTAACTTTTTTAATTTAGAATAGGGTAGGGAATTTTTTATTTTGGGGGGCTTTGTTATTTTATTAGGGGGCTTAGAGTAGGTGTAATTAGTTTAAAATTGTTGTAAGATTTTTCTTATGTTTGTAAATATTTTATTATTTTTTGTAACTTAGTTCTTTTTTATTTTTTGTATTTTAGCTAGTTTATTTAATTGTATTTATTTGTAGCAATTGTGTTTAATTAATTTATTGATAGTGTAGTGTTAGGTTAATTGTAGGTAATTGTAGGTAGTTTATTTAATTATTTTATTGATAGGGTAGTGTTAGGTTTAATTATATCTTAGGTTAGGATTTATTTTACAGGTAAATTTGTTATTATTTTAACTAGGTAACTATTAAATAGTTCTTAACTATTTAATAGCTATTGTACCTGGTTAAAATAATTACAAAGTTGCCTGTAAAATAAATATTAATCCTAAAATAGCTATAATATAATTATAATTTATATTGTAGCTATATTAGGATTTATTTTACAGGTAAGTATTTAGCTTTAAATAGGAATAAGTTATTTAATAAGAGTTAATTTATTTCGTTAGATGTAAATTATATTTAAATTAGGGGGGGTGTTAGTATTAGGGTTAGACTTAGCTTTAGGGGTTAATACATTTATTATAGTAGCGGTGAGGTCCGCTCGGCAGATTAGGGGTTAATAATTGAAGGTAGGTGTCGGCGATGTTAGGGAGGGCAGATTAGGGGTTAATACTATTTATGATAGGGTTAGTGAGGCGGATTAGGGGTTAATAACTTTATTATAGTAGCGCTCAGGTCCGCTCGGCAGATTAGGGGTTAATAAGTGTAGGCAGGTGTCGGCGACGTTGAGGGGGGCAGATTAGGGGTTAATAAATATAATATAGGGGTCGGCGATGTTAGGGCATCAGATTAGGGGTACATAGGGATAACGTAGGTTGCGGCGGTTTACGGAGCGGCAGATTAGGGGTTAAAAAAAATATGCAGGGGTCAGCGATAGCGGGGGCGGCAGATTAGGGGTTAATAAGTGTAAGGTTAGGGGTGTTTAGACTCGGGGTACATGTTAGGGTGTTAGGTGCAGACGTAGGAAGTGTTTCCCCATAGGAAACAATGGGGCTGCGTTAGGAGCTGAACGCTGCTTTTTTGCAGGTGTTAGGTTTTTTTTCAGCTCAAACAGCCCCATTGTTTCCTATGGGAGAATCGTGCACGAGCACGTTTTTGAGGCCGGCCGCGTCCGTAAGCAACTCTGGTATCGAGAGTTGCATTTGCGGTAAAAATGCTCTACGCTCCTTTTTTGGAGCCTAACGCAGCATTTGATTAAACTCTCGATACCAGAGTTACATTTATGGTGCGGCCAGAAAAAAGCCTGCGGAGCGTTAACAGCCCTTTTACCGCCGAACTCCAAATCTAGGCCTCCATGTTTAATTAATTTGAATATGTAGCTTCTTCATTATTTGGGGATATTCCAAAGATTCCACTAAAGCATTAACATAATTATCTTTTCTACATTTCAGTGTGATAGGCTCTTTGTCCATCATAAATATAAATTGGAACTCGGACCTGTAAAATCAATTCAGTAGCAAGGTACCATATGTCCTACACTATGACATCACATAAATAAGTGGTCATATGTACCAAGAAGACCTTCTGCCTGTCTGTCTGTCATGAGAGTAGCCAAATTAGACATAAAATATTAGAATTTCCAAATTTGATATATACTTCATATGAGCATAAAAACACCCAAATTTGATATAAAATTGGGATTATCCTAAGTTATGAAGGTATAATCTAGATTTTATTAAAGACACAGAGACGATTATTTTGCATTCTCTTTCTTTACTACTAAAATGCAGTTATTCAAAGTATAGATAAAAATACAACAAACTGTCAAATTTAAAAAGTAGACAGTAAAAACAAATAATACATCAGTGACCAATCAGAATAGAGAACTGATTAAACTAAAATCACATAACCAATCAAATTGATAATAAGACCTATAAACTGTCCAAAATACAGCAATACATCCTCTTTCTTTGAAACTGAAGAAGGAAACAAAAAATCCATCATGAAAAAATAACTCCAAACCAACAGGAAACCGAAAATCATGAAGAGTAGAAGCTTGAAGAGAAGAATCATCCATGATGAAATATCCAACTTGTCTAGAAGGGTAGAAAAACAACTGGGAAACTGTTGAAGATGTGAAAGACTTGATTGAAGATCTGACTTTTCCAGGAGATGTGAAGGAACAAAGCCACTTAGGAGAATATCCTTATTATTGGTTGGTAACTGAAATAAATATACAAATCATGTTAATAATATAATACAAACCAATCAAGGGTGGGAATAAATATAACAAAATAAATTTGAGGAGGGAAAATAATCGTCTCTGTGTCTTTAATAAAATCTAGATTATACCTTCATAATTTAGGATAATCCCAATTTTATTACAAGACCAGAGACTCATATTTTGCTAGTTTAAAGCAACTAACAAAATAAATTAAGCGAGGCGTGTTCAATGGGTTTAAAATAAAATTGTTTAAAAATAGAATCAGAAGACCAGTCAGCTGCATCTAAAATTTGTTGAAGGGTAGCAGCTTTCAAAAATGCTTTAGAAGCGGCTGATCCTCTAACAGAGTGAGCGGAAAAAGAAACATCAATACCTGCTTTACTCATAACCCATTTAACCCACCTGGCTACAGAAGTAGAGGAAACAGGATAATGAGGAGACATGAAAGATAGCAAAAGTTGATTAGAGCTAGAAGAACGAAAAGAAGAAGTTCTGCGTTCATACTCTTTAAGACATACTACTACACAAAGAAGAGGTTCAGAAGGTAAGTAAGGATAGAAAATTGAGGTTGAAAAAGATTTAGTTCTTTTAGAGATAAAGAAAGTAACACCTTCAGGAGTAAAACGTTTAGAATTAAAATCTAAAGCCCTGACATCAGAGACTCTACGAAAAGAAATTAAACACAAAAGGGTAGCCAATTTAGCAGTAAGCTGTTTTAAAGATAAGAATTCATTAGAAGGCCAAGATTTAAAAAGGGAAAAAATAAGATCAACATCCCAAAAAGAAGAATATTTAGGAGTTGCGGGTCTTTTAAGTTTAATTGCTTTCATTAATTTACAAATTAAAGGATGTTGACCCACAGGGAAATTATTATTAAAAGAATGTTTAGCTGAAATTGCAGATCTAGAAACATTGATGGTTCTGTAAGCTAATCCTGATTCGAAAAGAGAAGTAAGGAAATTAATAATACAACTTATATCCACTGAAAAGGGATCCAAACTTCTTTCCACGCACCAGCTAGTCCATCTGGTCCATGCGGAAAAATAGCATTTTTTGGTCCTGGGGGCCAAAGAATCCCTAGGAGTTCTTGAGCTTGTTGAGATAAACCTTTGAATGAAGAAGATTGCCCGAAATTGACCAAGCTATAAGACGAAGAGATCCTTGAATGATAAGATCGTGAGGATGACCTTCTGGATCTGACAACAGAAGAGGAAAAACAGGAAGAAGAAGAGGATGGTTGACAGACAATTCTAGAAGAGATGGGTACCAGGGTTGAGATGGCCAAAGAGGAGTGATGAGAAGAATTGAAAGAAGATCCCGACGGACTACTGAAATGACTCTCTGAATCATTGAGAAAGGAGGAAACGCATAAGCTGTCTGACGAGGCCAAGGATGGAGAAATGCATCAATCGCCAATGCTTCCGGATCTGGACGCCAACTGAAATAAGGATGAATCTGATGATTCAGTCTCGAAGCAAACAGATCCATCGAAAAGGGACCTCTGAGAGATTGAAGCGAATGAAAAACTTGATGATGAAGTTTCCAATCGCTGGAATCTGTCAGATAACGAGAACCCCAATCCGCTGCGACATTGGATAATTCTGAAATATATTCCGCTTTGACAGAAATATTTCTGTCCAAGCAAAGATGAATGAATTCTTTCGTAATAATCGACAAATCTCTTGATTTTGTACCACCTAAATGATTCAAATAACGGACTGCAGAAATATTGTCCATTCTGAGTAAAATTGACACTGGCAAAGAATCTTTTACAAAACTTTTGACAGCAAAAGAGCCTGCCAAAAGTTCTAAGCAATTGATATGAAAAAGTTTTTCCCTTGAAGACCATTTTCCTCCTGTGATTGAAGGACCACAACGAGCTCCCCAGCCCGAATGACTGGCATCGGATTCTATAATTAAATCCGGAGATTTCCCAAAAATGGCTCTCCCGTTCCAAGCTTCTATATGGGATAACCACCATGAAAGTTATTCTTTGACTTCTGAAGAAAGAGGAATCAAATGAGAATATGACAGACCTTTCTGAAGATTAAAAATTTTTAAACGTTGAAGTTCCCTGTAATGAAGAGGAGCAGGGAAAATAGCCTGAATAGAGAATGAAAGTAACCCAACTATGCTGGCTATAGTCCTGATGGGAACTAAAGACAAAGAAAGAGTTTTTGAAATCTCTTTCTTGATATTCACAATTTTCTCTCTGGGAAGACTTAAGGTAGATTTCAATGTATCTATTTGAAAACCCAAAAAGGTTAGAGATTTGGTTGGAGAAAGAACAGATTTCTCTTTGTTGACTAAGAAACCTAAATTTTCTAAAATATAAATAGTTAGATTGAGTTGTGAAGTCAAAACAACTGAATTTTGATTCATAATCAAAATATCGTCTAGATAGATGATAAGGCGAACACCACGAAGACGAAGCCAAGTAATTATAGGTTTCATCAATTTGGTGAAAATCCAAGGGGCTGAAGATAATCTGAAAGGCATGCAAGTGAAACTCCAGATTTTCCCTTCCCACTTGAAAGTAAGAAATTTCCTGTGATCTAAAGCTACTGGAATCGTGAGATAGGCATCTTTCAGATCTAATCTGACTAAAAAATCGTTGTCTAGAAGACAATCTCTGAGAAGATGAATACCTTCCATTTTGAAATGTTGATAAACCACGAAGGCATTCAGAGTTCTTAAATTTATAACAGGGAGAAATTGACCATTTTTCTTTTTTACTAGAAAAAGATTGCTGAAGAAACAATTTTGAGGATCTGAAGCTGGTTCTATTGCTTGTTTTTCTATCAGATTTAAAATTTCGTTTTGAACCAAAATTTTGTCTGTAACAGAAAATTTTATTGGAAATGGAAGAGATTTTTGAACTGGGGGAGAAATAAAATCTATAAAAAGACCTGAAACCGTCTGAAGAACCCATTGATCTGAAGTTATTAAATTCCAATTTTGAGCAAAAAGAGACAATCTGAGAAAATTTACATTGAGATGGGCGAGATCATTGCCTCGAGCGCTGGAGTCTAGGATTCCAAAATCTCCCTCTGAATGGGAAGAAATTTGAGGAAATTGGATTTTGATATGATCTTTGTGAATGAAATTGCTGGTTGATAAATTGAGACCTGTTTGGATATGAGGCACGGCCGGGAAAGCGGCCTCTACCTTTCCCAGCCTGTTCAGAAAAACGTTCCTGATGAAAAATCTTTTTCATAGAAGTACGAACTTTATTCAGATTAGAGAAGGTATTTACATAACTGTTAAGTTCCTTTATAAATGTGTCTCCAAATAAAAGGCCATTAGTATCTGAATGAATTTCATTAATGGCGAAATCACACACCTTGGGGTCAATACGTCTAAGTATATTTCGTCTGCGTTCGGTATACATAGCAGAGTTGGCGTTACCCAGAAAACTGAGCATCCTCTGCAGCCATTCTCTGACTATGACCGGATCAAGCAATGAGTTGTCATATACAGCTTGTTCAGATAAGTCAAATAACTTTGCTAAAGGACCAATAGTGTCAAGCATTTTGTCTTGACAAATTTTCCAAGCACGGTCCATGCCCTTCTTTAACTTAAAACCTGGAGACCCTATGAATTTTAAAATTTTTGGATCTACTTCAGGTGTAATACAAGCGTTGTTAGGAAGAATTGGTCTGGGGCATTCTGCCCTCATCTTATTTCTAGAGTCTCTCTTTAAGGATTGTCTTAACTGGTAATCAATGAATTCCGCAATATCAGATGAAGGGCACCACTCTGCAGATCTAGGGTGGTGCAGATCATCTGCATTAAACCTAGGATTTCCTAGGTAATCAAAAAATTCAACCTTTGAAGAATCCAAATGTTTAGATTTTTTTAAGAGCTTTTTTTAATTTTTTAATCTTCGGAGAGGCCGAAGAATTATCTGAAGAATTAGAAATATAATTTTCAGATTTATTAGCATCCAAAGAGGAGTCGGAATTAACTTCAGTATCAGAAATCTCAGATTCTTCATCATTGGCCAAAGTCTCTCCCATAAGTAACCTCTTGGGAGTAGAGGGAGTTACAGGGGTTTTCCTTCCTTTCCTGCCAGGAACAACTGTACCAGAGACAATCTGGCGAGATTTCTGTAATAATTTTTTACTTGTTTTAATGCCACTTGAAATAGGCCTTTTTCTTTTTATAGTCTTTTTAGATGATTTATCAATTAAAAGAGAATTTTTTTTCTAGCATAGAATTCATTGATGTATCAATCATCTTTTGAACACTTTCTGAATTAAGAGGGTTCAAATCTGAAGATTGAGACATAATTAAAGTATATATAAACAATTAAAATAAACTTAAAATAAATAAATTAATAAATTTATTTAAACAAACTAATAAAAATCTTACCTAATAAATTTTTTAACAATATATATCAATTTATATTGACCCCAAAGGATGTGAACAAAAACTCAAAATGATAAAATTGAAATAATTTATTCTTAACTAAAGTTATACTAACTATGGCCAAGAGATGGAGGCAGAGACCAAGGAATAAAACAGTAATAAAATGGCCTAATAGAAAAAACAGATAGGCCGGAAAGCAACAATGTTGCTAATACCCGACTCAAACAGCTGTTAGTCGGACGAGTAGAAGAAAACTAACTGCGTAGGAAGTGAAGACAGGCTGCGCATGCGCACTGAAGCCGACTCAACACTCAAAATGGACGTCGGAACAGTGCTGCATAACGCAGCAGGGAGAAAGAAGCCGATTACAAGCAAGGATGCTTCGTAATCGGCTGAAACAACTAAAAATGAAAACCGGAATGTAAGTACAAAGTAATGGGGAAAATAATAAAAATTTTAATAAGCAACTCAAAGGAAATAAAAAAGTAAACCTCAAAGCTAACTACAAATAATAAAGGGTTAAACATAACATGTAAAATGATGTAAATAAAAACAATAAAAATAATTTTATTAAGAATAAACAAATACAGCAATACTTATCTTTCTGAAGCAGTAAAAGAAAGAGGATGTATTGCTGTATTTTGGACAGTTTATAGGTCTTATTATCAATTTGATTGGTTATGTGATTTTAGTTTAATCAGTTCTCTATTCTGATTGGTCACTGATGTATTATTTGTTTTTACTGTCTACTTTTTAAATTTGACAGTTTGTTGTATTTTTATCTATACTTTGAATAACTGCATTTTAGTAGTAAAGAAAGAGAATGCAAAATATGAGTCTCTGGTCTTGTAATAAAATTCCCATCAACATAGCTTCCAAATTTGATTTGATAGAATCTTGAATGTAATAATTTCTAAAATAAATATAAATGTTATGTGAATTTTAATATTGAATGTGGCACCTGTTTAGCTGTTTTTTTCTTGCATGTGCATAAGCAAAATCAAAATGTCAAATTCAGATATTCAGAGTTTATATTAGTTACCGAATGTTTCTATAGTAGTTGATCCATGAGTAATAAGATTTTGAAAAACAGAATTTAGCTTGAAAAGCTTGATGAAACTACAGTTGTGATACATAAGTTATGTATTCCCTTTACTTTCCTAGGCCTAGATTTGGAGTTCGGCGGTAGCCGTCAAAACCAGCGTTAGAGGCTCCTAACGCTGGTTTTGGCCGCCCGCTGGTATTTGGAGTCAGTGATTAAAGGGTCTAACGCTCACTTTTCAGCCGCGACTTTTCCATACCGCAGATCCCCCTACGCCATTTGCGTATCCTATGTTTTCAATGGGATCTTTCTAACGCCGGTATTTAGAGTCGTTTCTGAAGTGAGCGTTAGAGCTCTAACGACAAAACTCCAGCCGCCTGAAAATAGCAGGAGTTAAGAGCTTTCTGGCTAACGCCGGTTCATAAAGCTCTTAACTACTGTACCCTAAAGTACACTAACACCCATAAACTACCTATGTACCCCTAAACCGAGCTCCCCCCACATCGCCGCCACTCGATTAAAATTTTTAACCCCTAATCTGCCGACCGCCACCTACGTTATACTTATGTACCCCTAATCTGCTGCCCCTAACCCCGCCGACCCCTGTATTACATTTATTAACCCCTAACCTGCCCCCCACAACGTCGCTGCCAGCTACTTAAAATAATTAACCCCTAATCTTCCCGACCGCAAAGCGCCGCCACCTACGTTATCCCTATGTACCCCTAATCTGCTACCCCTAACACCGCCGACCCCTATATTATATTTATTAACCCCTAATCTGCCCCCCTCAACGTCGCCGACACCTGCCTACACTTATTAACCCCTAATCTGCCGACCGGACCTGAGCGCTACTATAATAAAGTTATTAACCCCTAACCCACCTCACTAACCCTATCATAAATAGTATTAACCCCCTAATCTGCCCTCCCTAACATCGCCGACACCTACCTTCAATTATTAACCCCTAATCTGACGACCGGAGCTCACCGCTATTCTAATAAATGTATTAACCCTTAAAGCTAAGTCTAACCCTAACACTAACACCCCCCTAACTTAAATATAATTTACATCTAACAAAATAAATTAACTCTTATTAAATAAATGATTCCTATTTAAAGCTAAATACTTACCTGTAAAATAAATCCTAATATAGCTACAATATAAATTATAATTATATTATAGCTATTTTAGGATTAATATTTATTTTACAGGCAACTTTGTAATTATTTTAACCAGGTACAATAGCTATTAAATAGTTAAGAACTATTTAATAGTTACCTAGTTAAAATAATAACAAATTTACCTGTAAAATAAATCCTAACCTAAGATATAATTAAACCTAACACTACCCTATCAATAAAATAATTAAATAAACTACCTACAATTACCTACAATTAACCTAACACTACACTATCAATAAATTAATTAAACACAATTCCTACAAATAAATACAATTAAATAAACTAGCCAAAGTACAAAAAATAAAAAAGAACTAAGTTACAAAAAATAAAAAAATATTTACATCGGAACAGCCAATAGAATGCGAGCTCAATCTGATTGGCTGATTGGATCAGCCAATCGGATTGAACTTGATTCTGATTGGCTGATTCCATCAGCCAATCAGAAAATTCCTACCTTAATTCCGATTGGCTGATAGAATCCTATCAGCCAATCGGAATTCGAGGGACGCCATCTTGGATGACGTCCCTTAAAGGAACCGTCATTCGTCGGGAGACAACGGAAGAAGAGGATGGATCCGCGTCGCCTGCTTCAAGATGGACCCGCTCCGCACCGGATGGAAGAAGATCGAAGATGCCGCTTGGAGAAGATGTTTGCCGGTCCGGATGTCCTCTTCTTGCCGGATAGGAGGAAGACTTTGGAGCCTCTTCTGGACCTCTTCAGCACCGGATGATGGATCGCCAACCCCCGCTTGGGTTGGATGAAGATGTTGGAGCCAGGACGGATCGGTGATACCTGGATGGTGAAGACAAGGTAGGAAGATCTTCAGGGGCTTAGTGTTAGGTTTATTTAAGGGGGGTTGGGTTAGATTAGGGGTATGTGGGTGGTGGGTTGTAATGTTGGGGGGGGGTATTGTATTTATTCTTTTACAGGCAAAAGAGCTGAAATTCTTGGGGCATGCCCCGCAAAGGGCCCTGTTCAGGGCTGGTAAGGTAAAAGAGCTTGTAACTTTTTTAATTTAGAATAGGGTAGGGAATTTTTTATTTTGGGGGGCTTTGTTATTTTATTAGGGGGCTTAGAGTAGGTGTAATTAGTTTAAAATTGTTGTAATATTTTTCTTATGTTTGTAAATATTTTTTTATTTTTTGTAACTTAGTTCTTTTTTATTTTTTGTACTTTAGCTAGTTTATTTAATTGTATTTATTTGTAGGAATTGTGTTTAATTAATTTATTGATAGTGTAGTGTTAGGTTAATTGTAGGTAATTGTAGGTAGTTTATTTAATTATTTTATTGATAGGGTAGTGTTAGGTTTAATTATATCTTAGGTTAGGATTTATTTTACAGGTAAATTTGTTATTATTTTAACTAGGTAACTATTAAATAGTTCTTAACTATTTAATAGCTATTGTACCTGGTTAAAATAATTACAAAGTTGCCTGTAAAATAAATATTAATCCTAAAATAGCTATAATATAATTATAATTTATATTGTAGCTATATTAGGATTTATTTTACAGGTAAGTATTTAGCTTTAAATAGGAATCATTTATTTAATAAGAGTTAATTTATTTCGTTAGATGTAAATTATATTTAAGTTAGGGGGGTGTTAGTGTTAGGGTTAGACTTAGCTTTAGGGGTTAATACTATTTATGATAGGGTTAGTGAGGCGGATTAGGGGTTAATAACTTTATTATAGTAGCGCTCAGGTCCGCTCGGCAGATTAGGGGTTATTAAGTGTAGGCAGGTGTCGGCGACGTTGAGCGGGGCAGATTAGGGGTTAATAAATATAATATAGGGGTCGGCGATGTTAGGGCAGCAGATTAGGGGTACATAGGGATAACGTAGGTTGCGGCGGTTTACGGAGCGGCAGATTAGGGGTTAAAAAAAATATGCAGGGGTCAGCGATAGCGGGGGCGGCAGATTAGGGGTTAATAAGTGTAAGGTTAGGGGTGTTTAGACTCGGGGTACATGTTAGAGTGTTAGGTGCAGACGTAGGAAGTGTTTCCCCATAGGAAACAATGGGGCTGCGTTAGGAGCTGAACGCTGCTTTTTTGCAGGTGTTAGGTTTTTTTTCAGCTCAAACAGTCCCATTGTTTCCTATGGGAGAATCGTGCACGAGCACGTTTTTGAGGCTGGCCGCGTCCGTAAGCAACTCTGGTATCGAGAGTTGCATTTGCGGTAAAAATGCTCTACGCTCCTTTTTTGGAGCCTAACGCAGCATTTGTTTGAACTCTCGATACCAGAGTTAAATTTATGGTGCGGCCAGAAAAAAGCCCGCGGAGCGTTAACAGCCCTTTTACTGCCAAACTCCAAATCTAGGCCCTAGTCATTTGGTCTCTGTCTAATTCTTATTTTCTTCTATTTATTTATTTCTTTTTTAAATTAGATTTAGAATTTGCTAAATGTATTCATGCATCCTTGAAATACCACCTTAAGAACACACCTCTTACTCCCATGTCTTTAAATATATAAATATATGTCCATAATTGGCCGCTAGAAATTATTGAAGTTATTAATATATATATCTTAAAATACAATTATTGTTGGTTTTAAATATTTTTGCATTGCAAAAGTTAAAACTTTACTTGGTACGGCAAATGTGTACATTTTTGTGTTTTTTTCCCTTATCCATTGACTGCTAGCTTTTTGCTTCAATTAAGTTCAAGCCCAGCCAGACTGTATATGTTTTTGCACATTTAGGGCTAGATTACAAGTGAAGCGCTATTTATAGCTCTCGCTCACGCCTTAACTTCGCTAGATGAAGGCTTTTTGTGTGCATCGGCTTGCGCTAGTATTATGAGTTGAAAGTAAAAAGTTTGCGCGGAAGCGATAACTCGATACACACAAGAAATTAATATGACAGTGTTAACTTCTGCCATAGACTTCAATGGAGCAATGAAATTGTAAAAAAAAAAAAGCATAACACCCATACTTGAGCTCTAAACCGACAATGTATATTCAAGAGCGCTAAATCCGATGTGAAATATTAATATTTAACATTCCAATGTTCTTCACATAGCAGAATATGTCCTTTTTAAATACATATTTATATATATATTTATATATATATATATATACAGACAGTTCAAAGTACATGCACTCTCACCACCTATCATCAACTGCCAGGGTGCTCTCAGGGAGAGTATAATAGCAAATAATTCAAAGCACTCACTGGTCTTCTGCCATCAAAACTAGAAATTTATTAGGTGACGTTTCTGGACATACAGAGTCCCTTCTTCTGACAAACATACAGTGCATGTGAACAAACTTATAAAGGCCTAACAATCCCTCCCCTAGTAAGCCTCCAATCATTGGAGACCGTGTGCAAAACACAAAGACTAAACCATCATATAGTTTAGACATCTCTTAGTGTAACAAAATTATTTAAACTCTCAAATGTGTGTTTGTTAAATGTGTAAAACTCATCATATGTGCTATTCTTCATATGCATCAGTAAAAAAGTGAAAATAAACTAATGGCACTGATCCATTTAACATATAATTATGTCCAAAAAAACGCATCTATACCCCTCAGATTTAAATGGTTTCTTCCATACAAACATGGTATCATTGCAAGAATTGCAAAAAACCGCCCCTCATTCCTAATAGGCTAAACCAAGGCTTTGCCATGGAAACATAAATAATGCTATTAGTCCTACTGACTCGATACACAGGTAAACACAGCCACTTGGAGCATTGCAATAGCTTAATGATCTTATCAACCCCCTGGCAGTCAGTAAACCACTCTCCATCAACATCCACACATATTACTAACTTGTTATGATCTTCTTAGTTAGACACCTAAAAGTGTTATAACAAATCATTTACTATCAGCCATATCACAGCCCTCTCATCGTGATAGGCTGATTAGATCACACACCCGCCCGTTCTGATTAGTCCCAACAGGCACATTGGTAAACAGGCCTCTAACAGAAACCTCACGTACCTCGTCATCAGCAAAGGAGGGGGGGGCGGGCTCACGGCTCCACCGCAGTGCACACTCTCAATGTGTTTCAAACTGTCAGGCTCGATCATCATGGACAACCAGCTCACAATATCAGCTCATAACATAATAAAAAGTTCGCTCACAATGTTATAAACCATAAGCTCACAATATTATAAACAATGTTATGTACAATTGGCTAGTAGTGTTACCCTCCTAACAACACCGTGCAGTTCCTGTTAACCTGTCACTGTCACACCCCCGTCACGTCCTGATTGGATCACAGTACTCAATATAATCAAATGTATACGAATCAATGTTAAAAACAATCAGCTAGTAGTGTTACCATCCTAACAACACCGTGCCATTCCTGTTGACCTGTCACTGTCACACCCCCATCCTGATTGGATCACAGTACTCAATATAATCAAATGTATACGAATCAGGCTACTACACAAAAATATAAATATAAATAAAGCTATCCACCTATGTGCGCAAAACTACAACATCCTTACTGTTAGCCACACACTATTATGAATTATAATGGTAAACCTATGTATGCTCTTATCAATATGGAGCCCAACCACACATCCAGTGCCAAACCTATCTAAACATAGCCTTATCTACCACGACGTATACTCCCTGTCACTGAGTACATAATACCAATGTGTCTGCTTAGTACAACAGTCCCTGCCGGACCTTCACAGGCTCAGGATTACCAACCAATGCATGCATAACAAATACTAAGTACTACTAAATGCTCACCCCAAAAAAACTTCCTAAGGTCAATATATTGGCTAAGATGAGTATATCAAATATATGCCCAATGCATAAAAGTATGATACCTGTATGTCCAATTCATATCAATGGAATCATATAGGTAATATAAAGATAACTATTCACCATTATCAGGGGGAAACAGTCCACGACCCAAATCAAGATAAGAGAGATGATGGAGAGAGTTGTAAATTGTTCACCAAGGCCACTCTGAAGAAAAAACGGTCATTTCATAAACCTGGTACCCAAAAACGAAGATAACTGCAACTCATATATCCGCACCTCTGGACTACTACCAAAGGGTAGATGCAGATTAGTGGACACAATAAGATCAGGCTCAAATGTTATGGTATGAAACTTAATGTGTACTAGAAGTGCACAAAGTGTATTTGCTAGTGTGTTAAAAATTATGTTACAAAAATAAAACTAAAAAAGATAAAAAATTAATTAAAAACACGTGTCTATCCTTGCTAATTTCTATGACACTGGTTCAAACCTCATTACATGAACCCCCAGTGTCAACTCATAATAGAAGACTACAGATGTGAACGGTAATTAACTATCCACCCCACCTTGGTAAATCAGGAATATTTCTAAAGAATATCATATGCTACCTCATAAGGAACATGGACTCTCATCTCAAAAATAAAAGAAAACAGTAAAAGAAAAAACAGATCAGGACTCCCATCTTATTGGCTACAGGCCACAGAATAGGACTAGGGCAGCTGTTATCCCAGGAAGGCTTACCAACCAGATTGTACATTCAGGCCTCTGGATGCTAGTGTCCCCAATTCATGAATCCAGCGGGCCTCTTTCTGGAGTAGAATTTTAGCCCTATTTCCACCACGTCTGAGGTTTGGTACGTGATCAATCAGGCGAAACCTGAGATTAGTTACTGAGTGTCTATTTTCGAGAAAATGCCGGGCCACCGGTTGCTCAGATTTTCCACTCTTCAATGCAGTTCTTATACTAGAATGGTGATTAGCCATCCTAGTTCTGGCATCGTCTGTTGACTTTCCAATATAAAACTTCCCACAGGGGCAATTAAGTAGATATATGATGTGTGTAGTTGTGCAGGTTAGAAACCAATAGATCTTATATTTCTTCTTCCTCTCAGGGTGCTGGAAAGAACTCCCCGTGTTTATACTGTTGCAAGTAACGCAACTCAAGCATTTGTAACATCCATTCTTTTTCTTTAGCCATAACTGTTTGACGGTCAATGGTGACATGTCGGTCTTCATGAGGGAGTCCCTTAGACTTCTACCCCTCCGATAGGCTAGACGTGGGGCTTCCCATTGTTTAAATGGTAGGGTACCATCAGATTCAATCAGTTTCCACTCATCTTTAATCGCTCTCATGATCCGGTATTGGTCAGGGGAGTAGGTTGTGACAAAAGTTAACCGTTCAGTGGTGTCTTGTTTAATACCTTCCATTTCTCCCAGAGTCACCTGGTTGCACATAGTCTGCAGATGTTTCTTCTTATACCCCCTCTGTACAAATCTCTCCTTCATCTCTGTTAATTGGGTATGGCATAATTCTGCGTCAGTATTATTACATCTGACTCCCTGATATTGTGCTTTGGGTATATTCCTAATGAGGGATGGTTGGTTGTAACTCCTGGCATGAAGAACCATGTTAGGATCGGTGCTTTTTCTATATAATGTAGTGCCAAGTGACCCTGAGTGTTTGAATACTCTCACGTCCAAATAGTCCACTGATTTAGTACTGGCCACAAACTGGAACCTAATGGTGCTATCAAATGCATTGAGTGTATGGACCCATTGGTTAAGAGACTCCTCATCGCCCTGCCAAATCAGGAACAGATCATCAATATATCTACAATAAAATTTTATAGATATATTTTCATATACCCTCATCCATGAGGTTTCATAATCATCCATAAACAAATTCGACAGCGATAGGGCCACATTGGACCCCATCGCTGTGCCTGGAGTTTGAAGGTAGAATGTGTTATCGAATCGGAAGTAATTTCTTTCTAAACATATGGTCAACAATTCAATCAAAATATGTTCAGGCGGACCAATGTAAGGCATCAATCTCAGGCCCTTGGCTACTGTTGCTATCCCTGCTGCATGGGGGATGACTGTATAAAGACTCAAAACATCCATTGTGACCAATTGTTCTGTTTCACTGATATTGTTCAAACTGGTGATCTTTTGGATGAATACTGTAGAGTCCTGTATGTAGGATCTCATCCTCTTCACAAGAGGTTGGAGAAAGTGATCAACAAATATAGCCAAAGATTGTAAAAGAGATCCATGTGCTGAGACTATTGGTCTCCCTGGAGGGCACATCGGGTCCTTATGGATCTTTGGCAGAGTGTACAAGATCGGGGTTATAGGAAAATCCCTCTGCAGATAGCGAGCTTCATGTTCAGTAATAGCGCCTTCTTGTTTCCATTGTAATATCTTGTTGTCAATCTCTCGTTTTAATGTCAACGTGGGATCTCTGTCGAGCACCTTGTACGTTACTTCATCTGTCAGTTGACGAATAATCTCCTTCTTGTAATCTGTTATATTCATTACTACAACTGCCCCACCCTTATCAGCAGGGCGTATCACAATTGTAGAATCATCTCTTAAGGATTTGAGGGCTAGTCGCTCCTCCTTAGACAAATTGTCATGCCGTCTTATATTGTTACCAGGTTCTTGTGCTAACATGAAAAGATATTTTGTATAGGTGGTGATAGAGGCATTATTAGAAATATGGTAAAATGTACCAGCTGTTCTAAACTGTTGGCTTGTATCACTTGTTGTTCCAAAGTGTTCCTTTAGGTGTAGCTGTCTGCCAAATTTCTGAATATCCACAAGTTTATTTAAGGTATTCATCTTAGCAAATGGTACAAATGAAAGTCCTTTGTTCAATAGTGATGTCTCCCCTGGAGTAAGCTCTCTAGAGCTAATGTTGAAAACATTGTTCTCTATCTTCTCCGGGTTGATGGGCGGCGGGACATGCCCCCCCATTCTCGTGTGCGGCCGGGGCCTCTTCCTAAAAAATGAATAGATGGATTGGAATAAGGTGTGAGTGGTGGCTTTGCAGCAAACTCCTCCCGTGGATGATCCCATTGTTGATGGCCCCGAGATCTAGTAGTTATTCTAGAGAAAGCAGGGGTTTCAGGATCTAAAGAGCTTTCTGGTTCAGTGCTCTCACCTAAGCTTGTATCCACCGTGTTTATAATTTACTTGGTATTCCATTTTTCCTGTCTTGGTCTATATATCTTCCTCTCTTTGGGTGCCAACATCCACCGGTACACACTCTTATGTGTATAATCCAACCGTACTGTCTGTAACTTGCGATTTTTGAAAGAGATTAAAGTGAAGGTAAAGTTCTCTATATGGCATTATTGCATTATACAGCCCAGCCTAAATGAATGGCACTTTCATTCATCAATTTTTTTAAATTTAATTCTAGAGTCTGTTTTCGCCGTTTTTACTTACTTTATTTCAAGATGTAAATTCAACCCGTTCATTTAATTTTTTTTTACTTGCTGGTCACGTTTTTCCAGCAGTCAATTGAGATTCTGGCCGATAGGCGGCCGTCATTCAACGTCATTGCCCTGTTTGACAATCTGCGCATGCGTTCCGATTCTTTTCTCTCCCTTGGAAGAAAAGCGCTCCTGTTTCGCGCATGCCTATTGCAATTGTTGTAATACGTAGGCTTCTTTCTCCAAATGGGAAACAAGATCAGAGGCTGAAATCCCTGTATGCGCATGCGTACTTAGTTTGATCCACGTAAACGAGCCTAAGAGAGACGTATTGAGCGAGTGGGACCACTCTATATGTCAGACATCAGGAAATGGCTGATGGGAGGAGTCCGTTACACCACGGTAGGGATAATATAAATCATGTATATTGGGGAAATAGATAATGACATGTAGAAAAGAAGTTAGCGATTAGATTGCTTACGATGTTAACAATTGAATAGTGTGTATAGATAGTTCAAACTTTACCTTCACTTTAACTCTTGCTTGTATATTTTCACTTGTTGTGCCAGTTTTTCCAGCCAATCACAGGTACTGTCAGTTCTTAACCTTGTTGCTTGCTCGTTCTCAAAGGTCCGAATTTCAATCCTCACTTCAGCAAGTAGTCTCCCAGCCTCACGGATCACTAATAGCATGAGATCAAATGAACATTTGTTCAGAATTTTGCACCAGTTCATGCAAAACAAGTGCACATGTGTTTTTAATTAATTTTTTATCTTTTTTAGTTTTATTTTTGTAACATAATTTTTAACACACTAGCAAATACACTTTGTGCACTTCTAGTACACATTAAGTTTCATACCATAACATTTGAGCCTGATCTTATTGTGTCCACTAATCTGCATCTACCCTTTGGTAGTAGTCCAGAGGTGCAGATATATGAGTTGCAGTTATTTTCGTTTTTTGTACCAGGTTTATGAAATGACCGTTTTTTCTTCAGAGTGGCCTTGGTGAACAATTTACAACTCTCTCCATCATCTCTCTTATCTTGATTTGGGTCATGGACTGTTTCCCCCTGATAATGGTGAATAGTTATCTTTATATTACCTATATGATTCCATTGATATGAATTGGACATACAGGTATCATACTTTTATGCATTGGGCGTATATTTGATATACTCATCTTAGCCAATATATTGACCTTAGGACGTTTTTTTTGGGGTGAGCATTTAGTAGTACTTAGTAATTGTTATGCATGCATTGGTTGGTAATCCTGAGCCTGTGAAGGCGCTGCAGGGACTGTTGTACTAAGCAGACACATTGGTATTATGTACTCAGTGACAGGGAGTATACGTCGTGGTAGATAAGGCTACATTTAGATAGGTTTGGCACTGGATGTGTGGTATGTACCATATTCATTCATAATAGTGTGTGGCTAACAGTAGGGAGGTTGTAGTTTTGCGCACATAGGTGGATAGCTTTATTTATATTTATATTTTTGTGTAGTAGCCTGATTCGTATACATTTGATTATATTGAGTACTTTGATCCAATCAGGATGGGGGTGTGACAGTGACAGGTCAACAGGAATGGCACGGTGTTGTTAGGATGGTAACACAACTAGGTGATTGTTTTAAACATTGATTCGTATGCATTTGATTATATTGAATACTGTGATCCAATCAGTTCAGGGGTTTGACATTGACAGGTTAACAGGAACTGCATGGTGTTGTTAGGAGGGTAACACTACTAGCCGGTTGTACATAACATTGTTTATAATATTGTGAGCTGATGGTTTATAACATTGTGAGCAAACTTTTTATTATGTTATGAGCTGATATTGTGAGCTGGTTGTCCATGATGATCAAGACTGACAGTTTGAAACACATTGAGAGTTTGCACTGCGGTTGAGCCGTGAGCCCCCCCCCCCTTTGCTGATGACGAGGTACGTGAGGTTTCTGGTAGAGGCCTGTTTACCAATGTGCCTGTTGGGACCAATCAGAATGGGGGGGGGGTGATCTAATCAGCCTATCTCGATGAGAGGGGTGTGAAATGGCTGATAGTAAATGATTTGTTATAACACTTTTAGGTGTCTCACTAAGAAGATCGTGACAAGTTAGTAATATGTGTGGATGTTGATGGAGAGTGGTTTACTGACTGCCAGGGGTTTGATAAGATCATTAAGCTATTGCGATGCTCCAAGGTACTGTTTTTACCTGTGTATCGAGTCAGTAGGACTAATAGCATTATTTATGTTTCCATGGCAAAGGCTTGGTTTAGCCTATTAGGAATGAGGAGTGGTTTTTTTGCAATTCTTGCAATGATACCATTTAAATCTGAGGGGTATAGATGCGTTTTTTTGGACATAATTATATGTTAAATGGATCAGTGCCATTAGTTTATTTTCACTTTTTTACTGATGCATATGAAGAATAGCACATATGATGAGTTTTACACATTTAACAAACACACATATGAGAGGTTAAATAATTTTGTTACACTAAGAGATGTCTAAACTACAGTGGGGAAAAAAAGTATTTAGTCAGCCACCAATTGTGCAAGTTCTCCCACTTAAGAAGATGAGAGAGGCCTGTAATTTTCATCATAGGTATACCTTAACTATGAGAGACAAAATGTGGAAACAAATCCAGACAATCACATTGTCTGATTTGGAAAGAATTTATTTGCAAATTATGGTGGAAAATAAGTATTTGGTCAATATCAAAAGTTAATCTCAATACTTTGTTATATATCTTTTGTTGGCAATGACAGAGGTTAAACGTTTTCTATAAGTCTTCACAAGGTTGTCACACACTGTTGCTGGTATGTTGGCTCATTCCTGCATGCAGATCTCCTCTAGAGCAGTGATGTTTTGGGGCTGTCGCTGGGCAACATGGACTTTCAACTCCCTCCAAAGGTGTTCTATGGGGTTGAGATCTGGAGACTGGCTAGGCCACTCCAGGACCTTGAAATGCTTCTTATGAAGCCACTCCTTCGTTGCCCAGGCAGTGTGTTTAGGATCATTGTCATGCTGAAAGACCCAGCCACGTTTCATCTTCAATGCCCTTGCTGATGGAAGGAGGTTTGCACTCAAAATCTCACGATACATGGCCCCATTAATTCTTTCATGTATATGGATCAGTCATCCTGTTCCCTTCTGCATCACAGTAGGTATGGTGTTCTCTCTCCTCCAAACACGACAAGTTGTGTTTCTACCAAACAGTTCTACTTTGGTTTCATTTGACCATATGACATTCACCCAATCCACTTCTGGATCATCCAAATGTTCTCTAGCATACTTTAGATGGGCCCGGACATGTACTGGCTTAAGCAGGGGGACACATCTGGCACTGCAGGATCTGAGTCCGTGGCGGCGTAGTGTGTTACTGATGGTAGCCTTTGTTACGTTGGGCCCAGCTCTCTGCAGGTCATTCACTAGGTCCCCCGTGTGGTTCTGGGATTTTTGCTCACTGTTATTGTGATCATTTTGACCCCACAGGGTGAGATCTTACATGGAGCCCCAGATTGAGGGAGATTATCAGTGGTCTTGTATGTCTTCCATTTTCTAATTATTGCTACCACAGTTGATTTCTTTACACCAAGCTGCTTGCCTATTGCAGATTCAGTCTTCCCAACCTGGTGCAGGTCTACAATTTTATTTCTGGTGTCCTTCGACAGCTCTTTGGTCTTCACCATAGTGGAGTTTGGAGTGTGACTGTTTGAGGTTGTGGACAGGTGTCTTTTATACTGATAATAAGTTCAAACAGGTGCCATTAATACAGGTAATGAGTGGAGGACAGAGCAGCCTCTTAAAGAAGAAGATACAGGTCTGTGAGAGCCAGAAATCTTGCTTGTTTGTAGGTGACCAAATACTTATTTTCCACCATAATTTGCAAATAAATTCTTTCCAAATCAGACAATGTGATTGTCTGGATTTGTTTCCACATTTTGTCTCTCATAGTTGAGGTATACCTATGATGAAAATTACAGGCCTCTCTCATCTTCTTAAGTGGGAGAACTTGCACGATTGGTGGCTGACTAAATACTTTTTTTCCCCACTGCATATGATGGTTTAGTCTTTGTGTTTTGCACACGGTCTCCAATGATTGGAGGCTTACTAGGGGAGGGATTGTTAGGCCTTTATAAGTTTGTTCACATGCACTGTATGTTTGTCAGAAGAAGGGATGCTGTATGTCCCGAAACGTCACCTAATACATTTTTAGTTTTGATGGCAGAAGACCAGTGATTGCTTTGAATTATTTGCTATTATATATATATATATATATATATATATATATATATATATATATATATAGGGAGACTAGAGAGAAATGCACTCACAGGAACGAACAACCAGCTCAATACCATTGTTAGCCTGTTCTATGGCGATTCACCACCTGGGTGCAACTTCTTTTAGCCCAGTATATATATATATTAGGGTGTTTCATTTTTCCAAAGATGTGATTTTCATATGACATTGCTTACGCCCCGAGTCTCAGTGATGTAAAAGATATATATGCCAAATTTCAAGAAGATTGGATAATATTTAGGGGTTGCACATATTGATCACTTTTATCACAAACTAGTGACATTTCTAACATTGAAGTGCTTTACACTAATGGTCTTCTCATGTATTTCTTTAATCTTTTGCAGGTAATTGAACTTTAAAATGGGAACCAAAATTTGGCTGCTAGAAAAGGTGAATAGTGGTGAGTTTTTAGGAGCTCAGCTCCCTTCAAAGGAACAAGTACTTTTAGTTTTTATTTACCATCACAAGGAAATGAAAGAAACACTTTCGGATGCTGTTAAATCTACCAGTACTAAACTACAGGAAGTGTGGAGGAAAGCAAATATCCCTGTTAAGATGGAGGAGAGAATATCCGTGCTGGTATACAGAAGCTGTACAAAGAATACCAAAATCTGTGTAAAGAGAAATCGAGAAACACGGATAAAGCAAATGTGAAACGGCAGATTTGGGAAGGTGATCTCGTCGAGATATTTGACATTTCCCGGCAAATGTGATGGACATGAATAGCGTATCACAAGAAGATAAATAATTTCTTAGGTCACAAAGAGAAGATCGTATGAGTTCGTCAATGAGTGGAGTAGACAAGGTTTTCGCCTTGAAAATAAGAACTAAATGTACAAAGGAAGAAAAAAAAGATTCATATAAGAATAAACAGTACATTCAGGATCTCAGGGGCACTGCATCAAGCAAGGTGGATGGCAAAGGCAATATATGCACTTAAAATTGTCCTCTTTACTAAACAATTGAATATTCCTCAACGACAATTGGAAGGAATTTAACGGGTTACACATTTTGTCAGCCTCATATATGTTCGCTTTTGGCATGAGGCAATTGTAAGTCGATAGGCTACAAAGAATGATTTGGATATGCTACAGCTTCTGAGAATTACTCAGATGCAGACGTCAAAAAATGTGCTCTCACATTTGCTAAGAGACACCTTTGGTATCTGTCAGAAACAAACGCAGGATTGGCTTTTTTGGACAACCGTATTACTCAGGCTGTTATGGAAAATATGACTAAGAATTTAGAAACCAAACCTGCAAAGAAAAATGAAGTGAAACGATTAGAGGGTAAAAACATGGTTTTTGAAGGAAAAGACCTGAGCCATTTCGTTACTAATAAAACAAAGACGTTCTTTGAATTGTTTGGGATCCACAATGCGACAGAATACTGCAGTGATTCTCTAAGAAGCCATGTGAATGCTCTTAAGGTTGTCAATGATACCGCAGAAAGAGGAATTGCTCTGATAAAAAAGTATAACGAATCGGTCAGGGATGAACAACAAAAACAATTCTTGTTGAGGGTAGTCGAGCATCACAGAAAAGTCATCACCAAGCGAACAAAACAAGGGATTGCATTGTACAAAGTTGATTAATATAACACATGTTTTGCTTATCATATTACCTATTAATCTTAGTGCATAGTTTTAATAGTATTTTAAGTTTGTGATTTCTAGTTTTCCCAATAAAAGTAATTAACATTTAAAAATTGTATTTTTTGCCTACTTTTACAAAACAGATCAAAGTGTGCAACCTCTAAATATTTACCAATCTTCTTGAAATTTAGCATATATATCTTTTACATCACTGAGACTCGGGGCGTAAGCAAAGTCTGCAAAAATTTTGCAGTTTATTTTTTACCTTCGAAAATGAAACAACCTAATATATATATATGTATTTTTTAATATTTTATATTTCCTATTTCAATAACGTGCAGTAAGATTACTAAGTTTTCCTGTGCGCTAACCTGACTACGTTAAAACGAAATTGCAAAACCCGTTGCACAAAATGCATTACATTTCTATGTTCTTCACACAGAAAGTAATGCACGTTTTATTATTAAATATCTGTTTCTATATATATCTGATACTGTTCATGTAAAATACATATCTATACCTATATATCTATAGGTATAAAGAGATATATGTATAGAAATATGTATTTACAATAAAAAGTACATTATTCTGTAAGTGAAGAACATTAGAATGTTAACTATGTACCATAAATATACAGTAAAACACAGAAATACATTAATACATTTCTATACACTTATATACATATATATATACACATACATATACATATATGTTAAAGCCCTTTGCCTGCCTTTTTTCTAGCACTTGAGACCTCATATTTTTGAGCCCTTATAACTTTTTAATGCAATTTTTTTTAAATATCTTTGATCAGTGTTATTATGAGCGTAATTGTACTTTTAAATGTATTTTTGTGCAACTTTTTTGTGAATAACAGTTATCCAGAGCTGTGAAGTTGCACTAACCGTAAATTACCCCTTATTGCTCACACTCAACAGTTAGCGTGCAACTTGTAATTTAGCCCTTAAAGGGGCATGTTATCAATATGCTAAATTAATTGTGAGTGATGAAGCATATCTGAACATTTTTGACCAGAGAAGATCACATTATTATCCCTACTTAAAAAAGGAAGATATTCTAAGGGATTGAAAAATGTTAAGTTTCCATGCATAAATAATTAAGCAGTTTACGTATTAGTGGTTTATATGAAAACTTTGGTTTTATAAATAATATTGCAGGCTAGCTAAGGTCTGCAATACTTGTCCAGCAGTGTGCAACATAACATTATAGGCTCACAGTATTGCAGAGTCCTATGAAAAAATAACTTGTATTATGACTAATTAATATATGTTTATCAAAACACAGAAAAATGTAACTGCTTGTTTAATACGTTTTTCGCAGTACAATAAAAAAAAAAAGGATATATTTTTCAATAGAAGAGAAAAAAAGGAATCTAGAGTAATTATACATTATCATAAAGTTATTGTGTAAGATTTGAACTAAACTGTTATAATCCTATCTACAAATGTTTCCATAAAAAGAAACATCTGTATTTTGTATGACGTTTAGCCGCTGATTTTAGAAAACACTGACGTTTCCCAAACAGAAGTGTGATGGAAACTCTACCCCGACAACCAGCAAAGAGAAAGAAACCTTTAGAAATCCGATGTTCCTCTCTTTACAGCAACACAATTATAGGCAGGCAATTTATTATGCATAAGAGTATAATCCTAGTCTAAAGAAGGAATGTTTTTGCAGTCAGTTAAACATCAAAGAATACAATATGTAAAATATGGATCACAGATGTTTCAAGTACCTTTTGCTGCCAAAATTTGCTTTACAGAATTGTTTATCCTTATAGTAGTGTGATAAGTAAAGTGCATGTTTCTTTGTAAGTGCACTGGCTTATGTGAAGAAATTATGCTAGTGGATGTGCCTCAGAACTGTCTAAGTACTTGATTATTAAAAGCATTTAGAAGTTTATATCTCTCTCACACACACACATTTACAATAAATATGCTAATGCTCTCTCATCCTTTCCCGCCTCGATTACTGCAACTCTGTCCTCTCTGGTCTCCCCACCGCTGCCTAGCTCCTTTATAATCTATAATGAATGCCTCTGCCAGGCTCATCTTCTTTACACGTCACTCTTCATCTGCTGCACCTCTCTGCCAATCCCTTCACTGGCTTCCTCTTGCCTCTAGGATTAAACACAAAATTCTCACTCTGACATACAAAGCCCTCAACTGCACTGCTCCCCCCTATATCTCAGACCTTGTCTCCAGATACTCTCCCTCCCGTCCCCTTCGATCTGCTCATGACATCCTACTCTCCTCCTCTCTTGTTACCTCCTCACACTCCCGTTTACAGGACTTCTCTAGACTGGCTCCCATCTTGTGGAACTCTCTGCCTCGCTCCACAAGACTCTCCCCTAGTTTTGAAAGCTTCAAGCGCTCCCTAAAGACTTTACTGTTCAGGGATGCATACAACCTACACTAACCTTCCTTTATACCAGTTCTTCTCCTCCATTGCTATCCCCTGAACCCCCTTAGCATGTAAGCCTAAGAGTCCAGCTGTCCAGCGACTCTTGGCTGGGCCCTCTACCTGTTTGATCCCTATAAATGTTTTGTTGTTGTTTGTTTGTGCCTTTGTTTATAGCGCTGCGAAATCTGTTGGCGCTCTACAAATAACTGATTATAATAATAATAATGCTCCTTTTTTTAAAAAGATTAAAAAATCCTTGTAATAAAAATGTTCATAAAAAGACAATTTTTAACGTCTTTTTAAAAGCTTTATTTACCAATAAATACTTCTTTAAAGTAAACATATTTACAATTCAGATAGTATTCTAAAATATTTATGTATTATCTTGTCATTAGTTGAACTTATACTAGTTGGTTTAAGGAAGCTAATGTCACATACAGAAAAACACTCACATACAGTATATAAATTAACAATAAACATACTAATGTCCCATTAAAAAACAAAAAACAAACAAACTTGTAATAGTAAACATTTTTTTCATAAAGAGTCAGTATTCAAAAGTCTTTGAAAGCTTTAAAAACAATAGATTTGTAAAAATATACTTTTTTACAATATTGTAATACATTTATGTATTTTCTTGTCATTGTTTTTCCGATTAATAATGATCAAGTAAATTACATTTACAACAAGGAACAAAATGATCCTTTGGGTCTTGGGATGTACTAATTAACATTGTGTGTCTCATACATAAGGTAGCCATATTTTACCCACTTGATTATAAAATGACTTACAAAGAATAGCATATTATAAAGTAAAATGAAAATTGTGTATTTTTTTAAATTTATTTTAATGTAACACTTTTCACACTTGATGAATAGATACAGACGTCTGTAAATATACAATACATTTTCCATATAATGCATTGCATCTCTTGGGAAAGCAGCATCTTACAGGGTACGCTAATCTCAAGTTTATTTGTCACTACAAAATCATCTCTGTTTCAAGAATAAATTAATCAACATGAAATGCCTGTATAAGTTGATTTAGACAGGGCATGTATTTTAAACAACTATCCAATTTACTTTTATCATCAATTTTGCTTTGTTCTCTTGGTATTCTTAGTCGAAAGCTAAACCTAGGAAGGCTCATATGCTAATTTCTTAGCCCTTGAAGGCCGCCTCTTATCTTTATGCATTTTGAAATTTTTTCACAACTAAAGAGTGTTAGTTCATGTGTGTCATATAGATAACATTGTGCTCACACCCATGGAGTTACCTAGAAGTCAGCACTGATTGGCTAAAATACATGTCTGTCAAAAGAACTCAAATAAGGGAGCAGTCTGGAAAGCCTTAGATACAAGGTAATCACAGAGCTAAAAAAATATATTAATATCTCCTTAATCTGGCAGAATTATGAATGTAGAGACATTACTCCCTAAAAGGGAAAGGAGAGAAAAAAAAGAGGTAAAACACTGTTTATTTGGGACATTTATACTGACTGTTTTTCACACTATGATAATCCAGCTATATTTTGGGATAATACTCTTTATATTCATGTGAGGCATTCATTGCTTCCATACCCTTACTAGCACCTACTTGAGCTCACTTGGAGGCTTAATGATTTGAATACTGAGTTTTACTTCACTACAGCACAGGCGTTGCCAGCGGCCGAGGCTGCGCCCTAACATTTATTATGTTCCATCATGCAGCTGTTTTGTAATGTCCAGTTGTTTTGTCCCTTTCCCTATAATGTTGCAGTTTCATTGTTGCTACCCAGTTTATACAGAGTGGTCGTCTGTTCCCGCACCAACTCCAATTATAGGTTCCATATCATTTTGGGGGCAATCTATTATAGTTATGTGTGTTGTATATTACAAAGGTCTCATTCTAACTCCCATAGTCTATTTTTGCTCATGCATATGATTCGTGTACTTATGGAGATTTGCCATATCTCAGCTAAATTAGGCCTCATGTGTCGCTTGTGTAGCACATCTGAGGATAAATCATCAAACTCATTATGTCCGCTAAATTTAACCCAAACTGATATCCCTACTATAGCTTGACAGACCTGAAAAGAGGTTGGTAGCCATAATTCATTTGTCACTAAGTTTAGCTGTTTAGTTCACAAGCATCTTACTGAATGCCCTCCCGTCCTAATTCAAGGCATAGAGTGCAAATTCATACCCTGCTGGTGTGGCCATAGTTCCCCTATGACGCATAGTTTCATTTAGAAGTTTAATATATTGTCTTTAGTGCAGGCAGGTCCTGCATTATTATTATTCTCATTTATGCCCTTATTATGCACTGCATCTCGAATAAGCCCCATAAACTATGCCAGCTTTGTGATCCTCAGGATTTATTATGCGAGATATTGTCCCAGTCCAGGCGCAATTAACACATTCACATAGATGTGGCGCTTCCGCTTACCTACTTTAAGTCAGGACGCAGTAGGTTATCTTGCTTTTTTTCAGAAATGCATGATTCCATGATATACCTTGCTTAATATACTTCAACCATCACCCCCCCCCCCCCACCTTTTCTTATAATATACCTTCTAATTTAGGAGAGTTAATGTCTGGCCTATACCACACCCCACCTACCTCTCTTATACATATAACTTAGAATGTCACATAACATTGACCATATCTTCTCTTTTAAGCCTTGCAAGACTGTTTAAAGTTTTTTTTTTTATTACAAGTCCAATTGTAGTGTCGGAACTAAACGCAACATACCCACATATTTCACTACAACAACTATGTATAAGAGAGAATTCCTCCTTTATAATGTTGCAAACTTTCTAGGGTCCATAAGTGGCCCATGTGTTATTAGAGGAAATTATATTTGCTATAAAAAGAGGTTGTAACTTTACTTAGTACTATAACATCTTTGTTGTTCTAAAAAATTTTTTTGTTGTTAAGATAACTTCATATTGTAAAAGTCGGCAAATTGTCATTTGATGTACATGAGTATATTATTGTGTTTGTTGAAAACCTCAATAAAAATTTGTTTTTAAAAAAAAATAAATATATATATTAATATAACTGTGTTGGTTATGCAAAACTGGGGAATAGGTAATGAAGGGATTATCTATCTTTTTAAACAATAACAATTCTGGTGTAGACTATCCCTTTAAGTTTGTATTGTATTTTCAGACAATCTTACAAGCATATAGCCAGCAAGAAACTTCAGTGAGCCCTGCAATTAAGCAATATCATGAAATATGCCCATGGCTCCTTTTTCTTCAATTTGCTGACATTCCATGACTCAAGCTACTTATGGTACTTAAGGAAATACAATCAGATCAAAATCACATTCCTAAATAAACTGCAATAAGAAAATGCTAAATATTTAAAGATGAATACAAAGCAAAGTACAAAAGTGAATATTGCTCATATGTAATTAGACATTATATAACATTCTCTCCTACATAAGAGATCATGTCAGTTATTATTAACATGAAACACTGTGCAAAAGGATTTATTTAAACACCTCTTTCATATCTTGAACTGTCAAATGACCACTGTTTTGTCTTTTTTCCTTTGGATTACGCATTTCACGTTGCCAAGAACTTAACAAGCAAAACATGTTTTCATGAGGTTTTCAGTAGAAAACTATTGTGTGGCTGAGGCCTTTTTATCAACAGAAGTCATTTTGGATTGTAATCATACAAATATTGTCTGTTTTTGAAAAAAACTATCAGTCATTAGTCACAACGCAAACTCCTGATTGGCTCAGCATCTATGGGTGCTGATATTTATATCCTATTGCACTAATGGCTTCCCAAGTCAAGTCATTAAAACCGTTTTGTCACAACAATAAAAGCCGTGTGAAAGACCTGAAAGATATGTACAAGATACAAAAAAGCATAAGCGTTACTGCAAATGGCTGGTTTTGGTAGGTGTAGTATCAATTCTCAAATGTATCAATATCTATGAACTTGTAAAGGCATTCCCTTTTTGTACATCCTATGTCCTATACAGCGCTGCAGAACCTGTTGGCGCTCTACAAATAACTGATAATAATAATAATAATACTCAGGATAAATAAAATAAATAAGTAAATGTAAAAAAGAGAAGATTTACCTAAGAAAAATCCGATTAATTAGATTAGAATAATGACCCCCGCACCCAGATACACAATTGTTTGGCAAACTTAAAGGGGCATGAAACCCAAAAATTCTCTTTCATGATTCAGATAGAAAATACAATTTTAAACAACTTTCTAATTTACTTCTATTATCTAATTTGACAATCAATATGACAATCGGTATATATATGCAACCACCAATCAGCAGCTAGAACCTAGGTTCTTTGCTGCTCCTGAGCTTTCCTAGATAAATCTGTCAGCAAAAGATAACAAGAGAAGGAAACAAATTAAATAATAGAAGTACATTGGAAAGTTGTTTAAAATTATATTATGTATCTGAAGTTTTGAGTTTCATGTCCCTTTAAGCAATACCCCATTTTCTAGTGCTACCACTTGTTTGCTAATATTTTATGTATACAAATATTACTGGAAGTGACCAACAGCCACTTTTAATTAATTACTAGAACTGACTCTCTTCATGCCAAGTGTTGCAGCTGTTATGCTGTTGGCAGTATTTGTATGAATTCTTTTTTGCTTTCTTTACTTTTTTTCTAAGCTTCCAATAAGAATTGCTAATTTTTAAAAAATATAATGAAAAATATGCCTTTGTAAAAGCATAATAATTAAAAATAACAGAAAACAGCACAATTATGCTGTTTTTGTGCTGATTAACCGACCAATTCATTTTCTGATTAAGTATTTTATTATCAACTAGTCCAGGCCATTTTTTGCAGTACAGCGGCCCCACCCCTTGCTCTCTCTCTATCCCCCCTCTCTTTTGCTCTCTCTTTCACCCCTCTCTTTTGCTCTCTCTTTCTCCCCTCTTTTTTGCTCTCTCTCTCTCTCTCCCCTCTCTTTTGCTCTCTCTCTCCCCCCTCTCTTTTGCTCTCTCTCTCCCCCCTCTCTTTTGCTCTCTCTCTCCCCCCTCTCTTTTGCTCTCTCTCCCCCCTCTCTTTTGCTCTCTCTCTCTCCCCTCTCTTTAGCTCTCTCTCTCCCCCCTCTCTTTTGCTCTCTCTCCCCCTCTTTTGCTGTCTCTCTCCTTCTCTTTTGCTCTCTCCTCTCCCCCTCTTTTGCTGTCTCTCTCCCTCTCTTTTGCTCTCTCTCTCTTCCCCCTCTTGTTTGCTTTCTCTCCTCTCATTTGCTCTCTCTCCTCTCGTTTGCTCTCTCTCTCCTCTCTTTTGCTGTCTCTCTCCTTCTCTTTTGCTCTCTCTCCTCCTCTCTTTTGCGCACTCTCCCCCTCTCTTTTGTGCTCTCTCCCCCTCTCTTTTGTGCTCTCTCCCCCTCTCTTTCACGCACTCTCCCCTATCTTTTGCCCTCTCTCCCCCCTCTCTTTTGCGCTCTCTCCCCCTCTCTTTTGTGCTCTCTCCCCCCTCTCTTTTGTGCTCTCTTACCCTCTCTTTTGCGCTCTCTCTCCCCTCTCTTTTGCGCTCTCTCCCCCTCTCTTTGCGCTCTCTCCCCCCTCTCTTTTGTGCTCTCACCCCCCTCTCTTTTGCGCTCTCTCCCCCCCTTTTTGCGCTCTCTCCCCCCACTCTTTTGAGCTCTCTCCCCCCTCTCTTTTGTGCTCTATCCCCCCTCTCTTTTGCGCACTCTATCCTTCTTGAAACCAAAACATTTAGGGTCAGATTACGAGTGGTGCACTAACAGCTACGTGCGAGCTGTTTGCGTGAGTCAGAAGGAGCGCTCTTATTACGAGTTGAAAGTAAATGAGGTTGTGGACAGGTGTCTTTTATACTGATAACAAGTTCAAACAGGTGCCATTAATACAGATAATGAGTGAAGGACAGAGGAGCCTCTTAAAGAAGAAGATACAGGTCTGTGAGAGCCAGAAATCTTGCTTGTTTGTAGGTGACCAAATACTTATTTTCCACCATAATTTGCAAATACATTCTTTCCAAATCAGACAATGTGATCCAATCAGCCAATCGGATTGAACTTGAATCTGATTGGCTGATTCCATCAGCCAATCAGAATTTTCCTACCTTAATTCCGATTGGCTGATAGAATCAGCCAATCGGAATTCGAGGGATGCCATCTTGGATGACGTCCCTTAAAGGAACCTTCATTCTTCAGTTGGATGTTGGAAGAAGAAGATGGATCCGCACTGAAGGTCTTCAAGATGGAGCAGTTCTTCATCGGATGAATATAGAAGATGCCGCTTGGATCAAGATGGTTGCCGGTCCGGATCTCCTCTTCTTCTCGGATAGGATGAAGACTTTGTAGCCTCTTCTGGACCTCTTCAGCCGCGGCTTGATAGAAGACTTCAGCCGGATTATGGATTGCCAGCCCCCGCTTGGGCTTGGATGAAGACTTCGGAGGCTCCTCTGGACGGATCGGTGAACCTGGCATGGTGAAGATAAGGTAGGAAGATCTTCAGGGGCTTAGTGTTAGGTTTATTTAAGGGGGGTTTGGGTTAGATTAGGGGTATGTGGGTGGTGGGTTGTAATGTTGGGGGGGTATTGTATGTTTTTTGTTTTTTTTTACAGGCAAAAGAGCTGAATTCTTTGGGGCATGCCCCGCAAATGGCCCTTTTAAGGGCTGGTAAGGTAAAAGAGCTTTGAACTTTTTTAATTTAGAATAGGGTAGGGCATTTTTTTATTTTGGGGGGCTTAGAGTAGGTGTAATTAGTTTAAAATTGTTGTAATATTTTTCTAATGTTTGTAAATATTTTTTTATTTTTTGTAACTTAGTTCTTTTTTATTTTTTGTACTTTAGTTAGTTTATTTAATTGTAGTTATTTGTAGGTATTGTATTTAATTAATTTATTGATAGTGTAGTGTTAGGCTTAATTGTAGGTAATTGTAGGTATTTAATTTAATTTATTTATTGATCGTGTAGTGTTAGGTTTAATTGTAACTTAGGTTAGGATTTATTTTACAGGTAATTTTGTAATTATTTTAACTATTTTAGCTATTAAATAGTTATTAACTATTTAATAGCTATTGTACCTGGTTAAAATAATTACAAAGTTGCATGTAAAATAAATATAAATCCTAAAATAGCTAGAATATAATTATAATTTATATTGTAGCTATATTAGGGTTTATTTTACAGGTAAGTATTTAGCTTTAAATAGGAATAATTTATTTAATAAGAGTTAATTTATTTCTTTAGATTTAAATTATATTTAAGTTAGGGGGGTGTTAGTGTTAGGGTTAGACTTAGCTTTAGGGGTTAATACATTTATTAGAGTAGCGGCGACATCCGGTCGGCAGATTAGGGGTTAATTATTGTAGGTAGCTGACGGCGACGTTGTGGGGGGCAGATTAGGGGTTAATAAATATAATATAGGGGTCGGCGGTGTTAGGGGCAGCAGATTAGGTGTACATAGGGATAATGTAGGTTGCTGCAGTGTACGGAGCGGCAGATTAGGGGTTAAAAAAAATATGCAGCTATAGCGGGGCGGCAGATTAGGGGTTAATAAGTGTAAGGTTAGGGGTGTTTAGACTCAGGGTACATGTTAGAGTGTTAGGTGCAGACGTAGGAAGTGTTTCCCCATAGAAAACAATGGGTCTGCATTAGGAGCTGAACGCTGCTTTTTTGCAGGTGTTAGGTTTTTTTTCAACTCAAATGGCCCCATTGTTTTCTATGGGGGAATCGTGCACGAGCACGTTTTTGAAGCTGGCCGCGTCCGTAAGCAACGCTGGTATCTAGAGTTGCAGTGGCAGTACATATGCTCTACGCTCCCTTTTTGGAGCCTAACGCAGCCATTCTGTGAACTCTAAATACCAGCGGTATTTAAAAGGTGCGGGGGAAAAAAAGCACGCGTAGCTAACGCACCCCTTTGGCCGCAGAACTCTAAATCTAGCCGTTAGTTTAAACTAACAATTAAACTGATATAATTATTAAACTAAAATTAAACTACCATTTAAATAAAACTAAACTACACATTAAAAAATCCTAACACTACTCTAAAAATTACAAATGATCTAGTTACAAAAAATACTAAATTACAAAAAATAACAATCACTAAATTACGAAAAATAACAAACGAAATTATCCAAAATCAAAAATAATTACACCTAACCTAATAGCCCTATCAAAATATAAAAGCCCACCCAAAATATAAAAAAAAAACCTAGAATACAATAAACTACCAATAGTCCTTTAAAGGGCCTTTTGTGGGGCATTGCACCAAAGATATCAGCTCTTTTCCCTGAAAAAAAAAATACAAATACCCCCCCCAACAATAAAACCCACCACCCAACCAACCCCCAAAATAAAAAAACCTAATTCTAAAAAAAAAAATAATCTACCCATTGCAAAACACCAAAAAAAAAAACCCTGACGATCAATTTACAGTTTTTGAAGTCCCGCTTTAATGATCTTCATCCAGGCGGCGGGAAGTCTTCATCCAGGCGCCCTCTTCTGTCTTTATCCAGGCGTCAAGAAGTCTTCATCTAGGCAGCCTCTTCTATCTGCATCTAGGCAGCATATTCTATCTTTATCCCGGCGGTGTGCAGCGGGTCCACCCTGAAGACATCCGGCGCAGAGCAACCTCTTCATACGGTCGCCGCCGTACACTAAATCTTCAATGCAAGGTACATGATTCAAGATGGGGTCCCTTGCATTTCTATTGGCTGAAAAATTTGAATCAGCCAGTAGGAATTAGAGCTGCTAGAATCCTATTGGCTGTTCATATCAGCAAATAGGATTTAGGCAGCTCTCATTCTATAGGATGTTCCACGCCGGATGTCTTCAGGATGGACCCGCTCTGCCTCCGCCTGGATGAAGATAGAAGAGACTGTCTGGTTGAAGACTTCTCGCCACCTGGATGAGGACTTCACCGCCTTGATGAAGATAGAAGAGGCCATCTGGGTGAAGACTTTTCGCCGCCTGGATGAAGATCGTTCAAGCGAGACTTCAGAAACTGTAAGTGGATTATCTGGGTTTTTTTTTTTTTTTTTTTTAGATTAGGGTTTGGGCAGCAAAAGAGCTGAATGCCCTTTTAAGGGCAATGCCCATACAAATGCCCTTTTCAGGGCAATGGGTAGATTAGGTTTTTTAGATAGTTTTTTTTATTTTGTGGGTTTGGGGGGGTGGGTCTTTGTAAAAAAAAATTCAGGTTAAAGGGCTGTTTAACTTAGGGCAATGCCCTACAAAAGGCCCTTTTAAGGGCTATTGGTAGTTTATTCTAGATTAGGTTTTTTTGGGGGGTGTTTTTTTTAATGGGTGTTAGAATAGGAATAACTTTTATTATTTTGATAATTTGTTTGTTATTTTTGTGTAATGTATTATTTTCATTTTGGGGTGGGTTTTTATTTTAGGGCTTGGGTATCAAAAGAGCTAAATGCCCTTTTAAGGGCAATGTTCATACAAATGCCATTTTCAAGACAATGGGTAGATTAGGTTTTACTTTATTTTTATTTTGTGGGTTTGGGGGGTGGGGGTTTGTAATACTGTTAGGGGGTGTTTGTTTTGTTTTGTAGCAAAAGTTAACTTTATGCCAATGCCCTACGAAGGCCCTTTTAAGGGCCCCCAAAAAGCCATTTTAAGGGCCCTTGGTAGTTTAATATAGATTAGTTTTTTTTTATTTTGGGGTGTTTTTTTTAAAGGGTATTATAATAGGAATACTTTTTATTGTTTTGGATAATTTAATTTGTTATTTTTTGTAATGGTAGTTTTTTTTTGTAATTTTACTGTTTTTTATTTTTTGTATTGTTAGGTTTTAATGTAAGGCAGCTTAAGTTTTATTTCACAGGTAAGTTTGTATTTATTTTAGCTAGGTAGTTAGTCTACCTAGTTAAAATAAATACAATCTTACCTGTGAAATAAAAATTAAACCTAAGCTAGCTAGAATATAACTATTAGTTATATTGTAGCTATCTTAGGTTTTATTTCACAGGTAAGTATTTAGTTTTAAATAGGTATTATTTAGTTAATAATTGTAAGTTTAATTTAGCTCTATTTTAATTATGTTAAAGTTAGGGGGTGTTAGATTTAGGGTTAGGGTTACATTAGGCTTAGGGTTAGGTTTAGGGGCTAAAATAGTTTAATTTAGGTTGTTGCAATGTGGGGGGCTAGTGGTTTAGGGGTTAATAGGTTTATTTAGTGGTAGTGATGTGGGAGGCCAGAGGTTTAGGTGTTAATACCTTTATTTAGTGGTGGCGATGTCGGGGAGCAGCGGAACAGGTGTTAATAACTTTAATATAGTGTGTGCGATGTTGGGGTGCGGTGGAATAGGGGTTAATAACTTTAGTATAGTGGCAGCAATATTGGGAGCGCCAGATTAGGGGTTAATAGCTTTATTTAGGTGGTGGCGATATCAGTGGCAGCAGATTAGAGGTTAATAACATTATGTAGGTGCCGGCGATATCGGGGAGGCAGATTAGGGGTGTTTAGAATTGGGGTTTATGTTAGGGTGTTAGGTTTAAACATTAGTTTTTTTTCCCCATAGACATCAATAGGGCTGCGTTACGGAGCTTCTCATTCCGCGATCGTAGGTGCTTTTTTCTGACCCGCTTTCCCCAATGATGTCTATGGGGAAAGCGTGCATGAGCACGTCAAAACAGCGCTTGGATTGTGTGCTGTATGGAGCTCAATGCAGCCATATTGCATGCACAAGCCGGCTGCTTAAAAACTTGTAATGGCTGCACTATAGGGGGTTAAATAACGCAACTTTTGTTGCGTTCATTAATTTCCCTATAGCGCGCATAACTCCTAATCCCTATAGCGCGCTAATAACTCCTATATATTTTATATCAGGAATTCAATCTTCATCACTTTTGCTCTTTGGAGATCTCTGTAATTAATTTTGTTTTATTTTATAATTATTTTAGTTTTCAAACAATATTTTAATGTTTTAGATAATAAAATTATTGAAAATATTAACTTTTTGTTAAGATATGGGTTTGCTGATTATTGAAACTGGTTATTTGTTATTTTATTTTTATATTTGTTATTCGTACGTAAAAACGCAATGTAAGATGATAGTCGAAGTTGCAGAATAAACTACGCTGATCATTCATTGTCTTCATGGTAAGGTTTATCCACCAAAATTTAATGATGAACAATCTAATTTCATTACTTTGTTTATAATAAAATTCTTTTTTGATATTTAGAGCATTGTCATTTTTTTCTACCGCAGTATTAATAAATACACTGTATCAAAATAAAATGCAATATTATAATGAATGTGTCTTTAGGTGAAGAACTGAGGGAGGTAAATTTTTTTCCAACAGGTACTGCTCATAGGAGTATGAATCAAATTTTAAAAATTGTTTTAATGCAGCAGTAACAGAGAGGGAGTAAGGGGTGATGGTGTATCTAGAAATTAATAACAAAACTAGAAATTAAATTGCTCCAGTTATAAAAATATTATTGTAAACAATATAATTATTTTGTTTATCAGTAGGGCCAGTTATCTAAACTTTGCCGGTATTGACGTGGTTTTTCATGCTCACCGCCGCAGGGACTGCCCTGGTGTAATTATCTTAAAATAGTGGCAGTTCCTGCAATTGGCGAGATGTCTCCTATAGAAAGTAATGGAGCTCACTGGAAAAGGAAACTTTGCTGGGTAGGGCGAAGTTAGCAGGGAGCAGAGGGGGAATTTGAAAATTAAATCCTGCATCAAAAATAAACTTATTGCCCTGCTTTCTGGTATAGCATCTTACAATTGCCTCTGTTTTTGTATGCATATGTTTTACTGTTAGGGTATTAAGTATTTTATATATTTTGTCTCAACCTTGCCACCTTTTAGTTTACGAGAAAAAACAATGAGATCTTTAGGGTGGTAATGTTTATCTTATTACTCTGGGATTTTAGAGAAAATTTTATACACACCCATTGAACGCCCATATTCAGACGATTTTATGAAAAAACAATTACACTTTGTATTTTGTACTTATAAGTACAAATTTCAATGTGTTTTTTGCACATCCAGTGTACTTAAATTACGATTTATGCTGTGCATATTTAATATGATTTATTCCTGTGTAATTTACATACAAATTTTACATTTTTGATAAAATAACATTTTTGGTGAACCATTTTGTTACAATTTTTGAAGCACCATAACAATACAATATTTCCCTGCATATTTATGCTTGAATGGTTCAATTATTAGTTTTGTATGATTTTTAAATTAAGATTTTCATTGTGCACACTTGTAATGTATGTAAGACACCCTGTTTTCAGGTTAAAAAGGGGCTTTAGATAATTCCACCAGAGAAAAAGAAGTACTGGTGAGTATTCTTAAAGTGAATGTAAATGTTAAGCTTTTTAATCTACACTACCAATTCTCAATAAACTTCTCATTGAAACCGCAATGTTTTTATTCATAAAAATTATTTTTATCATATTATAATTAATATAAAAACTTATCTCCGTTTTGAAGTATAACTCCTCCCATCTTGGACTTCCTGTATTCAGACAACATTGCATATAGAGCTGTCCCGCCTGCTCTATTACGTAGTCCTGAAACCCCCTTCACTACGAGAACTCCATTTGCGCATGTGTTTTAAATCGATGTCTAATATGCGCATGCGTTCCCTGATCCATTGAGAATTGTTATCCGCAAAGAAAATTACATTGCGCATGCGTGGCAAAATTTTTTTTGCGATCTCATTGCTTGTCAATCACGAATCTGCAGGGAACGCATGCGCAGTTACATCGCATGACGTAGAAAAAAAGGGGCTGGACGCCACGGGGTGCAATCGATTATTTGTTTAAGGAACGGTCAATCACCTGAGAAATGCGGGACAAGATGGCGGGCGGAGGAATAAAGTAAGAAAAATATTGATAAATACCTTTATATTCGTATTTGTTATGCATTTATAAAAAAATGATGAATTAAACTAGCCTTTATTTTGCGAGCTTCACAACATGAGGATGAGAGGTGACGGTGAGTTTACATTCACTTTAAATAATCTCGCCAGGCCACAGACCTTTAGATAATAGCAACAGGTTATTTCTGGAAAGATATTAAAGAGAAATGGTGAGAGAGTAAATAATTTGAATTTTCATTAGAAGTAGTTTAATCTAAATAAGTGGAAATAATAATGAATCAACATGACAAATATGATACACAGAGTGTGTGGTCAAATGTATTGAAATAACTACTAGCTTTCACTCTTTTTTAACATTTATTAAGATTTGTATCAATAAAACATATTAAAAAAACTATTAAGTCTTTACAGGTTATTACATTGACATCCAATTAGTATGAAGTATTAAGCTAGTTAGAAGAGAAAACTAAATGACCAAGAAGTATAAACCTTTAATTGTGGAAGACTTCAGCAAACCAACCATAAACCTGTAGGTACCTGAGAATAGATAAGAGAAAAGTAGATATATTCTCAAGGTTGAATCCCTTAAGCAATTGGTTATGTATCAAATTCATATGGAGGCTTTATTAAACTATAAACTATAATGTAGTATGAAACTTGCCTGTAGTTGGGAGCTTAGTTTTAGTATAGGGTTTGTACTGCTTATTTTTGGTAAAAAAAAAATTGTGGTGATGCTAGTGTTTTTTTATTTTTTGGAACTGAGGGGGTAATTTGCAATTTAGGCGTAAATAGAATAGGGGGATATTGTAGTGGGTAATGTGGTGGTTTAGTGTAGTGGGGTAGTTTGTCGTGTGGGTAGAGGATTTTTAGGCTTTAATAGTGTAGGGAATTTATAGCGGTAGGGTGTGTCGCGGTTTCCAGCTTCATAGTGCAGCAGGGTAATTTGTGATGTGGTTTGTGGGGTTGATAGTGTAGGGGGAAAACATTTTTTTATTTTTTAGTGCAACTTTTTTTGCAACACTTGACACGAACTTTCAAGTCATTTAAAAAATTTAAGTGTAAATTGAAATTGCACTTAATACAAGTGCACTTTTGCGCTCGGAGGGGGCCAATCAAAGTTTAGAGAATGCCAATTATTGCCAATTTGTGCAAACAGACTCACGGTAATTGAAAAAATACCTCATTATCGCGATGTCGTTTGCGCTTTTTGAACAAATGATTGCACTCCACCAGTAATCTAGCCCTTAATGTTAAATCTTCATTGGTATAGGTGGCTTTTGTTTGGAAAATATTTAATAGCATTCCTAGTTATTCATACAAATGTGTTTTAAATGTGAGCATACAATCATAAACAACTTTCCAATTTGCTTCTATTATCTAATTAGCTTAGTTCTCTTGGTATCCTTTGTTGAAAACCATACCTAGGTAGGCTCAGGAGCTAGGAGCTAGCTGCTGATTGGTAGCTGTGCATATACACCTCTTGTCATTGACTTACAAATGTGTTCCCAGTAGTGAATTGCTCCTCCTTCAACAAAGAATACCAAGAGAATGAAGCAAATTAGATATTAGAAATACATTGGAAAGTTGATTAAAATTTATCTGAATCATGAAAGAAAAATTTGTGGGTTCATGTCCATTTAAGAAAATTGGATGAAAATGTCTGTTAAACACAGTTAGTTTAATTTTTGGATCAATTGTAATAACTAAAGGGACATTCCAGACAAAACATGAATCTAAATGGATGCATTTCAGCTTTGAATAGAAGCATTTTTGTAATATACATTGATTAGCAAAAATGCTTATAATAAAAGCAATGCACCGTGCACCAGCATTTGAGACACAGCACTTGCTCAGAGAGCCTAAGGTGTTTGTACCATCTGGTAATGACTTCATTTGTAAATTGCTGACATGATACAAGCCCCACTGGCACTCTGAGCATCTGCAGTATATAAAATGCTGGTGCACTGAGAGTATCTAGCTATGTATCAAATGCATGTGCAGAGAAAAATGCTAACATTTGAACAGTGGTAAGTTTTACTAGAAGCATTTTTGCCAATACCTGTATATTGTAAATATGTTTCTATTCAAAGATGTAATTCATCTAAGTGCACATAAATTTTGATCGTAATCTCCCTTTAAATCAAAGTACACAGTCTGCTGCATGAAAGTTCCCAAAGAAACCCAGTGGCCTGAAACATAGATAATTGTATTTTCTTGTAACAACCATGCTTTGTTTGGTGAAAAACTTCTCATTTTTCAGTATTATATTGTCAATGATGGAAATAAAACATAAAATGTATTACATTAGTTGCAAAAGTTTGAAAACACTAGGAAACAACAGTTTATGTATGTTCGGAGCTTGTTTATATAACAATATATTATGGGATAAAGCCTGGAAAGAGTCTGAGTTTACGATTACAAAAAAGAAAAAGAAAAAAAAAAGAATGTAATTTGGATACAAAATATAAATAGTTTTGGTTTTCAGTTTCATATAAATATTTGTCAGCATGTTTAATTGTTGTACAATAAAGCGGTGGAATACATTTATCATATAAATAATTTTAAAAAGTGCAAAGTAAGAAAATTATGATATATACCATTGTAAATAATTTTTAAGCTAAATGACCATTTAACAGGAGAAACTATTATGTGTAAGGTTTCTTTAGAGCATTTTATTTTAAAATAAATTCCCTTTTTTCACTATTTGTTTAATCCCTGCAAAAAGATTAACTACAGGAAGGCCTACCCACAAAGATGAGGATGAGATCACTTAAAGACTAGGGTTTCAGATTGGGCCAAAGTTGCACTATCCACTAAAAGCTGATAATTAAAAAAATATAATTGACCTTAGCCAACTTTAAAATGTCCTTACTTGAACCAACCTGTGAACATATTTGCATTAGCTTTATTCTGTCAACAGATTTGCTTTGAAGGGATATGATACTGAAAAAAATCTCTTTTCCATCTAAATGAGAATGCTTCAAATGGTATTCTTGTGCTTTGTTTACCAAAATAAGGGACAGATTATGAGTGGAGCGCTATTATTAGCATGAGGAGCGCTCCAATCCATATTGTTTAAATTACAATCGGCTAGAATTAGAGTTTTGTCGGTAAAGACCCGCGTAGCTAAAGCTGCTTTTTTTTCCCAACGCACCCTTCCAACAACGCTGGTATTTAGAGTTGTCCCAGGGGCTGCGTTAGACTCAAAAAAGGGTGCGTTGAGCCTAATGTAGCTCCACTTCAACCCTCAATACCAGCGTTGCTTACGGTAGCGGTAAACTGGGAAAACGTGCTCGTGCACGATATCCCCATAGGAAACAATGGGGCAGTTTGGGCTGAAAAAAAACCTAACACCTGCAAAAAAGCAGCGTTCAGCTCCTAACGCAGCCCCATTGTTTCCTAGGGGAAACAGTTTCTAAGTCTGCACCTAACACCCTAACATGTACCCCAAGTCTAAACACCCCTAACCTTAAACTTATTAACCCCTAATCTGCCGCCCCCGCTATAGCTGACACCTGCATTATACTATTAACCCCTAATCTGCCGCTCCGGACACCGCCGCAACCTACATTATCCCTATGAACCCCCTAATCTGCTGCCCCTAACACCGCCGACATCTATATTATATTTATTAACCCCTAATCTGCCCCCCCAACATCGCTGCTACCTTACCTACACTTATTAACCCCTAATCTGCCGACCGGACCTTGCCGCTACTCTAATAAATGTATTAACCCATAAACCGCCACAGTCCCACCTCGCAAACCCTATAATAAATTGTATTAACCCCTAATATGCCCTCCCTAACATCGCCCTCCCTCCCTAACCCCTAATCTGCCGACTGGACCTCGCCGCTACTATAATAAATGTATTAACCCCTAAAGCTAAGTCTAACCCTAACCCTAACACCCCCCTAAATTAAATATAATTTTAATCTAACGAAATAAATTAAATCTTATTAACTAAAGTATTCCTATTTAAAGCTAAATACTTACCTGTAAAATAAACCCTAATATAGCTACAATATAACGAATAATTATATTGTATCTATTTTAGGGCTTATATTTATTTTACAGGCAACTTTGTATTTATTTTAACTAGGTACAATAGCTATTAAATAGTTATTAACTATTTAATAGCTACCTAGTTAAAATAATTACAAAATTACCTGTATAATAAATCCTAATCTAAGTTACAATTAAACCTAACACTACACTATCAATAAATTAATTAAATAAATTACCTACAATTACATACAATTAAATAAACTAAACTAAATTACAAAAAACAAACACTAAATTACAGAAAATAAAAAAAGATTACAAGAATATTAGGCTAATTACACCTACTCTAAGCCCCCTAATAAAATAAAAAAGCCCTCCAAAATAATAAAGGTCCCTACCCTATTCTAAATTAAAAAGTAACCAGCTCTTTTACCAGCCCTTAAAAGAGCTTTTTGTGGGGTATGCCCCTAAGTAATCAGCTCTTTTGCCTGTAAAAAAAAATACAACCCCCCCAACATTACAACCCACTACCCACATACCCCTACTCTAACCCAAACCCCCCTTAAATAAACCTAACACTACCCCCCTGACGATCTCCCTACCTTGAGTCGTGTTCACCCAGCTGGGCACCGATGGACCAAAAGAGGACATCCAGAGCGGCAGAAGTCTTCATCCTATCCAGGCAGAAGAGGACATCCGGACCGGCAGACATCTTCATCCAAGCACATCTTCTATCTACATCCATCCGACGAGGAGCGGCTCCATCTTCAAGACCTCCGGCGTGGAACATCCTCTTCCTTCCAATGACTACCGACGAATGAAGGTTCCTTTAAGTGACGTCATCCAAGATGGCGTCCCTCAAATTCCGATTGGCTGATAGGATTCTATCAGCCAATTGGAATTAAAATAAGAAACTCTGATTGGCTCATTGAATCAGCCAATCAGATTGAGCTTGCATTCTATTGGCTGATCGGAACAGCCAATAGAATGCGAGCTCAATCTGATTGGCTGATTGGATCAGCCAATCCAATAGAACTTGAATCTGATTGGCTGATTCAATCTGCCAATCAGATTTTCTTACCTTAATTCCCATAGAATCCTATCAGCCAATCGGAATTCAAGGGACGCCATCTTGGATGACGTCACTTAAAGGAACCTTCATTAGTCGGTAGTCGTCGGAAGGAAGAGTATGTTCAACGCCGGAGGTCTTGAAGATGGAGCCGCTCCTCATCGGATGGATGAAGATAGTAGATGCCGCTTGGATGAAGATGTCTGCCGGTCCGGGTGTCCTCTTCTGCCCGGATAGGATGAAGACTTCTGCCGCTCCGGATGTCCTCTTTTGGTCCATCGGTGCCCGGCTGGGTGAACACGACTCAAGGTAGGGAGATTTTCAGGGGGGTAGTGTTAGGTCTATTTAAGGGGGGTTTGGGTTAGAGTAGGGGTATGTGGGTGGTGGGTTGTAATGTTGGGGGGGTTGTATTTTTCTTTACAGGCAAAAGAGCTAATTACTTAGGGGCATGCCCCGCAAAAAGCCCTGGTAAAAGAGCTGGTTACTTTTTAATTTAGAATAGGGTAGGGACCTTTATTATTTTGGGGGGCTTTTTTATTTTATTAGGGGGCTTAGAGTAGGTGTAATTAGCCTAATATTCTTGTAATCTTTTTTTATTTTCTGTAATTTAGTGTTTGTTTGTTTTTGTAATTTAGTTTAGTTTATTTAATTGTATGTAATTGTAGGTAATTTATTTAATTAATTTATTGATAGTGTAGTGTTAGGTTTAATTGTAACTTAGATTAGGATTTATTTTACAGGTAATTTTGTAATTATTTTAACTAGGTAGCTATTAGTTAATAACTATTTAATAGCTATTGTACCTAGTTAAAATAAATACAAAGTTGCCTGTAAAATAAATTTAAACCCTAAAACAGATACAATATAATTATTCGTTATATTGTAGCTATATTAGGGTTTATTTTACAGTTAAGTATTTAGCTTTAAATAGGAATACTTTAGTTAATAAGATTTAATTTATTTAGTTAGATTAAAATTATATTTAACTTAGGGGGGTGTTAGGGTTAGACTTAGCTTTAGGGGTTAATACATTTATTATAGTAGTGGCAAGGGCCGGTCGGCAGATTCGGGGTTAATACTTGAAGTTAGGTGGAGGCGATGTTAGGGAGGGCATATTAGGGGTTAATACAATTTATTATAGGGTTTGCGAGGCGGGAGTGCAGCGGTTTAGGGGTTAATACATTTATTAGAGTAGCGGTGAGGTCGGCAGATTAGGGGTTAATAAGTGTAGGTAAGGTAGCGGTGACGTTGGAGGGGGCAGATTAGGGGTTAATAAATATTATGTAGGTGTCGGCGATGTTAGGGGCAGCAGATTAGGGGTTCATAGGGATAATGTAGGTGGCGGCGGTGTGCAGTCGGCAGATTAGGGGTTAAAAATATTTATTATAGTGGCGGCGATGTGGGGGGACCTCGGTTTAGGGGTACATAGGTAGTTTATGGGTGTTAGTGTACTTTAGAACACTGTAGTTAAGAGCTTTATAAACCGGCGTTAGCCCATAAAGCTCTTAACTACTGACTTTTTTCTGCGGCTGGAGTCTTGTCGGTAGAGGGTCTACCGCTCACTACAGCCAAGACTCTAAATACCGGCGTAAGGAAGATCCCATTGAAAAGATAGGATATGCAATTGGCGTAAGGAGATCTGCGGTATGGAAAAGTCGCGGCTTGAAAGTGAGCGTTAGACACTTTCCTGCCTGACTCTAAATACCAGCGGCTGGCCAAAACCAGCGTTAGGACCCCTTAACGCTGCTTTTGACGGATAACGCAGAACTCTAAATCTAGCCGATTGAATTTACACTCCTTATATTTTCTATGGGTGGCATAGAGCGGCAGTGTGCTCTCGTATTACAAGTTAAAAGTAAATACAGGGAACTACACACCCCAAACTATGCACAGCATGGCCTCTATTTTGACTTTTTTGCTATGTGTCCTTTAAAGGCTTTCGGCTACTTTATGATTCAGGATCCTATAAAACACTCAGTCATGGAACTCTCTTTCCATTGGCACTAGGAGGTTAATGTAATGTATTTGCAGGTGATTTGGAGTAAAAAAAAGCACCACCATGGGCACTGGTGCCAAAGTTTGACCACCAAAATATAAGACAATATTATTTTCAGTGTTTACATAGTTAAGTAGAGGTCAAAATGTATAACACTTCCTGGAAAGGAACAATTTATGTTGTTTATCTCTCAACAATTCCGTTTTGTTTTCTAGAAATGTTTAACGTATTTTATATGCTGATTTTAATTATCATTTAACTGCCAATTAAAAGTTAAGATTTTGAAAAACAAAATCGTAATTTCCGGTTCATAAAATTTAACCGAGAAGTTTTTGAAATTATGTGAACTTGGACCTATAGTACAAAGATTAGTGACTCTATTTGAAGTCTGTACATTTTCATGAGAACCTGCAGACGAGTGCGAGTTTGATAAATCGATCCCTACGTGTTTAACCCCTACAAAGTCATTTCCAGAACAGCAATGCACTACTAAGGCCTAGCTGAACACATCTAGTGAGTAGGGATGGGCAGATGTGATGAAAGTTGAATTAATTTGGTAGAACAAATAGTCCTGTGAACATTCGTTTTGGAATGTCCATCGGAAATCCATTAAAATACGGTAATCGAATGTAACTTTAGTTTTCAAATGTTAATAATGAAATTGAATATCTACATTTGAAATTTGTAGAGATACAAATATATCAATTTGAATGTTTCTATTTAAAAAAATTTGCATAATTCGAATATTACATTTAAAGAGAACATCAGAAATACTATTTCAAATATATAGATTTAAATTTTTCGAAATCAAATATTGCATAATTTGAATATTACATTTAAAGAGAGCATTAGAAATACTATTAGAAATATATAGATGAAACATTTTTTAATTGAAATATTGCATAATTTGAATATTACATCTAAAGAGAGCATTATACTATTAGAAATATATTGATTCAAATTTTTTCGAATTCAAATATTGCATAATATAAATATTACAATTAAAAAGAACATTGGAAATACTATTACAAATATATAGATTCGGATTTTTTTAATTTGAATATTGCAAAATTCATATCAAATTATTTGAAAAATTTGAATCAAATATTACATTTAAAGAAAGCATTATAAATACTATTTCATAAAACTATTGTTGAATGTTGTGCAAACATTCAAAATTCGAAATGAACGAACAAATGTGTTAAATTTCGTTTAAATTTTCGAATGTTGAAAAACATTTACTCATCCCTACTAGTGAGCAAAGGACAAGAGGCAAATGTCCAACCACCAATCAGCAGCTAGCATCTAGTAGTGCATTGCTGCTCCTGAGGCTTCCTAGTCTCTTAAAATCACATGTTTTTCTATGAAGCATGGGCTTTTATTATTGCCTTTCATGTCTCTTTAAAGTAAGTCTTAAAGTGGCATAAAGGTTTGATTTGAAATGTACTGTACACTCACTCATGCTCTCAGTGCTAATTTTGATATGTCTCATGTGCATAAGGATCGTGAACTGTAAAATTCAAAGAAAGCATGACAATCTGTTGCAAAAATGTACTTAATAAAAATGCAAAATCAACTTTATGCCCCTTTTAGACTAATACAAATCTTGGATATAATGATATAATTGAAAATCTTTTCTCCCACAAGAAATATGTAGTAAGCAATTTGATTTATCTTAGCTGCTAAACCTCCAAATATAGTTATTTAAATGCAAAAAAATAAACATTTGCCAGGAGGAAATCAATTAAACAGATGTATCTTTAGGCAATATGCAAAGTAAGCCTTTTGAGTAACAAACAGCATACTCTGGGTCTATTCATAACAATGTCAGAACAAGTACACTGAAAGTTTAAGAACAGGAACACTTGAATATATAATCTCCCAGTGCATTCAATTTGAAACACTCAGTTTATTAACATAAAAGGAAAAGTTTCCATATCTGTATTTAATGTGTCTTACTCACTGGAAGAGAGATCAGAGAAAACAATTACTTGCAGAAAATGTGCAATCCTTCACGTGGATGTGGAGCATATATGGGTAGATTGTCATCTAAAATCAAGAACAGTGCAGGATATTCATTTCCATTAGAAGAAAGAGGCGACAACATATCTCCAGGACTAGATTAACGTAGGGCTTGTGGGGCTGCAGCTTCAGCCCCATCCCCCTAAAAAGGTCAAAGACCACCGTTCCCAGTTCCCTTTAAGGTGTGAATGTTCCTTTTATACATCACACACTTGTTTCAGGAATTGGGACCCACCAGTGTTATTGTTATGCAAGTTGCAGGGCCAGCCCTTCCCTGCCTCTCACTGCTGAGGGGTTAGGTGACATCAGTATAATGCATGGGGGAAGTCAAACAGATGTACGAGGGTGGGTCAGCCTTGGAATAAGCATGTTAAACCCCAGGATATGCACTTGGAGGCAATTTCCAGTCTCAGGGTACATGAAAATATCAAATCTAAAGCACTGTAAGGCTGTGTAACATCATGAAGGGGCAGCTCCCAGTTAACAGGGGTAGTTGGAATCTTGGGGGGGGGGAGTGGAGTGCACAATTCTAAAGGTAAAATTGTAGGTTTTGGTTTGGATTTTTAAAAGTACACTCTGTGATTTGAGCTTTAGACCATCTCCTTACCCCAGACAGCTCAATCAGTGTATATGTGAGTGTGTCTCAGTGTCTGTTTTTCAATAAGTCTGTGTGTGCTTTTCAATCTGTCTGTGTGTGAGCATGTTTCTTTGTGAATGTGTTTCATGCAATTCCAAAAATAGGCCCACCCTAATCTTCAGTTCCAGGTCCATAAAGCTCTTAACCGGGCACAATGGGCATCCACAAACATTTTTCCAGGGATGGGCAAAAAAATAATAATACCCTAAGCACAATAATAATAGTGGCAACATGTGAAGCTTGTGCACATGAGCTGCACATCATTTTAAACATGGTAACTATTTGGCGTTGAAAGGATAACCAAAATTAGTACTTATGCTTCAATATAAGGCAGGGCTTGGCAAATGTGATTTGAAAATCTCAAGCTCAAAGAGAAATATTTTCAATATGATGAGAAAATATTTTATTTATGACACACACATCACATCAAAAGTCTCTCACTCTCTTGCAAGCACACAACTAGATTAAAAGCAAATTGGTGATAGCCCAGGACCACATCAGAGACATCACTGAATTTTAAAAAGAAAATGTCGAAACTCTCCAGCACGGTGAGATCTCTCTCATTTATGTATATGAAGCAGCGACCAGCCCAGTGCAATATAGCACTGCATGTTATGATAGTTTTGTTACACTTACACTTTGTGCATTGTATTTTATATTGCTATACATTTCAGATTGGGTCCTTTCAGTATTATTGCATTCAAGCTTTGCACTTTCTCATTTGTCTTTTAATACATTTACATTTTGATCTAGCAGTGATTTTACACAATCTGATTATGCTTTGAAAGTTTCTGTTACTTTAATAACATTGCACTTTGTATTTTCTCTATTGTAAACTGACAGTTTCAGAAAGTGGGAGGGACAGGGAAGTTCTCTGGGCTGATGAGGGGAGTTCCGAGGATATGTCTGAAGCTCTCTCACAAGTCTTGTGTAATTTTCTAAACCAAGCTAGTCTCACTGATTTGCCTCACCAGCTATATGCAGGTGAAAATTTCTCAAAATTCACAATACAGTTATTTTAACTAGCAGAAAAGTAATATATACTAAAATATAGACAAAAGCAATTTAAATTGTAATGTAACCTTTCAGTTTAATATGAAATTGATACAAACAGAGCCTTTATATCAGCCCCAGGGTTATCCAGTTACCTTCTCTCTCCCATGTGAAATTTTGTATCTCAGAGAGCTTCATTACTTTCTATTGACTAGATTACGAGTTTTGCGTTAAGGTGCGGTACAGCTATACCACTAAAATATTGGCCATTGCATGTGGAATGGCCAGTAACGCATATTACGAGTTGCGGCGGTATAGCTATACCCCAAACATTTTAGACTGTAACGCAACGTTCATTCCACAATCAAAAAAATGACGTTTATATCCATATCGCCTTATTACAGGTTGTGCGGTCCAGCTAAAATGCTTGCGTTACAGCCTATACCGACACGATCCATTCCGCCATCTGAGACCAGTAGTTATGGATTTTGCAAAACAAAAAGGTTTCACAAAAATCATAACTAAAATGTTCTGTTCAAATCAGCCAATAGGATTTCAGAAGCGCTCATCCTATTGGCTGATTTGAACAGCCAATAGGATTTCAGAAGCTTTCATCCTATTGGCTGATTTGAATTTGAAGAATCAAATCAGCCAATAGGAATGCAAGGTACGCCATTTTGAAACGGCTACCTTGCATTCAACTTCAGTGTACGGCAGTGATCGTATGAAGAGGACGCTCCGCGCAGGATGTCATCGCTATCCAAGATAGCTCCGTGCTGCCGGGATGAAGATAGAAGATGTCCCCGAGATCGATGAAGGTGTCACCGCATAGATGAAGACTTCTTGCTGCCTGGATGAGGATGAATGAATGGACTTCAAGAACCGCGAGTAGATTTTCTGAGGTTAGTGTAAGGTTTATTTTTTATTTTTTATGGTGAGATTTTTATTTAGATTAGGGCTTTAATGGGCAGTGTAAAAGAGCTGAATGCCCTTTTAAGGGCAGTGTAAAAGAGGTGAATGCACTTTTAAGGGCAATGCCCATACAAATGCCCCTTTATGGGCAAAGGGTAGCTTAAGTTTTTTTAGCCTTATGTTTTTTATTTCGGGGGGTTGGTAGGGGTTGGGGGTTTTACTGTTAGGGGGAATTTGTATTTTGTTTTCTATGTAAAAGAGCTGTTTAACTTGTAAGGGCTATTAGTAGTTTATTGTAGGTTAGGGGGTGTTTTTATTTGGGGGGTTATTTGTATGGGGAAATTAGATTAGGTGTAATTGTTTTTATTTTTTATAATTTCGTTTATTATTTTTTGTAATTTTAGAGTTTTTTATTTTTTGTAATTTTAGTGTTTATTATTTTTGTAATCTTAGATTTTTTTTATTTTTTCGTAGTATTAGTTTTTTTTAATTTGTATTTTAAGTTTTAAATTTTTTCATAGTGCTAGGTTTTTTAATCATGTAATTTAGGATTTTTAATTGGTAGTTTTTTATTTTATTAGAATAGTTATGTTAGGTTCATTTATAGTTTAAACTATTTTTTTTTTATTTCACAGGTAAGTTTGTATTTATTTAAAGATAGTTATATTGTAATTTTAATTTAAAGTTAGGGGGTGTTAGGTTTAGGGCTTAATAGTTTAATTTAGTGTCGGCAATGTCAGGGATCAGTGATTTAGGGGTTAATAGGTTTAGTTTAGTAGTTACGATGTTGGGGGCTGGTGGTTTAGGGGTTAATAGGTTTATTTAGCGTCTGCGATGTAGGTGAGTGGCGGATTAGGGGTTAATCATTTTTTGCTGTCGGTGATGTTGGGGGCATCGGATTAAATTTAGGGGTGTTTAGACTTGGGTTTTATGTTAGGTGTTAGGTTTAGACGTAACTTTCTTTCCCCCATAAACATCAATGGGGTTGCGTTACTGCAATTTGCCATTCCGCAATCGCAGGTGTTATTTTTTTCTAAAATTGACACACACAGATGCAGATGCTGCACTTTGTAAATCAAACCACTGATTGAATGCGAATAATTTAGCTTAGCTGATACAACAAGTAGATATCATGTAGCTTGTAACAGGTGAAATAAGAAGTACCGTATCAAATGTAGCATGTAGTCAGTGGAAGTAATCGCTTGTACAAACCGAGGATAGAATCATACAGCGATCGGGTGTGGTGGTAAGTAAAGTTCAAGTATACACAGGTTTCAGTATGTAGACTGAAATTTGAAGTAAAGCAAGTTAATCTCACCACTCTTGTCGCCGACTGATCTTTCACTCAGGCCGTCCCATGGACAGGTATGGATCCACTCCTCCGATATCCAAAAGCAAAAGCTCAAATAAGCAATAAAGATTACCCTTGATGGGACAGATTGCAGCCGCAGGATTTCGTGCAAGTAAAAGTGAAGACTTTATTGTAAGATCTTTAACAGGGTGTCAAACAAACTCAGGGGTACACTGAAACAATAGCAAACGTCCGACGCGTTTCCTGCCCAGAGGCACTTCGTCAGGGACTTAACTAGTACATACATTAAACAACTTAAAAAGGCTTGCCTGCCTACATCACAATGAGAGCACCTGTGTATTTTAATTAAAGGGACAGCTGCTGCTGTTTGTGGGAACGGAATAATGCCTGGCTACAGCAAAAACCCTTTTAAAGGGTTAGGTGTAAGTCAATATTGGATTCTGAGTATTCAATGTATATGAATCTTGTATCAATATAAATTACTTTAAAGAATACAATATAAAATACTGTTAACCGTGAAGGCATATTGTTGGATATATCAGTTCCCTGTTCATAAGATGATATAATAGGATTGCTCCGTAAGCAGACAAAAAACAAAATACAGTAAAAATAAGCTGAAAATAAAATAAAAAATTATTATAAGATAAAAAAATCAGAAATTATTGTTATAACAATGTACTGCGGACTCTCAGAGGAAATGTGAGATAATTCTAGTATCAAACTCTCAATTTCAAATAAAATCTCATACATAACTTCTGTAATGTTGGTAATATACATGTGAACGGTCTTAGTGCCAAGGTTATTATTATATAGCAGACAACGGGAAATCGGAGACAACTAAACAAGAAACTTTTTATACGTTTTAGTAATATTGTTGTATCTGTTTCTCCGACAACTATCATTATATTAAGTTACATAGTGGATTGAAACAAATGTTAAATACAAATGTTAAATACAAAAACAAAAATGCCTCATTTTGAGGCATTCTAAAATTGTGTATACTGAATATCGGGTATTACATTTTAAATATTAATTTTTAATCTTTAATTTTTAATTTTTATTTTTTATTTTTTTATTTTTGCCATGATTGAATCATAAAGTTAATTTGAAAATCAGTTCAAAATTTTCAATTGCTATGTTATTGTCCTTTATTCTTATGCTTTTTATGATATCTATAAAGATTACATTATAACATATTAGATAGAAACTGGCTAAAATCAAAGTGAAAGTACAAAAGAACAACAGGTGCTTTTGAGCACATGTAAAAAATAGGAAAATCTGTGAATATAAAAATAACTAATACTTATAAGAGCTAGATACTGTGAATTTAAAGATAACTAATACTTGAAAAAGCTAAATGTATATATCCCGTGCATTGTGTATATACCTCTTGCCTATTGGAGTAGTACTTTAATATAATATTAAAATGGCACTGGTCAGTAAAAACTGATGCTGCTGCTATTAATTAAGGGTAAAAAGAGGGGGGCAAGATACAGGACTATGAGTGATCTTTCTGTGATAAACAGATTATGATGTTAAAACACATTAAAGAAAACCAATTAATCTACAAAATATCTGAGATCAGTGATTTTGTTAATGCCATTAGGTGCTCCAGTTGATAAATTAAAGATCCAAAAGGCTTCTTTTCTATTTAATGTGGCCACCCTATCACCCCCTCTGATGTCATAGGGGGCGTGGTCAATGCCTTGAAAGCTAAACATTTTCTTTAAGTTGGTGTCATTAACAGGGATGCCTAAAGATATAAAATGATTAACAAAGTGTTTAGCTACTGGTATAGAGGGCGGATCGTGTTTGATGGAGAGCAAATGCTCCCTGACCCTATCCTTCAGAAGCCGAGTCGTCCTACCTACATATTGCTTGTAACAAATATTACAACTAATCAAGTAAACCACAAATTTAGAGTTACAGTTCAATCTGAACCTAATGTCAAAACAGTTACCTGTGGCTGTGGATCTAAACTCATTACCAGGGACCACAAATTCACAGCTCTTACAAGGGATCTTCCTACATCTAAAGAATCCCACTTCCGGCTGGAGCCAGGAAGCATTTGCTTTAGTTGAAAAATCTCTACCTAAATAATTTCCAATTGTTGTAGCTTTTTTACTGATGAGCCTGATGCCCTGGTTCTGTAACGAATCATGCAACAAGGCATCTCTGTCTAGGACAGGTAGATATTTTCTAATGATATTATTTATGCAATTGAATTGTCTACTATAGCAGGTTGAAAAGGTTATAGGTGATTTGAAACATTTTTTATCTCGATGTCTATTTCTTGGGACGTCTTGCAACAAAGTATCCCTGTGCATAACTTCCACTTCTTTGCTAACTTTTTCCAAGATACTCATATCATAACCCCTAATTTGTAGGCGCTGTGTAAGGGATGAAGCTTGTTCTATATATGTATTAAGGTTGGTACAATTGCGTCTAAGGCGCATATATTGTCCCCTTGGAATAGCCATCTTAAGATGTACTGGATGGTGAGAATCTGCTCGTAAAATTGTATTGCCAGATGTGGGCTTTCTAAATGTGGAAGTAACGACTGAATGAGATAAAATGTCTAGCGTTAATGTAATGTCTAGAAATGGAATGCTATGTTTAGATGCAGTGTGAGTGAATCCCAAGTTATAGCAGTTTGCATTGAGATATTCTACAAATGAAAGTATGGAATTGATGTCCCCTTTCCATAGTATTACCAGGTCATCAATAAATCTTCTATAAAACTTTATTTGTGACCTGACGGGGTTAGTATCATGAAATATCTTAAGAAATTCAAAATTCGTTAAGTATAGATTTGCATATGATGGTGCAAATTTGGCACCCATGGCGGTGCCCTGGTTTTGTACATAGTGTGTACCTTCAAATGTGAAGTTATTGTGATTCAAAAGAAAATTTGCACCATCACATACAAATCCAATAAACTTATCATCATATGTGGTGTACATCTCCAACATAGCTTTTAAGGCCTCTATACCCAGATTATGAGGTATACAAGAATATAATGAGGTGACATCAATAGTAAGTAAGGTGTCATCCTCATCGACATGTAAAGAATGTAAAAGCCTCAACAAATGTTTGGTGTCACGAAGGTATGCTGGGGTTATCTGGACAATATGTTGTAAAACTGTGTCAATGAAAGACCCCAATTTTTCACCAAGGGACCCCACGCCAGAGATGATAGGGCGACCGGGGGGGCATTCCCTATTTTTATGTATTTTAGGTAAATGTTTAAAAACTGGTGTAGTTGGAAATTGGGTTTTTAATGAATCTGCTTTAAACTTAGTGATAATGCCCTCCTGAACAAAATGATCAAGAAAGTTATTGAGTTCAACAACGAATTTTCTTGTAGGATTAAATGTTAATTTCCGATAGGTGGCATTATCACTAAGTTGTCTATGGGCTTCACGAATATATTGTGCCCTGTCCTGTACAACTATACAGCCGCCCTTATCTGAATTTTGAATGATAAGAGTTTTGTTGTCTTGTAATTTTTTCAAAGTGTTTCTCTCTTTCTTAGATAGATTATTATTTATACCATGTTTCGTGTTTGAGCTGGTATTGGTCTCTTTTGCTAGAGCATGGAGGTCCCTTTCCACTAAACTCTGAAAAACTTCAATGAAGTCACCTCTCATTTGTATAGGGTAGAAAATTTTACTTGCATTAGTAGTAACATTAGGTATGTGTAAATTAAGTGAATTGGATCGTGCACTCTCACTCTCAAGTGAAAGTAAGTTAACAATTTCACAATGATCAACAAAATTGAGTTCATCAATATCTGTATGAGTAGTAGGTAGGCTTAGACGTGTATTATTCACAGCTTCTTCATGGGAGTTATCCGTCAAAGATGGGTCGGCATCAGATTCTTGAGCAGAGACTCTCTCCGCCATAGCAAAATGTCTCTTTAACGTGAGCTTTCTGGTGAATCTGTTCAAATCGACAAAGGTGCGAAAAAGGTTAAAGTCCCTACTTGGCGCAAACCCCAAGCCTTTGGATAGAATGGTTAGTTCATCTTTATTAAGTTGTATACTCGATAAATTCACCACGTTGAGATCATCTTGATCGGGGGTATCTCTTATTATTTCCTTGATCCTCGACCCCTTCCTCTTAAAGGTCTTCTGCTTGGATATCTCGCCGGAGTGACCAGGTTCGCCTCCATAGTTGAATCGTTTTTTGCCAAAACATTGGCTGATCCATGTGAGCTATTAGTGTGACCAGTCGATGTGATCTCTTCTATGGATCTATGAATGGATCCCTTCTTGGGTTTAACTGTTGATTCGCTGGTATTAGTCTGTTCACTGATAGGAGTGGATTCTCGTGGACTCTCATCACTGACATCAGTTTCAAAACTGGAAAAGGTGACTTTCTTGTCAGTGGTCTTTCTTTTGTTGTTATTTTTGTTCCTAGTATTACGTCTGCTTCCAGTCCAATTATAGACTGTATTAAGTTCATAATCCTTACAGTCTCTGTGGTATTTCTTTAATTTGTTCTCTGTTAGTTCATCATCAAGTTTTTTGAGAGTCGTCTCCAATTGTACAGAGTAGTCATTGTATTTCGGATCATGAATAAAGAGCTCACAAGAAGTTTTAATGTCTGTTAGTTCTTGACTTGTTTTAGTGTATTCCAGCTCTTTGTCTTTAAGTAGCTGTTTCATTAAGGTAAGTGAGCATAGACTCAGGGTGTTATTCCATTCAGTCATGAACTCCAAACGTTGTGAGGCATACGCGGGATATTTTTTCATCCTCAAGCCTCTGGGTATTTTACCCTCATTAATGTACAATTTCAAAAACTCGATGTCCCACCAGAGTTTTAGCTCCTTAATTTCCTTTTTTTCCCGTGATACAAAGACAGAACAAATGTCCTCTGGAGTCTCACCTCCTGAGCAGACACCCTGTAATAATGAGTTAAATTTGGCCCTGCGGCTGGTATGAATGGCCTCCGCCATATTGATTTTGCAACTCTGCTGGGAGTTAAATGAGACACACGGATCTCACTATAAACCAAAATTGACACACACAGATGCAGATGCTGCACTTTGTAAATCAAACCACTGATTGAAAGCGAATAATTTAGCTTAGCTGATACAACAAGTAGATATCATGTAGCTTGTAACAGGTGAAATAAGAAGTACCGTATCAAATGTAGCATGTAGTCAGTGGAAGTAATCGCTTGTACAAACTGAGGATAGAATCATACAGCGATCAGGTGTGGTGGTAAGTAAAGTTCAAGTATACACAGGTTTCAGTATGTAGACTGAAATTTGAAGTAAAGCAAGTTAATCTCACCACTCTTGTCGCCGACTGATCTTTCACTCAGGCCGTCCCATGGACAGGTATGGATCCACTCCTCCGATATCCAAAAGCAAAAGCTCAAATAAGCAATAAAGATTACCCTTGATGGGACAGATTGCAGCAGCAGGATTTCGTGCAAGTAAAAGTGAAGACTTTATTGTAAGATCTTTAACAGGGTGTCAAACAAACTCAGGGGTACACTGAAACAATAGCAAACGTCCGACGCGTTTCCTGCCCGGAGGCACTTCGTCAGGGACTTAACTAGTACATACATTAAACAACTTAAAAAGGCTTGCCTGCCTACGTCACAATGAGAGCACCTGTGTATTTTAATTAAAGGGACAGCTGCTGCTGTTTGTGGGAACGGAATAATGCCTGGCTACAGCAAAAACCCTTTTAAAGGGTTAGGTGTAAGTCAATATTGAATTCTGAGTATTCAATGTATATGAATCTTGTATCAATATAAATTACTTTAAAGAATACAATATAAAAGACTGTTAACCGTGAAGGCATATTGTTGGATATATCAGTTCCCTGTTCATAAGATGATATAATAGGATTGCTCCGTAAGCAGACAAAAAATAAAATACAGTAAAAATAAGCTGAAAATAAAATAAAAAATTATTATAAGATAAAAAATCAGAAATTATTGTTATAACAATGTACTGCGGACTCTCAGAGGAAATGTGAGATAATTCTAGTATCAAACTTTCAATTTCAAATAAAATCTCATACATAACTTCTGTAATGTTGGTAATATACATGTGAACGGTCTTAGTGCCAAGGTTATTATTATATAGCAGACAACGGGAAATCGGAGACAACTAAACAAGAAACTTTTTATACGTTTTAGTAATATTGTTGTATCTGTTTCTCCGACAGCTAGCATTATATTAAGTTACATAGTGGATTGAAACATAAAGGGCAAAGGGTATAGGGTATATCTTTGTGAAGAAAAAATGGTGAAGTGTGAGTGAAAAACTTGGGTGGGCTACAAAAATCTGATAAAAATGAAATAAAGTGACATAACCCAGAGTACTGGTGTAAAAGTGCATAAACATTAAATGTTAAATACAAAAACAAAAATGCCTCATTTTGAGGCATTCTAAAATTGTGTATACTGAATATCGGGTATTAAATTTTAAATATTAATTTTTAATCTTTAATTTTTAATTTTTAGTTTTTATTTTTTGATTTTTGCCATGATTGAATCATAAAGTTAATTTGAAAATCAGTTCAAAATTTTCAATTGCTATGTTATTGTCCTTTATTCTTATGCTTTTTATGATATCTATAAAGATAGCATTATAACATATTAGATAGAAACTGGCTAAAATCAAAGTGAAAGTACAAAAGAACAACAGGTGCTTTTGAGCACATGTAAAAAATAGGAAAACCTGTGAATATAAAAATAACTAATACATATATAGAACAAGCTTCATCCCTTACACAGCGCCTACAAATTATGGGTTATGATATGAGTATCTTGGAAAAAGTTAGCAAAGAAGTGGAACTTATGCACAGGGATACTTTGTTGCAAGACGTCCCAAGAAATAGACATCGAGATAAAAAATGTTTCAAATCACCTATAACCTTTTCAACCTGCTATAGTAGACAATTCAATTGCATAAATAATATCATTAGAAAATATCTACCTGTCCTAGACAGAGATGCCTTGTTGCACGATTCGTTACAGAACCAGGGCATCAGGCTCGTCAGTAAAAAAGCTACAACGATTGGAAATTATTTAGGTAGAGATTTTTCAACTAAAGCAAATGCTTCCTGGCTCCAGCCGGAAGTGGGATTCTTTAGATGTAGGAAGATCCCTTGTAAGAGCTGTGAATTTGTGGTCCCTGGTAATGAGTTTAGATCCACAGCCACAGGTAACTGTTTTGACATTAGGTTCAGATTGAACTGTAACTCTAAATTTGTGGTTTACTTGATTAGTTGTAATATTTGTTACAAGCAATATGTAGGTAGGACGACTAGGCATCTGAAGTATAGGGTCAGGGAGCATTTGCTCTCCATCAAACACGATCCGCCCTCTACACCAGTAGCTAAACACTTTGTTAATCATGTTATATCTTTAGGCATCCCTGTTAATAACACCAACTTAAAGAAAATGTTTAGCTTTCAAGGCATTGACCACGCCCCCTATGACATCAGAGGGGGTGATGGGGTGGCCACATTAAATAGAAAAAAAGCCTTTTGGATCTTTAATTTATCAACTGGAGCACCTAATGGCATTAACAAAATCACTGATCTCAGATATTTTGTAGATTAATTGGTTTTCTTTAATGTGTTTTAACATCTTAATCTGTTTATCACAGAAAGATCACTCATAGTCCTGTATCTTGCCCCCCTCTTTTTACCCTTAATTAATAGCAGCATCATCAGTTTTTACTGACCAGTGCCATTTTAATATTATATTAAAGTACTACTCCAATAGGCAAGAGGTATATACACAGTGCACGGGATATATACATTTAGCTTTTTCAAGTATTAGTTATCTTTAAATTCACAGTATCTATCTCTTATAAGTATTAGTTATTTTTATATTCACAGGTTTTCCTATTTTTTACATGTGCTCAAAAGCACCTGTTGTTCTTTTGTACTTTCACTTTGATTTTAGCCAGTTTCTATCTAATATGTTATAATGCTATCTTTATAGATATCATAAAAAGCATAAGAATAAAGGACAATAACATAGCAATTGAAAAATTTGAACTGATTTTCAAATTAACTTTATGATTCAATCATGGCAAAAATAAAAAAATAAAAACTAAAAATTAAAAATTAAAGATTAAAAATTAATATTTAAAATTTAATACCCGATATTCAGTATACACAATTTTAGAATGCCTCAAAATGAGACATTTTTGTTTTTGTATTTAACATTTAATGTTTATGCACTTTTACACCAGTACTCTGGGTTATGTCACTTTATTTCATTTTTATCAGATTTCTGTAGCCCACCCAAGTTTTTCACTCACACTTCACCATTTTTTCTTCACAAAGATATACCCTATACCCTTTGCCCTTTATGTTTCAATCCACTATGTAACTTAATATAATGATAGTTGTCGGAGAAACAGATACAACAATATTACTAAAACGTATAAAAAGTTTCTTGTTTAGTTGTCTCCGATTTCCCGTTGTCTGCTATATAATAATAACCTTGGCACTAAGACCGTTCACATGTATATTACCAACATTACAGAAGTTATGTATGAGATTTTATTTGAAATTGAAAGTTTGATACTAGAATTATCTCACATTTCCTCTGAGAGTCCGCAGTACATTGTTATAACAATAATTTCTGATTTTTTATCTTATAATAATTTTTTATTTTATTTTCAGCTTATTTTTACTGTATTTTGCTTTTTGTCTGCTTACGGAGCAATCCTATTATATCATCTTATGAACAGGGAACTGATATATCCAACAATATGCCTTCACGGTTAACAGTCTTTTATATTGTATTCTTTAAAGTAATTTATATTGATACAAGATTCATATACATTGAATACTCAGAATCCAATATTGACTTACACTTAACCCTTTAAAAGTGTTTTTGCTGTAGCCAGGCATTATTCCGTTCCCACAAACAGCAGCAGCTGTCCCTTTAATTAAAATACACAGGTGCTCTCATTGTGACGTAGGCAGGCAAGCCTTTTTAAGTTGTTTAATGTATGTACTAGTTAAGTCCCTGACGAAGTGCCTCCGGGCAGGAAACGCGTCGGACGTTTGCTATTGTTTCAGTGTACCCCTGAGTTTGTTTGACACCCTGTTAAAGATCTTACAATAAAGTCTTCACTTTTACTTGCACGAAATCCTGCTGCTGCAATCTGTCCCATCAAGGGTAATCTTTATTGCTTATTTGAGCTTTTGCTTTTGGATATCGGAGGAGTGGATCCATACCTGTCCATGGGACGGCCTGAGTGAAAGATCAGTCGGCGACAAGAGTGGTGAGATTAACTTGCTTTACTTCAAATTTCAGTCTACATACTGAAACCTGTGTATACTTGAACTTTACTTACCACCACACCCCGCTGTATGATTCTATCCTCAGTTTGTACAAGCGATTACTTCCACTAACTACATGCTACATTTGATACGGTACTTCTTATTTCACCTGTTACAAGCTACATGATATCTACTTGTTGTATCAGCTAAGCTAAATTATTCGCATTCAATCAGTGGTTTGATTTACAAAGTGCAGCATCTGCATCTGTGTGTGTCAATTTTGGTTTATAGTGAGATCCGTGTGTCTCATTTCACTCCCAGCAGAGTTGCAAAATCAATATGGCGGAGGCCATTCATACCAGCCGCAGGGCCAAATTTAACTCATTATTACAGGGTGTCTGCTCAGGAGGTGAGACTCCAGAGGACATTTGTTCTGTCTTTGTATCACGGGAAAAAAAGGAAATTAAGGAGCTAAAACTCTGGTGGGACATCGAGTTTTTGAAATTGTACATTAATGAGGGTAAAATACCCAGAGGCTTGAGGATGAAAAAATATCCCGCGTATGCCTCACAACGTTTGGAGTTCATGACTGAATGGAATAACACCCTGAGTCTATGCTCACTTACCTTAATGAAACAGCTACTTAAAGACAAAGAGCTGGAATAGACTAAAACAAGTCAAGAACTAACAGACATTAAAACTTCTTGTGAGCTCTTTATTCATGATCCGAAATACAATGACTACTCTGTACAATTGGAGACGACTCTCAAAAAACTCGATGATGATTTAACAGAGAACAAATTAAAGAAATACCACAGAGACTGTAAGGATTATGAACTTAATACAGTCTATAATTGGACTGGAAGCAGACGTAAAACTGGGAACAAAAATAACAACAAAAGAAAGACCACTGACAAGAAAGTCACCTTTTCCAGTTTTGAAACTGATGTAAGTGATGAGAGTCCACGAGCATCCACTCCTATCAGTGAACAGACTAATACCAGCGAATCAACAGTTAAACCCAAGAAGGGATCCATTCATAGATCCATAGAAGAGATCACATCGACTGGTCACACTAATAGCTCACATGGATCAGCCAATGTTTTGGCAAAAAACGATTCAACTATGGAGGCGAACCTGGTCACTCCGGCGAGATATCCAAGCAGAAGACCTTTAAGAGGAAGGGGTCGAGGATCAAGGAAATAATAAGAGATACCCCCCATCAAGATGATCTCAACGTGGTGAATTTTTCGAGTATACAACTTAATAAAGATGAACTAACCATTCTATCCAAAGGCTTGGGGTTTGCGCCAAGTAGGGACTTTAACCTTTTTCGCACCCTTGTCGATTTGAACAGATTCACCAGAAAGCTCACGTTAAAGAGACATTTTGCTATGGCGTAGAGGGTCTCTGCTCAAGAATCTGATGCCGACCCATCTTTGACGGATAACTCCCATGAAGAAGCTGTGAATAATACACGTCTAAGCCTACCTACTACTCATACAGATATTAATGAACTCAATTTTGTTGATCAATGTGAAATTGTTAACTTACTTTCACTTGAGAGTGAGAGTGCACGATCCAATTCACTTAATTTACACATACCTAATGTTACTACTAATGCAAGTAAATTTTTCTACCCTATACAAATGAGAGGTGACTTCATTGAAGTTTTTCAGAGTTTAGTGGAAAGGGACCTCCATGCTCTAGCAAAAGAGACCAATACCAGCTCAAACACGAAACATGGTATAAATAATAATCTATCTAAGAAAGAGAGAAACACTTTGAAAAAATTACAAGACAACAAAACTCTTATCATTCAAAATTCAGATAAGGGCGGCTGTATAGTTGTACAGGACAGGGCACAATATATTCGTGAAGCCCATAGACAACTTAGTGATAATGCCACCTATCGGAAATTAACATTTAATCCTACAAGAAAATTCGTTGTTGAACTCAATAACTTTCTTGATCATTTTGTTCAGGAGGGCGTTATCACTAAGTTTAAAGCAGATTCATTAAAACCCAATTTCCAACTACACCAGTTTTTAAACATTTACCTAAAATACATAAAAATAGGGAATGCCCCCCCGGTCGCCCTATCATCTCTGGCGTGGGGTCCCTTGGTGAAAAATTGGGGTCTTTCATTGACACAGTTTTACAACCTATTGTCCAGATAACCCCAGCATACCTTTGTGACACCAAACATTTGTTGACGCTTTTACATTCTTTACATGTCGATGAGGATGACACCTTAATTACTATTGATGTCACCTCATTATATTCTTGTATACCTCATAATCTGGGTATAGAGGCCTTAAAAGCTATGTTGGAGATGTACACCACATATGATGATAAGTTTATTGGATTTGTATGTGATGGTGCAAATTTTCTTTTGAATCACAATAACTTCACATTTGAAGGTACACACTATGTACAAAACCAGGGCACCGCCATGGGTGCCAAATTTGCACCATCATATGCAAATCTATACTTAACGAATTTTGAATTTCTTAAGATATTTCATGATACTAACCCCTTCAGGTCACAAATAAAGTTTTATAGAAGATTTATTGATGACCTGGTAATACTATGGAAAGGGGACATCAATTCCATACTTTCATTTGTAGAATATCTCAATGCAAACTGCTATAACTTGGGATTCACTCACACTGCATCTAAACATAGCATTCCATTTCTAGACATTACATTAACGCTAGACATTTTATCTCATTCAGTCGTTACTTCCACATTTAGAAAGCCCACATCTGGCAATACAATTTTACGAGCAGATTCTCACCATCCAGTACATCTTAAGATGGCTATTCCAAAGGGACAATATATGCGCCTTAGACGCAATTGTACCAACCTTAATACATATATAGAACAAGCTTCATCCCTTACACAGGCCCTACAAATTAGGGGTTATGATATGAGTATCTTGGAAAAAGTTAGCAAAGAAGTGGAACTTATGCACAGGGATACTTTGTTGCAAGACGCCCCAAGAAATAGACATTGAGATAAAAAATGTTTCAAATCACCTATAACCTTTTCAACCTGCTATAGTAGACAATTCAATTGCATAAATAATATCATTAGAAAATATCTACCTGTCCTAGACAGAGATGCCTTGTTGCACGATTCGTTACAGAACCAGGGCATCAGGCTCGTCAGTAAAAAAGCTACAACGATTGGAAATTATTTAGGTAGATATTTTTCAACTAAAGCAAATGCTTCCTGGCTCCAGCCGGAAGTGGGATTCTTTAGATGTAGGAAGATCCCTTGTAAGAGCTGTGAATTTGTGGTCCCTGGTAATGAGTTTAGATCCACAGCCACAGGTAACTGTTTTGACATTAGGTTCAGATTGAACTGTAACTCTAAATTTGTGGTTTACTTGATTAGTTGTAATATTTGTTACAAGCAATATGTAGGTAGGACGACTAGGCTTCTGAAGGATAGGGTCAGGGAGCATTTGCTCTCCATCAAACACGATCCGCCCTCTACACCAGTAGCTAAACACTTTGTTAATCATTTTATATCTTTAGGCATCCCTGTTAATGACACCAACTTAAAGAAAATGTTTAGCTTTCAAGGCATTGACCACGCCCCCTATGACATCAGAGGGGGTGATAGGGTGGCCACATTAAATAGAAAAGAAGCCTTTTGGATCTTTAATTTATCAACTGGAGCACCTAATGGCATTAACAAAATCACTGATCTCAGATATTTTGTAGATTAATTGGTTTTCTTTAATGTGTTTTAACATCATAATCTGTTTATCACAGAAAGATCACTCATAGTGCTGTATCTTGCCCCCCTCTTTTTACCCTTAATTAATAGCAGCATCATCAGTTTTTACTGACCAGTGCCATTTTAATATTATATTAAAGTACTACTCCAATAGGCAAGAGGTATATACACAGTGCACGGGATATATACATTTAGCTTTTTCAAGTATTAGTTATCTTTAAATTCACAGTATCTATCTCTTATAAGTATTAGTTATTTTTATATTCACAGGTTTTCCTATTTTTTACATGTGCTCAAAAGCACCTGTTGTTCTTTTGTACTTTCACTTTGATTTTAGCCAGTTTCTATCTAATATGTTATAATGCTATCTTTATAGATATCATAAAAAGCATAAGAATAAAGGACAATAACATAGCAATTGAAAATTTTGAACTGATTTTCAAATTAACTTTATGATTCAATCATGGCAAAAATCAAAAAATAAAAAATAAAAATTAAAAATTAAAGATTAAAAATTAATATTTAAAATTTAATACCCGATATTAAGTATACACAATTTTAGAATGCCTCAAAATGAGGCATTTTTGTTTTTGTATTTAACATTTAATGTTTATGCACTTTTACACCAGTACTCTGGGTTATGTCACTTTATTTCATTTTTATCAGATTTCTGTAGCCCACCCAAGTTTTTCACTCACACTTCACCATTTTTTCTTCACGAAGATATACCCTATACCCTTTGCCCTTTATGTTTCAATCCACTATGTAACTTAATATAATGATAGTTGTCAGATAAACAGATACAACAATATTACTAAAACGTATAAAAAGTTTCTTGTTTAGTTGTCTCCGATTTCCCGTTGTCTGCTATATAATAATAACCTTGGCACTAAGACCGTTCACATGTATATTACCAACATTACAGAAGTTATGTATGAGATTTTATTTGAAATTGAAAGTTTGATACTAGAATTATCTCACATTTCCTCTGAGAGTCCGCAGTACATTGTTATAACAATAATTTATGATTTTTTTTCTTATAATAATTTTTTATTTTATTTTCAGCTTATTTTTACTGTATTTTGTTTTTTGTCTGCTTACGGAGCAATCCTATTATATCATCTTATGAACAGGGAACTGATATATCCAACAATATGCCTTCATGGTTAACAGTCTTTTATATTGTATTCTTTAAAGTAATTTATATTGATACAAGATTCATATACATTGAATACTCAGAATCCAATATTGACTTACACCTAACCCTTTAAAAGGGTTTTTGCTGTAGCCAGGCATTATTCCGTTCCCACAAACAGCAGCAGCTGTCCCTTTAATTAAAATACACAGGTGCTCTCATTGTGACGTAGGCAGGCAAGCCTTTTTAAGTTGTTTAATGTATGTACTAGTTAAGTCCCTGACGAAGTGCCTCCGGGCAGGAAACGCGTCGGACGTTTGCTATTGTTTCAGTGTACCCCTGAGTTTGTTTGACACCCTGTTAAAGATCTTACAATAAAGTCTTCACTTTTACTTGCACGAAATCCTGCGGCTGCAATCTGTCCCATCAAGGGTAACCTTTATTGCTTATTTTTTTCTAACACTTTCTCCCCATTTATGTCTATGGGGAAAAGCGTGCACGAGCACGTAAACTCAGCCCTTGGCTTTTGTGCGGTATGGAGCTTAATGCACCATAACGCTCAGCACAAGGAGGATTTTCAGTAGATGCATAGAGAGTGGCACCCATATCAGCCCTAGGGTTATCCAGTTACCTTCTCTCTCCCATGTGAAATTTGTATCTCAGAGAGCTTCATTACTTTCTATTGCCTAGATTACGAGTTTTGCATTAAGGTGCGGTACGGCTATACCACAAAAAAATTGTAACGCATATTACGAGTAGCGGCGGTATTGCTATACCACAAGCATTTTAGCCTGTAACGCAATGTCCATTCCACACTCAAAAAAATGACGTTTATATCCATATCGCCTTATTACAGGTTGTGCGGTCCGGCTAAAATGCTTGCGTTACAGCCTATACCGACATGATCCATTCCGCCATCTGAGACCAGTAGTTATGGATTTTGCGAAACAAAAAATTTTCACGAAAATCATAACTAAAATGTTCTGTTCAAATCAGCCAATAGGGTTTCAGAAGCACTCATCGGATTGGCTGATTTGAACAGCCAATAGGATCTCAGAAGCTTTCATCCTATTGGCTGATTTGAATTTGAAGAATCAAATCAGCCAATAGGAATGCAAGGCATGCCATTTTGAAACGGCTACCTTGCATTCAACTTCAGTGTACGGCGGTGATCGTATAAAGAGGGCGCTCCGCACAATATGTCATCGCCATCCAGGATAGCTCCGCGCTGCCGGGATGAAGTTAGAAGACGTCCCCGAAATGGATGAAGGTGTCGCCGCCTGGATGAAGACTTCTTGCCGTCTGGATGAGGATGGATGAACGGACTTCAAGATCCGTGAGTAGATTTTCTGGGGTTAGTGTAAGATTTATTTTTTATGGTGAGATTTATTTTTAGATTAGGGCTTTAATGGGCAGTGTAAAAGAGCTGAATGCCCTTTTAAGGGCAATGTAAAAGAGGGGAATGCCCTTTTAAGGGCAATGCCCATACAAATGCCCCTTAATGGGCAATGGGTAGCTTAAGTTTTTTTAGCCTTATGTTTTTTATTTTGGGGGGTTGGTTGGGTGGGGGGTTTTACTGTTAGGGGAACTTCTATGCAAAAGAGCTGTTTAACTTTTAAGGGCTATTAGTAGTTTATTGTAGGTTAGGGGGTGTTTTTATTTGGGGGGTTATTTGTATAGGGCTATTAGATTAGGTGTAATTGTTTTTATTTTTGATAATTTCGTTTATTATTTTTGTAATCTTAGAGTTTTTTATTTTTTGTAATTTTAGTGTTTGTTATTTTTGTAATCTTAGATTTTTTTTAATTTTTTCGTAGTATTAGTTTTTTTTTAATTTGTATTTTCGGTTTTACATTTTTTCATAGTGTTAGGTTTTTTTAATCATGTAATTTAGGATTTTTAATTGGTAGATTTTTTATTTTATTAGAATAGTTATGTTAGGTTCATTTATAGTTTAAACAATTTTTTTTTAAATTTCACAGGTAAGTTTTTATTTATTTAAAGATAGTTATATTGTAATTTTAATTTAAAGTTAGGGGGTGTTAGGTTTAGGGCTTAATAGTTTAATTTTTTGTTGGCAATGTCGGGATCGGTGGTTTAGGGGTTAATAGGTTTAGTTTGGTAGTTACGATGTGGGGGGCCGGTAGTTAAGGGGTTAATAGGTTTATTTTGTGTCGGTGATGTCGGCTATCTGCGTTTTAGGGGTTAATAGGTTTAGTTTAGTAGTTACAATGTGGGGGCTGGTGGTTTAGGGGTTAATAGGTTTATTTAGCATCTGCGATGTCAGGGAGTGGTGGATTAGGGGTTAATAATTTTATTTACTGTCGGTGATGTTGGGGGCGTCGGATTAGGGGTGTTTAGACTTGGGGTTTATGTTAGGTGTTAGGTTTAGACGTAACTTTCTTTCCCCCATAAACATTAATGGGGTTGCGTTATGGCGATTTGACATTCCGCGATCGCAGGTGTTATTTTTTTTCTAACACTATCTCCCCATTGATGTCTATGGGGAAAAGCGTGCATGAGCACGTAAACTCAGCCCTTGGCTTTTGTGCGGTATGGAGCTTAACGCACCATATCGCACAGCACAAGGAGGATTTTCAGTAGATGCATAGAGAGTGGCGCCCATAAAACAAACAGGCTAAAGGTTTTTTTTGAATTAGAAACAAATGAGAGGATAATGTTAAGAACTCTCTACACACTGTGTATGTAATACCCTTAAATTGGCATTCACGTGGTGGTTATTTTATAAGCTACGATAATAAATTCCTAAAAATTTTTTTATATATGCTACGATCTATGGTATATCATAAAAACGCAAGCATAGAATATAAATTATATTTAATATATATAAAACATGATAATACACTTTCACCTAAAAACAAATATTGTAGCCACAACTAATTAAAAAGGAGATTCTTATTGAAATATTCCAGCAATTAGAATGTTTTCTGTTGCAACTCAGTGACAGCTACATCTCCGCTATGTATCCACTTGTATTATTTTAAAACGTGTGTTACAATTTATATGTATCCAATAAACTGAATATTGATTTACAGTACCTTCAATCTGAAGTATCCACAGTTATTATTATAACAGAGTACCTTTATTCTCTTTGTAATCGGCGTTCTCCAGCCTTTACTTCGTCTAAACAGTCACGTGGTTCTAAGACAACCAATCCTTGTACGGGTCTTTTGTTTGAACAAGTGCTGCAAGTTGAAACAATTCTTTGCTCGGATTTACTGAGTATAAGGACTACAGGAATAAAATGTTCTAGGTCACAAGTAGTTACCGGTTTGTTGCAGATCAGATTCCAATCCACTGTCTGTGATGTTTGTGTCCAATAGTCTTTTTGTCCAGTGTGCGTCCAGATATACCGGGTACTCAAATAAGGAGATGTTGGTATTTCAGGTTTTCACCTGACCAGCTATTCACCAGCTGTTTGTCTATTTTTTCTGCACTTCCGTCACAAGTCTACGCATTTCAGCATCTAAACGATGCCTTTATCTAGATGACAGGAAGTGGATAGTTGTCAGTGTTTTATATCCGTCCTTTAAAGGGATACTACCTTTCTCTTAAAGGCAGTGTACTCATATACTCAAATAAGGAGATGTTGGTATTTCAGGTTATTCACCAACTGTTTGTCAGTTTTTTCTGCACTTCCGTCACAAGTCTATGTGTTTCAGCATCTAAACGATGCCTTTATCAAGATGACAGGAAGTGGATAGTTGTCAGTCTTTTATATCCGTCCTTTAAAGGGATACTACCTTTCTCTTAAAGGCAGTGTACTCATATTCGTACAGTCTTTTTTACTTACATATTTATATAGTTCAAATGACTCTGTCTCTAAAATATGTCCTCTAGTGTCAGAAACTAGGGTAATATACACATTACATATTTAAAAGTCTATTTATAATTAATATCTTTAAAAAATGAAAATAGAAATCCAAAAATCTTACTCAAATATACATATTTAAAAATCTACCATGTCATACAATATACCAATTTCGTAAAAAATTAAGATCTTTTTTTAAATAAATGGATTTAGATCCAGCTCCGCATTGAGACCATTAGGTGTTAAGGTATTAAAATTGAAAATTAATTCAGCTTCAGTTAAGAGCAGGCTTCTAGTGATATTCCCACCCCTACGTAATGTTATCTTTTTCAGTCCCCAGTATCTAATTCCATCAGTTTTTTGGTTATGATGATCCTTGAAATGTTTTGATAACAGGTGATCTTCAAAACCCCATTCAATATTAAGTAGGTGTTTTCTTATCCTATCTCTTAGGGGGCGACTCGTTTGACCCAAATACTGCCTTTTGCATGGGCACTGAATTAGATATACTATATTACTGTCAGTTCATCGTATAACCTCATTTATATGATATACATAGTTTGAGTTACTAGATTTCGCTAGGCGATAAGATATTTTTTAAAGTTTTTGCTCTTATATACATTTCTTTAGGTTTATCACTAATGAGTTCACTCATCAATGGGTCCTTTTTAACTAAGTGACAATGTTTGTTTAATATTTTATTTACTACCTTATGATCTGAACTATAATTAGTGATAAATGCTGTATCTCATTGTGGTTTCCTGTGTCTTATTACCACTTCTTGTTTTTCTAGATTTGAATAACTGCTCTCTGTCCTTTTTAGCATGGAGGATGGCTTCTTGAATTCGATTTTCACTATATCCTCATTCTGTAAATTTTCCTTTCAAAATATCGGCCTGCTCTCTAAAATCTGCTATTTTTGAGCAGGTTTTCTTAAACTTAAAATTTACCCTTGGGTATATTTGTTTTCCACAAATCCAAATGACAACTTTGGAAGTGGACATACTTGTTTGCATCCACTTCCTTGAAGAAAGTTTTAGTTATGATAGAATTAGTTTTTATATTGATAGAAATGTCTAGAAAATGTATATGTTTTGAATTGGACTCATGTGTAAATGTTAAACCCCATGTGTTTTGATTAAGATCTTCTATAAACATATTAAGAAGTTCCTCACCCCCTTTCCATATAATAAAAATATCATCTATAAATCTTTTGAACATGATTAGATTGTTATTCCAATGAGATTCCATAATATTTTCCAACTCAAATAAGCCCATAAAAATATTTACGCAGTGCCTTTAGTTTGAATAAAAAACTCACTGTTAAAATTAAAATAATTATTATTAAAAATAAAATCTATGCATTGTAATATGAAGTCAGCTTGGACAATTGGAATATCGTTATCCATGTAGATAGTATTTCACTGTTTCTATACCTAATTTATGAATAATATTTGTATACAGGATATTGACATCGCAAGTCACAAGTATATATTCTTCTTTCCATAGAATATCCCCTAGAAGATTTAAAAAATGTGTTGAGTCCTTTATATGAGATGGTAATCTGACCACATATTTTTGTAAATAGTTATCCACATATTCTGACAAATTTGATGTTAAAGGGACAGTCTAGTATAAATTAAACTTTCATTATTCAGATAGGACTTTTAATTTTAATCAACTTTCCAATTTACTTTTATCATCAAATTTGCTTTTTTCTCTTGGTATTCTTAGTTTAAACTCAACCTAGGCAGACTCATATGCCAATTTCTAAGCCTTTGAGGGCTGCCTCTTATCACATGCTTTTTAAATCTCTTTTCAACACAAAGAGACAGAAAGTACACATGGTCCATATAGATAACACTGTGTTCAGGCACAGGGGGTTATTTAAGATTTAGCACATTACAATGCTAAATGCAAGACAATAGATAATAAACAGTCACAGTCATGTGACCAGGGGGCTGGAAGAAGGTTCTTAGATACAAGGTAATCACAGAGGTAAAAAGTATATTAATATAACTGTGCTGGTTGTGCAAAACTGGTGAATGGGTAATAAAGGGATTATCTATCTTTTAAAACAATAACAATTCTATGGTAGACTGTCCCTTTAATGAGTGTATGCCCGATACTATGGGTCTTCTGGGTGGGTTGATGAGGGACTTGTGGATTTTGGGTAAGTAGTAAAAAGTGTGAGTTTTTGGATGTGTAATTTTTAAAAAACAAAGTTCCCTTTCATTCAGTTTATTCTCAGTAGTTTATCAAGTTCTACTACTTGGCTCCTGATTGGATTAATTCTTTTCTTTTTTATATGTACTCGTATCATTAAGTAATCTATATAATTCTGTCACATAATCCTCAGTATCTAAAATGACCAACCCTCCGCCCTTGTCTGCAGGCTTAATCATTATGTTTGGGTTCTGTTTAAGATCCTTGAGGGTTTCGTTTTCTCTTTTGATTATATTTACATTTCTTCACCTTTTGAGTGTACAATTTTGAAGGTCTTCCTTCACTGACTTTTCAAATAATTCAAGGTAATTCAAGGTACTTTCCTTTATCTTGGATTTGATAAGTCGATTTAGACTTTAGATCAGTATGCGAATATTGGTCTCCTATGCGAGTAGTGGAGTTTAGGGAATGTTCTATAGGGTTCTTTAAGAAGTGTCTTTTCAGGGTTAGTTAGCGTATGTATTAATTGACATTTATCATTGTCTCAAATTTATTTAATCTACAGGTTGGGGCAAAGGATAAAGCTCTATGTAGGACTTTCTCTTGTTCCTCAGTTAATTTAAGTTTACTCAAATTAAAAATCCCATTTGGACTATTATTGTTCTCACTTATCTTAATCTCGTGTTTCCCTTTAGTTCTTCTCCCTCTCCCCCTTCTTCCTCTAATCTTCATTTCTCTTTTTGAGGCCATGTCCCTTTTTCTTTTTGCTCTATTTTCTTTCCCCATGATGTGTCTCCTCTCTGGAGGTTTCCCCTAAAATATGAACTTCTGAGTCGCTGTTCTCTCTATAGTTTTCTAATAGTCTGAATCTATTGGCTAAAGCAATGTCTTGAGATTCTTGGTATCTATTTTCTTCAAAATTCTTATTTTGCGTTTCGTATCTATTTCTATAGGGAGTTTGAAAATATGATTTACCAGCTTGTTGTGGAGTATCACTATAATTCCTTCTACCTTCAGGGTGTTCCTGTCTAAATGCATTTCTCTGATACGTTTTTTTTATTATATTCATTCCTCTGCTTATATTCTTCTCCTTGTTTATATTCATTTCAACTAAAGCTATGGTTGTAATTATCTCTTCCAGTATTTCTACTATTTTCCCATTTAGGTCCTTAATTATATCTATCTTTATAATTGTATCCCATTTTCTATTGTTCGTGGGTTGTATATATATATATAATACTTTTCTCTCTTTTTTCATATTCCAGTCATTTCTATTTCTATTTCTCCATTCTGGTATAGGGTTTCTATTATCTCTATTGGGGTTTCTATTAGTTTTATTTTTCTTCCTGAATAATTTAATAATGGTTGTATCTCTCCCTGTTATATGTTGTTAATGTTAACCATTATTAAATTATATAGTACTAGTCCTAAATCCCGTTCACATGGGCCATTTCTTGCAGCACAGCGGTCCCACCCCTTGCTCTCTCCCTCACCCTCTCTTTTGCTCTCTCTCCCCCCTCTCTTTTGCTCACTCTCTCCCCCTCTCTTTTGAGCTCTCTCTCTCTCCCTCTCTTTTGAGCTCTCTCTCCCCATCTCTTTTGCGCTCTCTCTCTCCCCCCTCTCTTTTGTGCTCTCTCTCTCCCCCGTCTCTTTTGCTCTTTCTCTCCCCCTCTCTTTTGAGCTCTCTCCCCCCTCTCTTTTGAGCTCTCTCCCCCTCTCTTTTGCACTCTCTCTCTCCCCCCTCTCTTTTGTGCTCTCTCTCCCCCCTCTCTTTTGCGCTCTCTCTCTCCCCCTCTCTTTTGCTCTCTCTCTCTCCCACTCTCTTTTATGCTCTCTCTCTCTCCCTCTCTTTTGTGCTCTCTCCCCCATCTCTTTTGTGCTCTCTCTCTCTCCCCCATCTCTTTTGCGCTCTCTCCCCCCTCTCAATTGAGCTCTCTCCCCCTCTCTTTTGCACTCTCTCTCTCCCCCTCTCTTTTGCGCTCTCTCTCCCCCCTCTCTTTTGTGCTCTCTCCCCCTCTCTTTTTTGCGCTCTATCTCTCCCCCTCTCTTTTGCGCTCTCTCTCTCTCCCTCTCTTTTGTGCTCTTTCTCTCCCCCTCTCTTTTGTGCTCTCTCTCCCCCATCTCTTTTGTGCTCTCTCCCCCCCTCTCTCTCCCCTCCCTTTTGTGCTCTCTCTCCCCCTCTTTTTTTGCACTCTCTCTCTCTACCCCTCTCTTTTGCGCTCTCTCTCTCCCCCTCTCTTTTGCGCTCTCTTTCCCCCTCTCTTTTGTGCTCTCTCTCCCCCATCTCTTTTGTGCTCTCTCTCTCCCCCATCTCTTTTGCGCTCTCTCCCCCTCTCTCTCTCCCCTCCCTTTTGTGCTCTCTCTCCCCCTCTCTTTTGCGCTCTCTCTCCCCCCTCTATTTTGTGCTCTATCTCTCCCCCATCTCTTTTGAGCTTTATCCCCCCTCTCTTTTTGCACTCTCCCCCCTCTCTTTTGCGTTCTCTCTCTTTCCCTCTCTTTTGTGCTCTCTCCCCTCTCTTTTGCGTTCTCTCTCTCCCCTCTCTTTTGTGCTCTCTCTCCCCCCTTTCTTTTGTGCTCTCTCCCCCCTCTCTTTTGCGCTCTCTCTCCTCCCCTCTCTTTTGCTCTCTCTCTCCCCCCTCTCTTTTGCTCTCTCTCCCCCCTCTCCCCCCTTTCTTTTGCTCTCTCTCTCCCCCCTCTCTTTTGCTCTCTCTCTCTCCCACCTCTCTTTTGCTCTCTCTCTCCCCATCTCTTTTGCGCTTTCTCCCCCTCTCTCTCTCCCCTCCCTTTTGTGCTCTCTCTCCCCCTTTCTTTTGTGCTCTCTCTCCCCCCTCTATTTTGTGCTCTCTCTCTCCCCCATCTTTTTTGAGCTCTATTCCCCCTCTCTTTTTGCTTTCTCTCTCCCCCTCTCTTTTGCGTTCTCTCTCTTCCCCTCTCTTTTGTGCTCTCTCCCCTCTCTTTTGCACTCTCTCCCCTCTCTTTTGTGCTCTCTCTCCCCCCTCTCTTTTGCGCTCTCCCCCCCCCCTCTCTTTTGCGCTCTCTCTCCCCCCCCTCTCTTTTGCGCTCTCTCTCCCCCCTCTCTTTTGCGCCCTCTCTCCCCCATCACTTTTGCGCTCTCTCTCCCCCCTCTTTTGCACTCTCTCTCCCCCCTATCTTTTGCACTCTCTCTTCCCCCTCTCTTTTGCGCTCTCTCCCCCTCTCTTTTGCTCTCTCTATCCCCCTCTCTTTTGCGCTCTCTCCCCCCTCTCTTTTGTGCTCTTCCCCCCTCTCTTTTGCGCTCTCTTTCTCCCCCCTCTTTTGCACTCTCTCTCCCCCCTATCTTTTGCACTCTCTCTTCCCCCTCTCTTTTGCGCTCTCTCCCCCTCTCTTTTGCTCTCTCTATCCCCCTCTCTTTTGCGCTCTCTCCCCCCTCTCTTTTGTGCTCTCTCCCCCTTTCTTTTGTGCTCTCTCTCTCCCCCCTCTTTTGCTCTCTCTCTCCCCTCTCTTTTGCGCTCTCTCTCCCCCTCTTTTGCACTCTCTCTCTCCCTCTCTTTTGCGCTCTCTCCTCCACTCTCTTTTGCGGTCTCTCTTTTGCTCTCTCTCTTTCCCCCTCTCTCTCTCCCCCCTCTCTCTCTCCCCCCTCTCTCTCTCCCCCGTCTCTCTCCCCCTCTCTCTCCCCTATCTCTTCCCCCCTCTCTCTCTCTCCCCTTCTCTCTCTCTCCCCCTCCTCTCTCTCTCCCCTCCTCTATCTCCCCTCCTCTCTCTCCCCCTCTCTCTATCTCTCTCCCCTCTCTATCACTCTCCCTTCTATCGCGCGCCCGCGCCTGGCCACGCCCCTTCATGCCCGGCCATGCCCCCTTCACGCCCATTCACGCCAGGCCACACCCCCTTCATGCCCGGCCACGCCACCACTCACACCTGACCACGCCCACTTCTGCCGCAGATCAGACGACAGCTAGGGACTCAAAGGCCAGGTGTGTTTGTCCTTGTGCTGTCTCTACTGCACATGACAGCTTTGGACAAACACACTTGGCCTTTTATATTATAGGATATCTAACTCAGTGCCCATGCAAAATGTAGTATTTGGGTCAAACAAGTCTCCCCCTACGAGATAGGATAAGAAAACACCTACTTAAAGGGACACTGTACCCAAAAAATTTCTTTCGTGATTCAGATTGAGCATGACATTTTAAGCAACTTTCTAATTTACTCCTATTATAAAATGTTCTTCATTCTCTTGGTATCTTTATTTGAAATGCAAGAATGTAAGTTTAGATGCCGGCCCATTTTTGGTGAACAACCTGGGTTGTCCTTGCTGATTGGTGGATGATTGGTGGATAAATTCATCCACCAATAAAAAAGTGCTGTCCAGAGACCTGAAACCAAAAAAAAGCTTAGATGCCTTCTTTTTCGAATAATGATAGCAAGAGAACAAAGAAAAAAATGATAATAGAAGTAAATTAGAAAGTTGCTTAAAATTGCATGCTCTTTCTGAATTACAAAAGAAAAAATTTGGGTTCAGTGTCCCTTTAATATTGAATGGGGTTCAATCAGATTGAGTTCGCATTCTATTGGCTGTTCTGATCAGCCAATAGAATGCAAGATCAATCTGATTGGCTGATTGGATCAGCCAATCGGATTGAACTTGAATCTGATTGGTTGATTCCATTAGCCAATCAGAATTTTCCTACCTTAATTCCGATTGGCTGATAGAATCCTATCAGCCAATCGGAATTCGAGGGACGCCATCTTGGATGACGTCCCTTAAAGGAACCTTCATTCTTCAGTTGGACGTCGAACGAAGAGGATGGATCCGCGGAGGTCTTCAAGATCAGCCGCTCGTCATCGGATGGAACAACATAGAAGATGCGGCTTGGATGAAGATGTTTGCCGGATGTCCTCTTCTGCCCGGATAGGATGAAGATTTCTTCCCGAAGATGGACTTCTTCATTTGCCGCTTGGATCAAGACTTCAGCCGGAGGTTGGACGTCACTCTTCAGCCCCCGCTTGGGCTTGGATGAAGACATCGGAGGCTCTTCTGGACCGATCGGTGAACCCAGTGTGGTGAATACAAGGTAGGGAGATCTTCAGGGGCTTAGTGTTAGGTTTATTTAAGGGGGGTTTGGGTTAGATTAGGGGTATGTGGGTGGTGGGTTGTAATGTTGGGGGGTTATTGTATGTGTTTTTTTTACAGGCAAAAGAGCTGAATTCTTTGGGGCATGCCCCGCAAATGGCCCTTTTTAGGGCTGGTAAGGTAAAAGAGCTTTGAACTTTTTTAATTTAGAATAGGGTAGGGCATTTTTTTTATTTTGGGGGGCTTTGTTATTTTATTAGGGGGCTTAGAGTAGGTGTAATTAGTTTAAAATTGTTGTAATATTTTTCTAATGTTTGTAAATATTTTTTTATTTTTTGTAACTTAGTTCTTTTTTATTTTTTGTACTTTAGTTAGTTTATTTTGTTGTATTTATTTGTAGGTATTGTATTTAATTAATTTATTGATAGTGTAGTGTTAGGTTTAATTGTAGATAATTGTAGGTATTGTATTTAATTAATTTATTGCTAGTGTAGTGTTAGGTTTAATTGTAACTTAGGTTAGGATTTATTTTACAGGTAATATTGTAATTATTTTAACTAGGTAGCTATTAAATAGTTATTAACTATTTAATAGCTATTGTACCTGGTTAAAATAAATACAAAGTTGCCTGTAAAATAAATATTAATCCTAAAATAGCTACAATATAATTATAATTTATATTGTAGCTATATTAGGATTTATTTTACAGGTAAGTATTTAGCTTTAAATAGGAATAATTTATTTAATAAGAGTTAATTTATTTTGTTAGATTTAAATTATATTTAGCTTAGGGGGGTGTTAGTGTTAGGGTTAGACTTAGCTTTAGGGGTTAATACATTTATTAGAGTAGCGGTGCGGTCCGGTCGGAAGATTAGGGGTTAATTATTGTAGGTAGGTGGAGGCGACGTTGGGGGCGGCAGATTAGGGGTTAATAAATATAATATAGGGGTCGGCGATGTTAGGGGCAGCAGATTAGGGGAACATAGGGATAACGTAGGTTGCGGCGGTGTACGGAGCTGCAGATTAGGGGTAAATAATAATATGCAGGGGTCAGCGATATCGGGGTCGGCAGATTAGGGGTTAATAAGTGTAAGGTTAGGGGTGTTTAGACTCGGGGTACATGTTAGGGTGTTAGTTGCAGACTTAGGTAGTGCTTCCCCATAGGAAACAATGGGGCTGCGTTAGGAGCTGAACGCTGCTTTTTTGCAGGTGTTAGGTTTTTTTTCAGCTCAAACAGCCCCATTGTTTTCTATGGGGGAATCGTGCACGAGCACGTTTTTGAAGCTGGCCGCGTCTGTAAGCACCACTGGTATCGAGAGTTGCAGTGGCGTTAAATATGCTCTACGCTCCCTTTTTTGGAGCCTAACGCAGCCCTTCTGTGAACTCTAAATACCAGCGGTATTTAAAAGGTGCAGGGGAAAAAAAGCATGCGTAGCTAACGCACCCCTTTGGCCGCAGAACTCTAAATCTAGCCGATAGACTTGTGACGGAAGTGCAGAAAAAACTGACAAACAGTTGGTGAATAACCTGAAATGCCAACATCTCCTTATTTGAGTACCCGGTATATCTGGACGCACACTGGGCAAAAAGACTATTGGACACAAACATCACAGACAGTGGATTGGAAACTAGTCTGCAACAAACCGGTAACTACTTGTGACCTAGAATGTTTTATTCCTGTAGTCCTTATACTCGGTAAATCCGAGCGAAGAATTGTTTCAACTTGCAGCACTTGTTCTAATAAAAGACTCGTACAAGGATTGGTTGTCTTAGAACCACGTGACTGTTTAGACGAAGTAACGGCTGGAGATTGAAGGTACTGTAAATCGATATATATTAGATACATACAAACTGTAATGCACGTTTTAAACACGTAGCTGTCACTGAGTTGCAACAGAAAACATTCTAATTACTGCAATATTATCTCCTTTTTATTTAGTTGTGGCCACAACATTCGTTTTTAGGTGAAAGTGTATTATCATGTTTTATACAGGGAGTGCAGAATTATTAGGCAAATGAGTATTTTGACCACATCATCCTCTTTATGCATGTTGTCTTACTCCAAGCTGTATAGGCTCGAAAGCCTACTACCAATTAAGCATATTAGGTGATGTGCATCTCTGTAATGAGAAGGGGTGTGGTCTAATGACATCAACACCCTATATCAGGTGTGCATAATTATTAGGCAACTTCCTTTCCTTTGGCAAAATGGGTCAAAAGAAGGACTTGACAGGCTCAGAAAAGTCAAAAATAGTGAGATATCTTGCAGAGGGATGCAGCACTCTTAAAATTGCAAAGCTTCTGAAGCGTGATCATCGAACAATCAAGCGTTTCATTCAAAATAGTGAACAGGGTCGCAAGAAGCGTGTGGAAAAACCAAGGAGCAAAATAACTGCCCATGAACTGAGAAAAGTCAAGCGTGCAGCTGCCAAGATGCCACTTGCCACCAATTTGGCCATATTTCAGAGCTGCAACATCACTGGAGTGCCCAAAAGCACAAGGTGTGCAATACTCAGAGACATGGCCAAGGTAAGAAAGGCTGAAAGTCGACCACCACTGAACAAGACACACAAGCTGAAACGTCAAGACTGGGCCAAGAAATATCTCAAGACTGATTTTTCTAAGGTTTTATGGACTGATGAAATGAGAGTGAGTCTTGATGGGCCAGATGGATGGGCCCGTGGCTGGATTGGTAAAGGGCAGAGAGCTCCAGTCCGACTCAGACGCCAGCAAGGTGGAGGTGGAGTACTGGTTTGGGCTGGTATCATCAAAGATGAGCTTGTGGGGCCTTTTCGGGTTGAGGATGGAGTCAAGCTCAACTCCCAGTCCTACTGCCAGTTTCTGGAAGACACCTTCTTCAAGCAGTGGTACAGGAAGAAGTCTGCATCCTTCAAGAAAAACATGATTTTCATGCAGGACAATGTTCCATCACACGCGTCCAAGTACTCCACAGCGTGGCTGGCAAGAAAGGGTATAAAAGAAGAAAATCTAATGACATGGCCTCCTTATTCACCTGATCTGAACCCCATTGAGAACCTGTGGTCCATCATCAAATGTGAGATTTACAAGGAGGGAAAACAGTACACCTCTCTGAACAGTGTCTGGGAGGCTGTGGTTGCTGCTGCACGCAATGTTGATGGTGAACAGATCAAAACACTGACAGAATCCATGGATGGCAGGCTTTTGAGTGTCCTTGCAAAGAAAGGTGGCTATATTGGTCACTGATTTGTTTTTGTTTTGTTTTTGAATGTCAGAAATGTATATTTGTGAATGTTGAGATGTTATATTGGTTTCACTGGTAAAAATAAATAATTGAAATGGGTATATATTTGTTTTTTGTTAAGTTGCCTAATAATTATGCACAGTAATAGTCACCTGCACACACAGATATCCCCCTAAAATAGCTAAAACTAAAAACAAACTAAAAACTACTTCCAAAAATATTCAGCTTTGATATTAATGAGTTTTTTGGGTTCATTGAGAACATGGTGTTTGTTCAATAATAAAATTAATCCTCAAAAATACAACTTGCCTAATAATTCTGCACTCCCTGTATATATTAAATATAATTTATATTCTATGCTTGTGTTTTTATGATATACCATAGATCGTAGCATATATAAAATAATTTTTAGGATTTTATGATCGTAGCTTATAAAATAACCACCACGTGAACGCCTATTTAAGGGTATTACATACACAGTGTATAGAGAGTTCTTAAGGTTATCCTCTCATTTGTTTCTAATTCAAAAAACCTTTTAGCCTGTTTGTTTTATGGGCGCCACTCTCTATGCATCTATTTTTATTTAATCTCAACTTGAACGTGTGTGAGAGGGTCACGTTTTTAAGAGTGTGCTAAAAGGATTTCAGGTTAGCGAGTTCTAGAGAACTTTTGTATTTTTATTAAGGAGGCTTTTCAGTAATTCGTAATGGCAGCGCTATAGAAAGTGCAATAACACAAATTTTTTGGCTTTATTTTCACACCCTGTTTAGCGCAAAACTCGTAATCTAGGTATATAGAAAGGCATCTCTCATCTCTCTGGGATTTCCAGGTTCCTTCTCTTTTCTTAGAAAATTCAGTGAGCTCTGCCCCTGTGAAGTCAGCACTATATTCTCTCTCCAAACTAGAGAATGTTTGATTATCTGGCCCATAGAATGTATGAGCCTTATTTGTTACACAGAAACTGTGAAGGCAAAATCACAATTTGTAAAACCACAATCCTAAATACACTGCTGTATACAAATTAAACTTCAAACTAGAAAGTGCATCTTTAAAAGTAATAAAATTTAATCTGAAGTGTAAAGTGATATAAAATAGAAAGCACAGTGTACATGAGAACTGTCATGTTATGCAGTGCTATTTTGCACTGGGCTTGTCTTTTCTTCACATACAGACATGCAGGGAATGTTCCTAGGAGAAGTAAAGAAAAATCTGCCTTTTGAATATTTCAGTAGGGATCTCACAGTGCTGGAGGACCATTTTAGAATATCTCACCTGAGCAGAAGTTTTGAATATCAGAGCCTAAGAGCTTGACTCCTAAATGGCATTTTATGATGTTGCTCTCAGGATTTACATTTCTCATGTTTCCTGCAGATCTCGTTAGCTGTAAAGCTTGTGGTACCCCTGTTAAATTTTTTTTTATAGTTTTTTTACTTGTTTTCTATTTCATGTGTATTTTTTCTATTTCAAATAATTTAGAATGTATTATAAATCAACAAGCTAATATATATAATGTTTTACTGTGAGAATTCTGATTGATTGGAACAGAGGTCATTTTAAGGTGAGAAATGTATTAAAGAATAATTTATACATTTTTTTCTTGTAGTCATAAAATATAAAAAAGTAAATGATGATATGTTCCACAGTTCAAATGAAAGCACCAGTAGATAGAACAAGTTGTTTTATTTAAGGTAATAGAGGGATTCCTAGGCTTAAAATCTGACATAGAATGCAATTTTGACATTAAGCAAAGAGATACCTTCTGGCTATCACAAATGGATTACATCACAATAATGCATGTTGACAGAACATAATAATGCCACATTCTTCTACTGTTGTATGAAAATACATCAGCTTTGTAAGTAGTGCGATCTCAATTTACAAACATCAGATTGATTTGCATTTGTACAGCAAAATTAAGACAGCAATACATTTTCAACAATACTATTAACGCTAAAATACAGTTTAGAATAATATATAAAGAACAATTACTATTAATACCCATATCATTCAATAGTTAATGCCTAATAAGTAAATGCAAACATTTTTTTTAAGTTTCACATGCTTTCTAGTTGGATCTCATAGCTGGGCATTTTTGTTCCTACTTTGTTCAACATATTTAAATCAGTTGAAAATCTGATGGTATGAAGGCTAGGTACTCGTTTGATTTACAAAAACATTAACATTTTGTAAGTTGGTTGTCATTAAATAGTACAAAAAAGTGTAATGTAATTAAAAAACAAAAACAAACAGATCACATTTAAATAAAGAATAAGCGCTTATTGCTCATTAGCCTGTGAAGTCAAAATGATGTAAAAATATCAGCCACCTAAGCACTTGTCTTCACACATAGGGGCATATTTATTATGGTGCGTGCACACATGATCCGATATAGGGATCATGTCCGCTGCACATCGATAAATTCTGACAGCATACGCTGTCAGCATTTATCATTGCACCAGCAGTTTTTGTGAACTGCTGGTGCAATGCTGCCCCCTGCAGATTCTCCGCTAGCAGGGAGTGTCAATCAACTCCCTCGTATTCGATTGGGTTGATTTCTGTCCGCTGCCTCAGAGCAGATGGACAAGTTATGGAGCAGCGGTCTTTAGGCTCGCCGGAAACACGTTGCATCAGGCTCCATATGTAGCTTGATAAATATGCCCCATAAGCTGCACTATGAGAGACAAAAAAACATACAAACACATCCATGGCAGTCAGCTCCCACAAGCACAGACAAAAGCACCCCAGACATCCACAATCACACTAAAACAGGCCCTCACAAGCATCAAGAGGCGTTGCTTCTCTGTTACTGGCTCACAGAAACACCAAGGCAGTGAGAGGTAGGACATCATGCACTAATAATAATGCTGGTGACAGGTTGGGGCTAAGGCAGCCAGGCCCGGCTCACCGGACAAATACGTTGTATGCCCTGTGGCCAGTCTGGAGCTGGTATACATATACAATATATATATATATTTGTACATATATACATATATACATACATATATATATATATATATATATATATATATATATATATATATATATACGTTGATTGCAGTAGCCATGTTAGTCCAGAGATTTAGATATCAAAATAACAAGAGTATTGCATTGAGCAATGATACTTTTTTTATTGGACTAACTATACATTTATAAGTTGACAAGCTTTCGGAAGAGTTCCTTCCTTTATCAAGTCTGAAGCAATACTGACCAATTCAATGGAATTTACAGATTATATCTTAAAACACAGAATAGCTAAGGAGACAGAAAGTGCAGGGAGAGGAGGAGGTGTCGTAAAAATCATGAGGGGGGCTTAGGTAACAGTCAGACAGTGTCCAGTGTAGGAGAACAGACAGGGGAAATATATAGCTATACATAGAGCATATACTGACATAAAGTTATATATCAACATTGAATCAATATCTATAAAGATGTGAAATTGTATATACAGGGGGAATACAAAAGTAAAAAAAAAAAAAAGACAAAAGTGTGGACATAGGCTTACCTGTGTACCTATGTATAAAGAATGTGGAATATACAATGTAATTGACTAAATGAAAGTATATTACAAAATTTTTTGATAATGTGTTAAGAATCCAGAGTCCACATTTAGTCCAGAATTAAACAGGTTGAAGTGCATTATCATTTTCATTTCAAAGGTTTTTCTTTCCATGGTGTTTTTGAAGTTGCCTCTGAGAATTTTGATTTTGAGGTTTTGGATGGAGTGGTCAGGTTGGGTGAAATGGTGACCAACAGGGGTGCAGTATTTTGTTTCACAGTGGTTTTTGATTGAGTGTCTGTGTAAGTTCATTCGAAGGTGCAGTTTTTGGCTTGTTTCTCCAATATAGCATCCCATTTCACATGCAGTGCAATGTATCATGTATACCACATTTGCAGATATACATGAATATGCCCCTTTAATGTTATAAGATTTATTATTGTGGTTTGCTGTGCTGCTTTCACAAACGTGTTGACACAGTTTGCAGAGTGCTTTATAGCAGCACTTGGTTCCATTCTGAGTGTTCTTTTTCTCAAGGGGTAGCTTCCTATGTACCAATTTCTGTTTTAGGTTAGGTGGTTGTCTGTATGCCAGGATTGGGGGTTTTGGAAAGATTTTTTTGAGTGTGGGATCCTCTAAGAGTAGTGGCTGTAAGTCTTTTATGATTTTTCGTATCCCTATTATAATATTAGGTAGCTGATACTGAATGATGAGTTAATATATTGTAACTAATGGCCCACTTGGGTTATATTTTTGAACCTTACATCATATTACAACATTTCAGGGAGTTATAGTGTTACACTCAATCTTTCTAGTTAACAGATTGTATCTTCCTGGGTGCTTTACTCTGGTATGCCCACAGTGTACATAAACATTATATTGAGATGGTGATTTTAACTTGTTCACTGACTGCCCGTCTATAAGAAATAATTAACTTGCACATCTGGAACATTTACGCAACATCAAAAATGCAAGAACAAATATGGAAAAAGGTAAAACACGAGTGTAGCCATGCATTTTTTAACATATCATCACTCTAATAAAGATGAACTGTGCTGTTGGGGCATTGAGAAAATAAGCCTGGGAATTAGAGGAGGAGATTTGGAATATGCACTACTGAAAGCTGAGAGCAGATGGATCTATCTGCTTAACACAGTTCACCCCAAGGGGATGAACGTACAGAATAATTACTACATATTTTTATAATATCATAAATAAATTAATAACCATAATTATAAATAGAAAATTCCACTTGATGAAACATAAAGAACGGTGTGATAAGTAAAGGAGTAATATGGGAACCAATCACTAATGTCACAGTTATAGGAACAATATCATTTTGTAAACACACAGAGGCCTAGATTTAGAGTTTGGCGTTAGCCGTCAAAACCAGCGTTAGAGGCTCCCAACGCTGGTTTTGGGCTACCGCTGGTATTTAGAGTTGTGTAGGTAACGGTCTAGCGCTCACTTTCCAGCCGCGACTTTTCCATACCGCAGATCCCCTTACGTCAATTGCGTATCCTATCTTTTCAATGGGATCTTTCTAACGCTGGTATTTAGAGTCGTGGCTGAAGTGAGCGTTAGAAATCTAACGACAAAACTCCAGCCGCAGCAAAAAGTCAGTAGTTAAGAGCTTTCTGGGCTAACGCCGGTTCATAAAGCTCTTAACTACTGTGCTATAAAGTACACTAACACCCATAAACTACCTATGTACCCCTAAACCGAGGTCCCCCCACATCGCCGCCACTCTATTAAAAAATTTTAACCCCTAATCTGCCGACCGCACACCGCCGCCACCTACGTTATCCCTATGTTCCCCTAATCTGCTGCCCCTAATACCGACGACACCTACATAATATTTATTAACCCCTAATCTGCCGCCCCCAACGTCGCCTCCACCTACCTACACTTATTAACCCCTAATCTGCAGACCGGACCTCACCGCTACTCTAATAAATTTTTTAACCCCTAAAGCTAATTCTAACCCTAACACCCCCCTAAGTTAAATATAATTTAAATCTAACGAAATAAATTAACTCTTATTAATTATATTGTAGCTATTTTAGGATTAATATTTATTTTACAGGCAACTTTGTATTTATTTTAACCAGGTACAATAGCTATTAAATAGTTAATAACTATTTAATAGCTACCTAGTTAAAATAATTACAAAATTACCTGTAAAATAAATCCTAACCTAAGTTACAATTAAACCTAACACTACACTATCAATAAATAAATTAAATAAAATACCTACAATTATCTACAATTAAACCTAACACTACACTATCAAAAAATTAATTAAATACAATACCTACAAATAAATACAATGAAATAAACTAACTAAAGTACAAAAAATAAAAAAGAACTAAGTTACAAAAAATAAAAAAATATTTACAAACATTAGAAAAATATTACAACAATTTTAAACTAATTACACCTACTCTAAGCCCCCTAATAAAATAACAAAGACCCCCAAAATAAAAAAATCCCCTACCCTATTCTAAAATTAAAATAGAAAAGCTCTTTTACCTTACCAGCCCTGAAAAGGGCCCTTTGCGGGGCATGCCCCAAAGAATTCAGCTCTTTTGCCTGTAAAAAAAAACATACAATACCCCCCCAACATAACAACCCACCACCCACATACCCCTAATTTAACTCAAACCCCCCTTAAATAAACCTAACACTAAGCCCCTGAAGATCTCCCTACCTTGTCTTCACCACGCTGGGTTCACCGATCGATCCAGAAGAGCCTCTGATGTCTTGATCCAAGCCCAAGCGGGGGGCTGAAGATGTCCATGATCCGGCTGAAGTCTTCATCCAAGCGGGAGCTGAAGAGGTCCATGATCCGGCTGAAGTCTTCATCCAAGCGGGAGTTGAAGAGGTCCATGATCTGACTGAAGTCTTCTATCAAGCGGCATCTTCAATCTTCTTTCTTCCGGATCCATGTTCATCCCGCCGACGCGGAACATCCATCTTCACCGACGACTTCCCGACGAATGACGGTTCCTTTAAGGGACGTCATCCAAGATGGCGTCCCTCGAATTCCGATTGGCTGATAGGATTCTATCAGCCAATCGGAATTAACGTAGGAAAATTCTGATTGGATGATGGAATCAGCCAATCAGATTCAAGTTCAATCCGATTGGCTGATCCGATCAGCCAATCAGATTGAGCTCGCATTCTATTGGCTGTTCCGATCAGCCAATAGAATGCGAGCTCAATCTGATTGGCTGATCCAATCAGCCAATCGGATTGAACTTGAATCTGATTGGCTGAATCCATCATCCAATCAGAATTTTCCTACCTTAATTCCGATTAGCTGATAGAATCCTATCAGCCAATCGGAATTCGAGGGACGCCATCTTGGATGACGTCCCTTAAAGGAACCATCATTCGTCGGGAAGTCGTCGGTGAAGATGGATGTTCCGCGTCGGCAGGATGAACATGGATCCGGAAGAAAGAATATTGAAGATGCCGCTTGGATGAAGACTTCAGCCGAATCATGGATATCTTCAGCCCCCCGCTTGGGCTTGGATCAAGACATCGGAGGCTCTTCTGGATCGATCGGTGAACCCGGCGTGGTGAAGACAAGGTAGGGAGATCTTCAGGGGCTTAGTTTTAGGTTTATTTAAGGGGGGTTTGGGTTAGATTAGGGGTATGTGGGTGGTGGGTTGTAATGTTGGGGGGTATTGTATGGGGTTTTTTTACAGGCAAAAGAGCTGAATTCTTTGGGGCATGCCCCGCAAAGGGCCCTTTTCAGGGCTGGTAAGGTAAAAGAGCTTTTCTATTTTAATTTTAGAATAGGGTAGGGCATTTTTTTATTTTGGGGGTCTTTGTTATTTTATTAGGGGGCTTAGAGTAGGTGTAATTAGTTTAAAATTGTTGTAATATTTTTCTAATGTTTGTAAATATTTTTTTATTTTTTGTAACTTAGTTCTTTTTTATTTTTTCTACTTTAGTTAGTTTATTTCATTGTATTTATTTGTAGGTATTGTATTTAATTAATTTATTGATAGTGTAGTGTTAGGTTTAATTGTAGATAATTGTAGGTATTGTATTTAATTAATTTATTGATAGTGTAGTGTTAGGTTTAATTGTAACTTAGGTTAGGATTTATTTTACAGGTAATTTTGTAATTATTTTAACTAGGTAACTATTAAATAGTTATTGACTATTTAATAGCTATTGTACCTAGTTAAAATAATTACAAAGTTGCCTGTAAAATAAATATTAATCCTAAAATAGCTACAATATAATTATAATTTATATTGTAGCTATATTAGGGTTTATTTTACAGGTAAGTATTTAGCTTTAAATAGGAATAATTTATTTAATAAGAGTTAATTTATTTTGTTAGATTTAAATTATATTTAACTTAGGGGGGTGTTAGTGTTAGGGTTAGACTTAGCTTTAGGGGTTAATACATTTATTAAAGTAGCAGTGAGGTCCGGTCGGCAGATTAGGGGTTAATTATTGTAGGTAGGTGGAGACGACGTTGGGGGCGGCAGATTAGGGGTTAATAAATATAATATAGGGGTCGGCGGTGTTAGGGGCAGCAGATTAGGGGTACATAGGTATAATGTAGGTTGCGGCGGTGTACGGAGCGGCAGATTAGGGGTTAATAGTATAATGCAGTTTTCAGCGATAGCGGGGGCGGCAGATTAGGGGTTAATAAGTGTAAGGTTAGGGGTGTTTAGACTCGGGGTACATGTTAGGGTGTTAGGTGCAGACGTAGGAAGTGTTTCCCCATAGGAAACAATGGGGTTGCGTTAGGAGCTTAACGCTGCTTTTTTGCAGGTGTTAGGTTTTTTTTCAGCTCAAACTGCCCCATTGTTTCCTATGGGGGAATCGTGCACGAGCACATTTTTGAAGCTGGCCGCGTCCGTAAGCTCCGCTGGTATTGAGAGTTGCAGTGGCGGTAAATTATGCTCTACGCTCCCTTTTTGGAGCCTAACGCAGCCATTCTGTGAACTCTAAATACCAGTGGTATTTAAAAGGTGCGGGGAAAAAAAAGCATGCGTTAGCTACGCGGGTCGTTACCGACAAAACTCTAAATCTAGGCGATAGTTTTTACACTTTACACCTATTGTTTTTTAATTTTATAATTAGGCGTTGCAATGTTCACTAAAAGTTGTTCTCACACCTTTTTCAAATACAATAAAAGCCATATATCACAGTCAGAACACTTCTCACGAGAAAATCAGAGTCATATCTTATATACATAAACAAAAATCGTTCACACACTTTAATTAACACAAACTATATAAGGCTTAGAGGGTCCATTTTTCTTCCCTTAAACCAGACCCCTAAACCAGCCCCATAGGGCATGCACATCCCAACCATTACTCCCCCCCCAAATTACCTGAAATAAATACACTACACCAATTTTGCCAATAAAAAATGGAAAGATCACTTTTATTTATATAGATTTTGCTATTGTAGCCAAAATCAGATAAGAGAGCCATAAATCAATTCCAGCAATTTCAACACCACAAATCAACATAATGCCCAAGCATTTCAATTGAACATGGGCCCACGTATTCCGGGGGGGGGGGGGTGACCACAAAAAAAACCCCGTGGCAAGACCCGAGGAATTGCCCGAGAGAATCCGCTGCACAATCTGCCCAGAAGCTAGACCACCGGATCACGGCCCCAAGCCGAGTGTGCAGTGGGATCCTCCCATGTCCTCGATGCCACTCCCACGTGCCAGGCCCATTTCACCGCTCTCCACCATTTATTATCTTTCCTCTGCTATAGTTGCCATATTCTTAACGCCTCTGGTTAGCTTAGACCGATTTGCGTCACCCGCTTAACCTCAGCTGCAGCCAATCCTTGTCCTTAAGGGAAACACAGGTGGTCTTACTACGATCCAACCAATTGGTTAGCATCCTGCCCATATCTGTGTTTGCTTGCTCTCTTCCTTCTTTGTGTGACCTCTCCGATTGTGATTCGTTCTCTCCTACTGATCCTAATGCAGGGTGGGTGGGAAAACAGGAAAATTGTTAATGTGCATCACTTCCTGTTACTCGTATTTATAATACCTTTTCTTAAGTGCCGCCTCCTTTTCCCCTAGCCACCCTTCCCTTTGTTCCCTATTCCTCCCTCCCCCTATACTCCTTTCTCCTACTCCTTCCTCCCCCTTTACTCCTAAATCTCAAGATGAACCCTTTGATGTCCAGCATAGGAGCCCCCAGCCTTAGGGCCGCTCCAGTCATATTCACTCCTTACGCTCATTATAAGGCTTAGAGGGTCCATTTTTCTTCCCTTAAACCAGACCCCTAAACCAGCCCCATAGGGCATGCACATCCCAACCATTACTCTCCCCTAAATTACCTGAAATAAATACACGACACCAATTTTGCCAATAAAAAATTGAAAGGTCACTTTTATTTATATAGATTTTGCTATTGTAGCCAAAATCAGATAAGAGAGCCATAAATCAATTCCAGAAATTTCAACAACACAAATCAACATAATGCTCAAGCATTTCAATTGAACATGGGCCCACGTATTCTGGGGGGGGGATGACACAAACCCCCCCCCATGGCGAAACCCGAGGAATCGCCCGAGAGAACCAGCAGCAAGACCACCAGATCTCGGCCAAGCCGAGTGTGCACCGTGATCCTCCCGCGTCTTCGATGCCATGCCCACGTGCCAGGCCCATTTCACCGTCACCAAAAGGCTCCCTTTCCGCCACCCAGCTTAGTGACCTTTCCTTACCTTAACCATTTCCTCCACCACCATCCTTATGTCCTCCAGTAACTGGTCATTCCCGACCTCATTCAGGTGTACTCCATCGGCCCAAAATAGCTCTTCCTTTTTTGCTGCAATCAGGGGAGGCTCCATCACTCTGCCCCCGTCTCTCTTACTATTATCCCCGCTACCTGATTAACTCTTCTGCGCAACCTATATCCTGCCCTCTGCGTATCCGTGTTGCGCCAGTGTACCCTAGATATTATATTGGACCATATGACTCGCACCTGAGGCCAAGCTACCTTTAACCAGCTGATTACTTCCTTTATCTTATCTTCCAATTCCTTTAACGGAATTGCACCTATATCATTGCCTCCTAGGTGTATTATCAGCGCATCTGGGGGGCCCCACCTTCTCCTTGCTTGCTGTATGATCCCGATTAACTCTTCCCAGGGCATACCCCTCTTCCCTAGCCATCTTATGCTTGCTTCCCTGTGTGAGCAACCTAGATGCGACCCTAATCCTGTTGCAATTGCCCTTGCGTGAGCCCAATGTACATATGAATGCCCCACCACCCATACACGTAACACTCTTCCTGAAATGAAAAACCAACTATTCAATGAAACTCACAAGTCAATCAACATTTTCCAGTTATTATGAATGACCCAACTATTTATACTGCTAAAATTGCTTCTTTCCCATTCATTCTCCTTTTATTCTAATGTAGGATCTGAATGCCTGGGATTTCCATCTCCCCAAATTTTTTATCCTTTCTTCTGAATACCCTTTCTCTGACACGCTAGTCGCAGCCCCTATTCGAAATGAATGCGGCACAAACCGCATGTGGTCCCATCCCAGCTTTTTTGTCACCATTTCGAACACCTTTTTAAACTGATACTTTGTCAGATTGGACCCGTCCATGTGTCTTAAAAATAGCCTGCCCTCCTCACACTTTGTTCCTAACATCTCTTTTACTCTTGCTACTGGGCATGTGTAGCTCCCTGTCACCCTCATTGACACCCACGCTCCTTTTCCTTCTCTGTCTGTTTTTTATTTCCTTACTAAAACCATTATGTTGTCCCCGTATACCCTTACGTTGGAGGCTTCCACTCCATTTTTTATACTTGTTGCTATTAATGCCCCTATCCTAAATGCTCCTCAGGAGGCCATAACGAATGCGGCCTTAAACAAACTAGCTTCCTCCCTATCTCTGCACACCTCCTCCAGTACCTTTATCATTCTTCCCAACCTTTCCTGTGTGATTGGTTCCCTGTCATCTGACTTTTTAACTTCACCCACTTGCCATGCTCTTAGCACCTTTCTGATCACAAATGATTTTGTCATGTCCTCCTTGTCTCTTAATTTTGCAAAGAAAGATACCCCCGCTAACGCAATGCTGACCTGACATTTCTTCATGCCCTTCACTTTTAGTGACCAAAGCCATTCCAAGAACCTACTTTGCTCGCCCCCTATCACATTACCCTTAAATTGTAACCACTGCTTCCAATAGGTATCGTATGCCCTCCAAGTTCTTGGGGCCAAAGATTTTCAACCAGTTCTCTTATACCGTCTATGCATTTCCAATCTGCCAAAGAAAGATGGGGCAGCATTCACCTTCTTTTCTAGCGGCGGGCACGGCCCTCCTAAATACCACCCAATTAAACCTTGACAGAGCGTTGGCTATTACATTTTTATATCCTGGAATGTGTTTTGCTTTAAAGCATATGTTCAGCTGCAAGCATTTTAGCACTATGTATCTCAAATACTTTATTACCGGCATTGACGATGCTGAAAGGTTGTTAATCACGTCTACTACTCCCTGATTATCCGACCAAAATGTAATGTTTTTATTTTTCAGTGATTCTCCCCACAGCTCTACTGCTACCACAATGGAGAATAATTCAAGTAAAGCCAGGTTCCTCACCTATCCGCTCCTTTCCCAATCTGCTGGCCACTTGCCCACACACCATCTCCCCTTTAGATATGCACCGAAACCTGCACTCCCTGCCGAGTCTGTGTAAAGCTCTAACTCATTTGCTGATGTTGCTGATCTTGGCCATTTTCTGATCATGTTAAACTCTGCTAGAAATGTATCCCACACCCTCATATCCTCCCTCATTGGTCCTGTCACTCTAATCATATGCTCTGGTTTTTTTACCCCTGCTGTTCGCAATTCCAATCTTCTCTTGAAAATTCTCCCTACTAGTATGACCCTACACGCAAAATTAAGCACTCCCAGCAACTTCTGCATCTCCCTTAGTGTCACCTTTTTCCGCCCCACCATTTCCTCTATAAGCTGTCGTGCCTTTGCTATTTTTTCTTCTGGTAACTCGCATTGCCCTTTTACTGTATCAATAGTTATACCCAAAAATGACAACCGTTGGCATGGCCCTTCTGATTTTTCAGCTGCTACTGGGACTCCCAGCTCCTCTAGCATATCAAGTAACGCCTTCTTCAACCCTGCGCATGCGCTGTTCACTGCTGCGCCCACTACCATGAAATAGTCTAGTTAATGTATGATTCTGTCTGGCCCGTTCTCTTTTCCAACAGCCAATGCAGAAATGTGCTAAAATTCTCAAATATGGAGCATGACACCGAGCAGCCCATTGGCAAACTTTTGTCTATGTAAATTTTTTTGTTGAATCTATATACCATTAGTTTGAAACTGCTCGGATTTAATGGTAACAGACTAAACGCTGACTCTATGTCTACCTTCGCCATTAATGCGCCCTTCCCCACTTCTTTTACCATGCGCACAGCTGAATCAAATGATTGGTACTGTACTGACGCGTCTGCCTTATCAATTGCGTCGTTTACTAACTTCCCTCTCGGATATGAAAAGTGTTGTATCATGCAAAACTTTCCCTTTTCTTTCTTAGGTACCACGTCTAGGGGTGATATTACTAATCCCTGTATAGGTATCTAAATAGTCCCGCCATCCTCCCCAATTTTATTTCCTTTTCTAATTTTTCCTGCAGTACCGCCAGGTACTCTGTTGCAGATTTTAAATTCCTAAATTTTTCCACCCCGCACACTTCAGTTTTAACTGGCACTACAAATCCCTTTGATAAACCCTTTGTCAGCAATGCCCTGTCATCTTACTTATTATAGTCTATCAACTCCTTCAGTAGCCTATCTACCTTCAGTGGTGTTCTGGCCATTCCCCATTGCTCCCCCATTACCATTTCCCCCTTGGCCAAGAAAAAGCTGCTTGTTACCCCCTCCGTTACTCCTTCTACAATCCACCCCTGCATGGAAACCCCCACAATATCTGCATATGTGTCTAAATTTACACCCATTACCCCTGTCACATCTTTTCTCATTGTATGCCCAGCATTCCTTTCCTTCTGTTCTCCCTGATCTGCCTAATGTTAATGCTACTGGCCTCTGTGCTGCACTGTCTGCTGGCTTTATTAAACGCGTCCACATGTCCAGTATTTTTATTCCAAACTCTTTCCTTCCTTTTTCCCCCAACTGCAGGTTACCCCTTCTAAATTCTCCATCATAATCTTTCCACCCAAAATCCCCGTATGTTGTGTAGCATTCCGCTATCAGGTGTATATATCTCAACATTCCCTTTACATTCCTAGGGTTGTTAGATAGAAAATATTCTGCATATATTACCATCCCTTTTACCCATTCTGGGAAAGACTGCTTCAATTTTTTCCCCTTCCCCTCCTCGCTTCTAGCTTTTAAAGCCACTGCTTCCCTCGTAATTTCAAACACATCTACGTATTTTCCTTTTTGTACTTTCACTACAATTTTTGCTTTTAGGTGAGTCGTCAGTGGCATTAGCTTTGTCCTCGTGACCTCATCATCTACGTTAAATTCCTCTTCGCTATCCCCTCTATCTAACATGATTTCATTCTCCCCCCTTTTACCTTGTTTTGCGTATATTTTCTTCACAAATTTTAAAATTCTCCTATTGCCCTTGCGTGTCCCATTCTGATGAACTGTCTGATCCCACATCCCGGCAGTACATTATTTTCTTACCTTGTTTCTTTTGCCCATTCTGTTCGACCTCCTTGTCCCCTCCTCCTTCTGCATTCCACTTTCCTCTGACATTGTTTTCCATGGGATCTCCGTCCCTTCCCCTTCTGCACATTGAGCACCTTGTTGTGCTGCTCTCCATTTCCCCATGAAATGCATTCAATTTAGTATTATTATTGTTGTACTTTTTGCTTCCTCCTGCTTACCCCCTTGGCCCCCCTGCCTGTGACTCTCATTTTGCCCTTCCTTGTCCCTGCTTTTTTGATCTTCCCTTCTCTGGTCCTCCTCCACCATAATATAAGTATTACCCTCTACATCTCTTATAGTCCTATGCCTGCCTCCTCTTATTTCATCTGTTCTATATCTTTTTTGTGGCCTCTGATTGTTCTGCTCCCTGCTATATATTTCCACCCACCTGTGCTCCTCTCCCTCTTCGCTCTCAGACCTACTCCCACTTCTCATCTCTCTGACCCTGCTGCTGCTATTTTCCCCCTTTCCCCTACCTTCCTAGTTTTCTTATTCCTGCTGCCCGTAGTGCACGGCCTGCCGGGACCTCCGCACCTGCCCCCTCACTCTCCTTCCCATAATTCCTAACACTTGCATCATTGCCCCCATTTTTCCTCATATGTACCCCCTCTCTGCGCCCCTCTCTGGTGACTGATGCCTGCACAGCTCACCTACCATGCTACACCCCTGTTGCAGGCTCCTGGGCCCCCCTCCCTCCTCCCGAGAATTACAGCATGGTGGCGCTCTGTCTCCTCTCCCCTGGGGGCTTAAATATGGCCGCCGCATTCTCACTTGGTGCCCCGCCCTGCAATCTCTCCCAGGACTCCAAGATGGCTGCCTAGTTCTCGCGGGATTTGCCACGCAACTCTGCCCTACCCTATTGCGGCCAACGCCCTGCTCCTGTGAAACACACATGTTACTTCCGCCGGCGCCTCCCCTTATTGCCTGCTGCTGCTTGCTGCTAACATTGCTTTAGCCTGAGGGGATGTATTGTGGGGACCCGCCTGCCCTAAATATTATGGGAATGTCTGCGCTCTCATCTGAATACGAGAATAATGGGGGATTGCTGCTGGATTCGTATTGGGGGCATACCTCGCCTGTTACCTGGTCCTTCTCCCCGCATCCTGCCCCAGCACTTACCTTAATAATTCTGTCACCACATGCTGGCATCACCTGCTCCAAATGCCCAGCCAAAGGTACTGCTCCTCTGTCCTCTGCTGTCCTCGCTCTCTCCTCTTCCTTCTTCTCTTTTTCCAGCCTCCTTAGTTTTCTTTTTGCCTGCACTGCTCTGGTCCGCCAGATAGTATCGTCGCCATTCAGAAATTTCTTTGGTATCCTGCGATTTCTGGTCGACATTGCTCCGCTCTGCAAAAAACTTCCTCCTTTAAAAACAAGAAAATTGTTAATGTGCCTCACTTCCTGTTACTCGGATTTATAATACCTGTTCTTAAGTGCCACCTCCTTTTCCCCTAACCGCCCTTCCCTTTGTTCCCTATTCCTCCCTCTCCCTATACTCTTTTCTCCTACTCCTGCCTCCCCCCCCTTACTCCTAAATCTCAAGATGAACCCTTTGATGTCCAGCATAGGAGCCCCCAGCCTTAGGGCCGCTCCAGTCATATTCACTCCTTAAGCTCATTATTATATTAAATAAGCACATTATATAATCGACTTATCAAAAGGATAAGTTAATGGGGACTTACACAACATGAACCCTCTTCATGGAGGTCCACCATAATTTGGCTTCCCTCCCCTCTCCTCACACCCACTCTTCCCTTCCCTGACACAATTCACTAGACTAGATTATTCCATATATCCAGTGTTATATTTATACATGAGGAATACCTACCATAAAGTACAGGCAGATACTATGATAGTTATAAAATATTCATATGTAGTATTTGTAACTGTAAAAAGTCATCACCAGATCGAATATTAAAAAGTATAGAGTGCAATTATACCAAAAATATTATGATAACCAGTTCACAAAGGTTTCAATATATTAGTAAGACACATGGGGGGCAACAAATTGCCCTAAATTGTAAAGAAAGTTTATAGACAGCCAAAGTGTATCAACTACATGAAATTTTATATTACCCGATCAAGGATTGAATTATACGTACTAAACGTATCATTGTGACATAAGTATTAAAATGGCAATCATAATAGACGAAAAGTATTGGGAATATATTTAGAAGAATAATAGAATACGTAATTGAACTCGAAACGAAATGAGAATATATATCTATGATAAAAATACACTGTCAGAACATATCTAATATTTAGAGGTATATACCACCTTTAAACCCATTGAGTCTGTTTTGAGTGACAGTTCTCAAAACCAATCTAATGGAAACAGGGGCAGAGCTTCCGGGTAACGGAACACATAAATATGTACAAACCGGGTGGCACGCTGCCTTTGAAAAAGCCTGTGACGGGCGAAACACGTCAGAGCAGTGTATAGGATGCTATTTCATTTCACTTGTTGAGCCAGAACCTTTCTATACCCTGTAACTACCTAGCCGCATTAGTGTAATCTCACTCAGCGCAATATAGCGCATATCATGGGGTGTGAAATTGTTTACAACTGGGCTGAATAGCAGCATCTGATATAACTGAAGTAACGTAGAAGCCCAAACGCTCATAACATGTCAATTACCTAAACCAAAGTGGGGGTATATTTGCCACAATCTTCAAACTAAAAGATTATATGTATGTAAGATAACAGATCCCATCTGCAACAACAGGTCACGGTAATATTTAAAATTATGCTATAGGCAAAAGAGACCAGCTGATTTGATTTAATATACGATGTTGAGTCTTACTAGGAGATATTAGGCTAAACAATAATGTTGAGCTAACAATGCTCTAATATATAGTGTACTTCTCACTCGAAGGGGGACAACAATAATTGATTATCAGTATAACACAAAGGGCTACAAATACTGTCTGGTATCTTAGTTAGCATAATATATAGAAGTCACTAGTACTGCACGGTACATACACATGGAATATGCAGCAACGGCTATAACATAGGCGATTACTAGTTTATACCTCCAATAATTGGAGACACAGTAGTAAAATGCAATAAGATGAGAAGTATTGACCTATTTCCATCAGGTTAAATAAGTGCCAGTCTGTCACCTACTACAATATACCAAGTCGTAGAGAGAAGAATTCTTAGAAACAGATAGAAAACGATATTTTATGCAGTACAATTACACTGTGATACAATATAAGAAACATCTCTATACTTGGCTAAATAACCACTAAGCAGTTTTCTACAAATAATTATAACTGTGTAGCGTAGACAGATATAGATAACAGAAATTACAACAAACTGTGATGGGTAATTATTTCTTATAGCCGGACAGTCAGTGAACAAGTTAAAGGGACACTCAGGTTTTATTACATTTTCATGATTCAGATACAGCATGTAATTTTAAACAACTTTCCAATTTACTTCCATTAAAAAAAATGTGCACAGTCTATTATATTTACACTTTTCGAGTCACCAGCTCCTACTGAGCATGTGCAAGAACTCACAGACTGTACGTATATGCATTTGTGATTGGCTGATTGCTATCACATGGTACAGGGGGAGTGGAAATATACATAACTTTGAAATGTGTTAGAACAAAATCTACTACTCATTTGAAATTCAGAGTAAATGATATTGTATTGTCTTATTATCTTGCATTTGTTGATTATGCAAATCTACTGTGTTTACTGGTCCTTTAAAATCACCATCTCAATATAATGTTTATGTACACTGTGGGCATACCACAGTAAAGCACCCAGGAAGATCCAATCTGTTAACTAGAAAGATTGAGTGTAACACTATAACTCCCTGAAATGTTGTAATATGATGTAAGGTTCAAAAATATAACCCAAGTGGGCCATTAGTTACAATATATTAACTCATCATTCAGTATCAGCTACCTAATATTATATCAACTTTGCACATCTGCAAATTGAACAGCACAGAATATCTGTCATTCACACAAAATATTTATATTCCAGTACCAGTTTTCAGTGGTAAATACTACCTCTCCAGAATACTGAGTTCTGTTACTGAATGTAACAATATCAACATTGTAGACAGTGGTCACAATTTGCTACATCAGATGTAACAAAACCCCTCACTATTTCACAACCCCTCATATTTAGATCCTAAGAGTAATATAGTGGGATCAAACAATCAGATTTGAACCAACTTTTCTTATCTATCCACACTATAAGATACCAAGTTTGACAAACATTTGGTATCTCCCTTGACTAGGATAACTAACTCGAGGTATTTGACTATGATATTTGTGGTACTGTACTATTTTACAATAAAGGCTTGAGGAATTTATGTATAGTACAGCAGGACTTATTACCCAGGTTCTATCTCACAGTGTTGATTTTAATAATAGAATGTTTTCATTGTTGTTTGTTAAAATTTGTTGAACCCATTTTTAATTTGGATAATAAAAGTTATATTTTAATTCACACCCGTTAAGCACTTTCCTTGGAGTCTGGGCACTAGAGTGCTATACGTGCATACTGTCCTGTGGAATACTCTTAGTTCCACAATTTTGTAGCAGATATGAATTTTATGAACAAGCACCAACCCACTAATATTAAGTAATAAGAGTGTTGAACCATACCAGGTTCTCACACTGCACATTATAAACATTAAATAGAGTGGAGAATGCCTACATTAGTGCCATGATTAAATTCTTTATTTAGTTAGTAGAGACAAATGTTTATCCCTCCTTGACAAAGTTACATGTCTTACAAATCTTCGCTCTGCATTTTTAGCAGCCTTTCTTTCTAGTTAGCCAATTATGACTTGCCTCAACTTTAGGAAGCATAGATGGTGATAGCACATTTCCTATAGTCTTTGCCCTTTTAGATACAAAATTACAACCATTATTTAACAATTCTTTAAGAATAGGATCCTCATGTAAGATTGGTAAACACTGATTTATTATTCCACAGACTTTGTGATAATCTGTACTATAACCAGTCACAAAACAAGGTTTACTACTAACTTTAAAGTTTTTACTGCCATCTTTATTACCTTTTTTCTTTTTATAGTTAAGAAGGGAATTTCTAATAAGACTGTCAACCTTACTTAGATTTTCCTCTAATATCTGTTGAGTGTAACCTCTGTCTTTTAACCTATCACATGTCTCATTAAGATGTTTATTAAAAATTTCTTCCTGCATGCAATTACTTTTAACACGTATAAATTGTCCTTTGGGAATAGATTTTAGTAAATATTTCGGGTGACAAGAATCATATCTCAAAATAGTGTTACCTGATGTTGCTTTCCTAAAGAGCTCTATTTCCAAACATTTTTTGTAATCATTCACCTGTAAGGATATATAAAAAAATGAATCCTACAACAATCCTGTTCCAGTGTAAATTTTAAATTCATATTATTACAATTTAAATATTTGTGAAAGCTCTTTACACTCTGTTTTCCTCCATTCCACACCACTATCAGGTCATCAATATATCTACCAAAAAATATAATACTTCCTTTGAGGGGGCTCCTATCACCAAAGACATGGAACAGTTCCCAGAACCCCATAAAGAGGTTTGCATATGAGGGCACAAATTTTCCCCCATAGCAGTTCCACATCTTTGGAGATAGTAACGCCCCTCAAACATAAAAAAAAATTGTGAGTAAGTAGATATCCAATGAACTGAACAAGAAATAATTTTAAATCTTTATCATATTCCGAAAAATTATCCAAAAAAAACCTCAATTGTTTCGATGCCTAAGTTATGTGGAATGGAGGTATACAGAGATGAAAAGTCCATTCTAGATTTTCAATTCTATTAATTAATGAGGTAGTGTCCTGAATATATCCAAAAAGACCTCTTACTATATGCTGCAGATATAAATCAACCAATTCTGACAATGTTTTGTTGAGGCAGTCTATCCCAGCGATAATCGGTCTTCTAGGAGGTGTAACCTCATCCTTATGTAATTTAGGTAAATAGTGAAAAATTGGAATGATTGGTTTCTCCACTAGGATAGACTCTCCCAAAGCTGTAGATAATATCCTCTGTATATGAATGTATCCAACAGATTTCTTAAAATGGATTGATACTTGACTGTGGGGTCAGAAGGCAGTTGCTCATAAACATCTTTGTCAGAAAGTTGCCTCATAGCTTCAAATATATAGTCAGCTCTGTTTAACACCACAATGTTTCCTCCCTTGTCAGATTGTCTCACCACAATATTTTTATCCCCCTGAAGGGATTTCAAAGCTAACCTCTCATCTAATATAAGATTTTCTTTGTCTCTGTATTTGCTTAAGTTTTGTTTTTTATCATCCAATTGTCTTAATTTGGTTTAAACTACTGACTGAAAAATATCCAGAGATTTACCCCTCAAATGTACTGGATAGAAATTACTTTTACTTTTGATATTAGAAACATTAATCATACTTTTAGTGGGTCCCTTACAAACAACTTTACTACCCTCATTTTCAACAAGTAAAGATTCCATATCACAAACAGCAGTATAGTCTCTAAAATCCAGAACTACATTCTGTGTGTCCATAGGGGTATTTTCTCCATTGTCCTGGGTGCCATCAATACCAAAGAAATGTTTTTTCAATGCAAGATTACTCACAAATTTATTAACATCCAGGACAGTGGAGAACAAGCTAAAACCACATGTAGGATAAAAACCCAAACCAACCCAAAGTATTTCATATTCTGCTTCTGATAGTACTCTGCTGGACAAGTTAACTACATTTTTAGACTTAATTCTGTTTGTTTTGAAACTTCTTCCTTTGTGGGTAACGATTTTGCCTTATTTTCCCCCCTCGCCTGCCCCTATGTAATTTCCTTTGTTGGGACCGTTTAGAACTGGTTTTGGAGTGGGCTCCCCGTTTTTTGAGACATTACTTTTATTTTGGATTTTATTGCCCTGACTAGTCGATGCACCCATATTGGCTACATTCCCAGAAGCAGAAATAGTCTTGTCTGTGTTTGAATTATCCATACTGACATCACCCTCTGATAAGTCATATTCATATTCAGTTTCACTAAAGGATACATTTCTGCCTCTGACTGATAATTAGTCTTCTTCAATTTGCGCTGACCCCTAAATGTTGCCTGAGTATAGGATGAAGTGTTATGTGTCCATCTATACACTCTATCCATATCATAATAATTGTTATCTCTATTCAATGTTTGCATTTTAAACAACCAAAGATCTTTTTTAAAAGATTGAATATTATTCTTTATCAAATTCTATAAACTCAGCCACCTGCTGTAACTTTTTAAGGTCTGTCTGCAGTTCTTGCTTCTGTTGTATTAATACAAGTCTCTGTTTTCTCTTGTAATCAATAAGCAAGTCCATCAAACTTTGTGAGCATGTAGTTAATGCTTGGTTCCATTTGAAAATAAACTCTTGCAGGTTACATGGAATGAGGGAAACTTAGAGATCCTTAAACCTCTGGGGATACGTGATGATTGCTGATATTGCTAAAACGTTTTTATGTCAAGTTCCAGTCTAATGTCTCTTTTATGTAAATTATCCATATGAGTAAATAAATTATCTAATGTCAGTTCAACATCCTCCATAAAATCTTCAATATCGGTGGAGTCACCCTCCAGTGTTAAGTCTCTAAACACATAGCTCCCTTTATCCATATTGAGTCAGTAGACAAAGAGAGTAGCAAGGGAAATGGAACAATTGGTTTAAAAATCTTCTTTTATGTTTTTTTATTAAATTGGGATCCTGAAAATACTTGGATTAACAAATCCTATTTTCTTTCATAAATAGAACAATCATGAGGTTTCTGTTTAATGACCATCCGTTTTTAGTCATATCAAAAAACACAATGCTTAGCCCTTTTTTCAGTCACGCACATTTATATGATCATAATAGGTAATACATTTCCTTCATAAAGATAAGCCTCTCACAAGTCCAGCTGCTTACCGGTTACAACGGATTCACTCGATAATTAAATAGTTCTAAACTTTCAGCACTCAGGGCTCCGGCTACTACCTATGACGTTTCTTCAGCGCCGACACTCACAAAGGGGGCTGGTAATGCAATTGGTGCAGGAGAACTGCCTCCGTCATGGCGGTGAGTAAAAAACAGTGGAAAACAAGCAAACTCCACACTGGGCCTCAAGAATATCCAGACTTTTCAGTATAAAATTAAAAAATTGAATTCACATATTTAAAAATACAGGATCCACAAAAATTACAACAAGTAAAAAAGGCACCACATCAAGGTCCTTTCCATCGCCTGAGTCCCTAACACTGCCACACCATCATGCAAGCTCACAAAGCCAAACAGACTGAGAACAAAGAAGGGGTGCACAGGTGGCTGTAATCACCCAGAGAAAATACAAAACATGGAAGGGAACTGCACTCCATGACCGGACCAGGTACACATCGTGTGACTCAGCAGCATCCAGCCCTGGGTGCTAAATAGCACTCCAAAAAAGCTGTGATGTCACCAGAGCCACAGGCAGTTAACCCCAGTCCGGAATGGGTGCAAGAAACAAGGGGGATTACAAATAAAAAGTAATACAACACATAGAAACACCCAGCACTCACCAGCTAGCTCACAGCTAAGATAAAATCACAACTGGAAAGGTTAGTCACCGCATCTGGCCAAATGGGAAAGCTCAGGCACCACGTCAAGGTCCTTTCCATCGCCTGAGTCCCTAACACTGCCACACCATCATGTGAGCTCACAAAGCCAAACAGACTGAGAACAAAGAAGGGGTGCACAGGTGGCTGTAATCACCCAGAGAAAATACAAAACATGGAAGGGAACTGCACTCCAAGACCGGACCAGGTACACATCATGTGACTCAGCAGCATCCAGCTCGCATGATGGTGTGGCAGTGTTAGGGACTCATTTAAGGGGGGTTTGGGTTAGATTAGGGGTATGTGGGTGGTGGGTTGTAATGTTGGGGGGGGTATTGTATGTTTTTTTTTTACAGGCAAAAGAGCTGAACTTCTTGGGGCATGCCCCGCAAAGGGCCCTGTTCAGGGCTGGTAAGGTAAAAGAGCTTTGAACTTTAGTAATTTAGAATAGGGTAGGGCATTTTTTTTATTTTGGGGGGCTTTGTTATTTTATTAGGGGGCTTAGAGTAGGTGTAATTAGTTTAAAATTGTTGTAATATATTTCTAATGTTTGTAAATATTTTTTTATTTTTTATAACTTAGTTCTTTTTTATTTTTTGTACTTTAGTTAGTTTATTTCATTGTATTTATTTGTAGATATTGTATTTAATTAATGTATTGATAGTGTAGTGTTAGGTTTAATTGTAGGTAATTGTAGGTATTTTATTTAATTAATTTATTGATAGTCTAGTGTTAGGTTTAATTGTAACTTAGGTTAGGATTTATTTTACAGGTAAATTTGTAATTATTTTAACTATTTTAGCTATTAAATAGTTCTTAACTATTTAATAGCTATTGTACCTGGTTAAAATAAATACAAAGTTACCTGTAAAATAAATATAAATCCTAAAATAGCTATAATATCATTATAATTTACATTGTAGCTATATTAGGATTTATTTTACAGGTAAGTATTTAGCTTTAAATAGGAATAATTTATTTAAGAAGAGTTAATTAATTTCGTTAGATTTAAATTATATTTAACTTAGGGGGGTGTTAGGGTTAGACTTAGCTTTAGGGGTTAATACATTTATTAGAATAGCGGTGAGCTCCAGTCGGCAGATTAGGAGTTAATGTTTGAAGTTAGGTGTTGGCGATGTTAGGGAGGGCAGATTAGGGGTTAATACTATTTATTATAGGGTTAGTGAGGCGGATTAGGGGTTAATAACTTTATTATAATAGCGGTGCGGTCCGGTCGGCAGATTAGGGGTTAATAAGTGTAGGCAGGTGGAGGCGACGTTGTGGGGGGCAGATTAGGGGTTAATAAATATAATATAGGGGTCGGCGGTGTTAGGGGCAGCAGATTAGGGGTACATAGGGATAATGTAAGTAGCGGCGGTTTACGGAGCAGCAGATTAGGGGTTAAAAATAATATACAGGGGTCAGCGATAGCGGGGGCGGCAGAATAGGGGTTAATAAGTGTAAGGTTAGGGGTGTTTAGACTCGGGGTACATGTTAGAGTGTTAGGTGCAGACGTAGGAAGTGTTTCCCCATAGCAAACAATGGGGCTGCGTTAGGAGCTGAACGCGGCTTTTTTGCAGGTGTTAGGTTTTTTTTCAGCTCAAACAGCCCCATTGTTTCCTATGGGGGAATCGTGCACAAGCACGTTTTTGAGGCTGGCCGCGTCCGTAAGCAACTCTGGTATCGAGAGTTGCATTTGCGTTAAATATGCTCTACGCTCCTTTTTTGGAGCCTAACGCTGACATTATATGGACTCTCAATACCAGAGTTATTTTAAAGGAGCGGCCAGAAAAAAGCCAGCGTTAGCTACGCGGGTCCTTACCGACAAAACTCTAAATCTAGCCGTATCTAAACACTCTAAGTCACTCACTTGTTTTGAAAATAATAACTGTAGAAAATCACCATAAAAGCTAATGGCAAACAATTTAAGCAAATCTTTGGAAACATTAGCAGAATGAGTAAACAAATAAATAAAACATAATGTTATAAATTACAAGTGAAGTGCTGTTGATAGAGCTGGGTACGGTCAATCTCACAGTCATGTGCTAAGAATAAGAATATTGCACAACCTGGTATGCCTAGAGACCTGAAGTAGAGTGTTAGAGATAAAATAAAAGTATAATAAAACACAGGTTCAATAAAAGGTAATATATACATATTAAATTCAACATATATATGTTTTGTTTTTAATAAACATGTTTTAACAGGGATATGGTATATGAAAAGTTGATCTGGAAACTGTTCAAAGTTGTATATATATATTGGGGGATTTGTATGTGTGTATGTATATATGTGTGTATAAAAATATATATGTGCATAGATACACATACATACACACACATACATACATATATATATATATATATATATATATATATATATACATATATACATATATATATATATACTAGCTGTTGCATGGATTTCGTGATTTGTAAGAAAATAGTGAAAAACCCGACCATTTGCAATGACATGTGCCCTCATGTGTGTGCCCGTTCGGGTTGCACACTCGCTGACATGAACTTCTTGAGTTTTCGTTAATTCTCTGTGTTTCTTGTAATCGAAATACCAATTTCATGTCTGTAACATGGTTTTTGAGATATAGTTATCCTCATAAATCACCCCCCCTTTTGACCCCCCCTAAGTGTATGTTTGGGAAATGGTAAAACATGTATTTCTTTATTTTTAAAGGAGAATGTAAATACCAATTTTCACATCAGTAACATCTTTGGTTTTTGAGATATAGGTATCTTCATAAATCACCTTAAATGGATGTTTGGGAAATGGTAAAACACGTGTTTCAATATTTTTAAAGGAGAATGTAAATACAAATTTTCACGTCTGTAACATTTTTGGGTTTTGAGATATAGGTATCCTCATAAATCAGCCCCCCCCCCCCTTTTGACCACCCTTAAGTGGAGTTTTGGGAAATGTTAAAGCATGTATTTCTTTATTTATAAAGAAGAATCTAAACACCAATTTTCACATCTGTAACATCTTTGGTTTTTGAGATATAGGTATCCTCATATATCAGCCCCCCTTTTGACCCCCCTTAAGTGGATTTTGGGGAAATGGTAAAACAGGTGTTTCTTTATTTTTCAAGGAGAATCTAAATACCAATTTTCATGTCTGTAACATCGTTGGTTTTTGAGATATAGGTATCCTCATAAATCACCCCTCTTTTGACCCCCCTTAAGTGGATTCTTGGGAATGTTAAAACATGTGTTTCTTTATTTTTAAAGGAGAATCTAAATACCAATGTTCACGTCTGTAACATCTTTGGTTTTTAAAGATATAGGTATCCTCATAAATTAGCCCCCCCTTTTGACCACCCTTAAGTGGAGTTTTGGGAAATGTTAAAGCACGTATTTATTTATAAAGAAGAATCTAAATACCAATTTTCACATCTGCAACATCTTTGGTTTTTGAGATATAGGTATCCTCATATATCAGCCCCCCTTTTGACTCCCCTTAAGTGGATTTTGGTGAAATGGTAAAACAGGTGTTTCTTTATTTTTAAAGGAGAATCTAAATACCAATATTCACGTCTGTAACATCTTTGGTTTTTGAGATATAGGTATCCTCATAAATCAGCCCCCCCCCCCCTTTTGACCACCCTTAAGTGGAATTTTGGGAAATGTTAAAGCACGAACAGTATTTCTTTATTTATAAAGAAGAATCTAAATACCAATTTTCACATCTGTAACATCTTTTTTTTTTTAGATATAGGTATCCTCATATATCAGCCCCCCTTTTGACCCCCCTTAACCCCTTAAGGACCAGCGACGTACCCTGTATGTCGCTGGCCTTTTTTTGGGACTTGATTGTTTTATAGCGTGGTCTTGCCACCAGCGTTGAGACTGCTCTATTCCACAAAGCCTGCTGGAGGGAGGGCATTAATAGCGTGTTCTTGCTAGACTTGTGCTATTATGTCCTGAAAAAAACCCTTAACGACCAGTGACATACAGGGTACATTGTGGTCATTAAGGGGTTAAGTGGATTTTGGGAAAATGGTAAAACAGGTATTTCTAAACAAGGAGAACCTAAATACCAATTTTCATGTCTGTAACTTCGTAGGTTTTTTAGATAGGGGTATCCTCATAAATCATAAAGAAACACATGTTTTATCATTTCCCCAAAATCCACTTAAGGGGGTAAAAAGGGGGGCTTTTTATCCCCCTTAAGTGGATTTTGGGGAACTGGTAAAACATGTTTTTCTTTAATTGTCAAGGAGAATCTAAACACCAATTTTCACGTCTGTAACATCTTTGGTATTTGAGATATAGGTATCCTCATAAATCAGCCCTCCCTTTTGACCCCCCTTAAGTGGATTTTGGGGAAATGGTAAAACACGTATTTCTTTATTTTTCATATCAAATTTAAATACCAAGTTTCACGCCTGTAACATCATCGGTTTTTGAGATATAGGTATCCTCATAAATTAGTCCCCCTCTTTTGACCCCCTTAAGTGGATTTTGGGGAAATGATAAAACACATCTTTCGTTATTTTTCAAGGAGAATCTAAATACCAATTTTCACGTCTTTAACACTGTCGGTTTTTGAGATATAGGTATCCTCAAAAATCAGCCCCCCTCTTTTGACCCCTTAAAGTGATTGTAAATTTTTCCGGTTTTGAAAATATAGTTCTTTAGACAAACATTATATTAATCATACCGCCACTATAATTTTTTGAAAAAGTTGGTAATATGTTTTTAATTTTATATTGCAAATATCAACTATTTACTATACCTGCTCCTCCCACAGTCTACTTCCTTATTTTCATCCACATTACGTATACAGCAGTCCCACCCGCTGTTTACGTATCAGCAATACGCGCTCCTGTTCCAGTTTGCCATTGCGCATGCGATAAATATAACGATATTATATAGTTGTGTAAATCATAATACTAATAACTTTGCATATAAATATGAACAGTATTGGTCAGAAAAATAATGCGATGTAATTACAGAATACGGAGCCCTTTGACAGATCAACTTACCAAGCTGTAAAATAATTCAGAAATGACAGGACTCCGTAAAGAAATTTATTGCGCATGCGCGAAATGTGCACGAGCTTACGCTACTCATCTGGGAACAAGAGTAGAACGCAAGCGCAAGAAGGATTCGTGACGTCAACATAAGGGGTTGGGTCCCCCTGTGGTTAGAGCCATTATTGGTTCTGAAGACATCAATGCAAATGAGAACGACTGAGCGCAAGTGCCGGGTGGAGGATGGAAATAACGGGAAAGAACACAAATTATTAAAAAACAAGGTATATACGAAATTCATAATAAATTGATGAATGAAACTCCAGTTTTTTATAAACAAACGTTAAGGATAAAGTTAGTCATGAAGCGGACTTTACATTCACTTTAAGTGGATTTTGGGGAATGGTAAAACATGTGTTTCTTTATTTTTCAAGGAGAATCTAAATACCAATTTTCATGTCAGTAACATCGTCGGTTTCTGAGATATAGGTATCCTCAAAAATCAGCCCCCCTCTTTTGACCCCTTAAGTGGATTTTGGAGAAATGGTAAAACAGGTGTTTCTTTATTTTTCAAGGAGAATCTAAATACCAATTTTCACGTCTGTAACACTGTCGGTTTTTGAGATATAGGTATCCTCAAAAATCAGCCCCCCTCTTTTGACCCCTTAAGTGGATTTTGGAGAAATGGTAAAACAGGTGTTTCTTTATTTTTCAAGGAGAATCTAAATACCAATTTTCACGTCTGTAACATTGTCGGTTTTTGAGATATAGGGGCCCATTTATCAAGCTCCAATTGGAGCTTGTGGGCCCGTGTTTCTGGCGAGTCTCCATAACCCTGTCCGCCTGCTCTGATGAGATGGACAGGAATCGCCACAATTCAACCCGATTGAGTACGATCAGGTTGATTGACACCCCCCTGCTGGTGGCCCATTGGCCGCGAGTCTGCAGGGGGCGGTGTTGCACCAGCAACTCACAAGAGCTGCTGGTGCAATGCTGAATATGGAGAGCGTATTGCTCTCTGCATTCAGCGAGGTCTTGCGGACCTGATCCGCACTGTCGGATCAGGTCTGGAAGACCTTTGATAAATAGGCCCCATAGGTATCCTCATAAACCCTTTTGTCCCCCCGTAAGTGGATTCTGTGGAAATGGTAAAACACATGTTTCTTTATTTTTCAAGGAGAATCTAAATACCAATTTTCACGTCTGTAACATTGTCAGTTTTTGAGATAGAGGTATCCTCATAAAAAGTTCACCCCCCTTTTTAACCCCCTTAGGGACGTAATTTAAAAAAATCCTTCCTTGGTGGGTGCCTACTTCATAAAAACAACGTACCTTCCAAATTTCACATTCCTAGGTTAAACGGTTTGAGCTGGGTGTTGATGAGTCAGTCAGTCAGGACTTCTTCTTTTATATATAAATATATAGATAGATATATGTGTACCTTTGTATATGAGTACTAAATATAAAATATAAAATGAGTATGAAATATATATATATATATATATATATATATATATATACGAGCCCTAGGCTTTTGCTCAAGCCCCAACATTTTACTTTCCATTTGTAATATGGAAGTAAAAATAGAAGCTCTATGATCTATACTCTAGTGAAGTTAATATATGTTCTTTTTTTAACATGTGATTTATTAAATGATTATTATATTATTATTATGATATATAGACAGACAGATAGATAGATAAATAGATAGATAGACGGACGATAGACAAACAGGTGATAGATAGAAAGATAGATTACAGATAGATGATAGATAGATAGATAGATAGATAGATAGATAGATGATAGATAGATAGATAGATAGATAATGTATTTCAGTCTACAAGTTCCAATTTGATCAATGAACTCTGTCACATGATACCCAAATGTTGAAGCACTTAAAAGTAGTGCAGCATAGCTTTAAAAAGCTGGCTAGAAAATATCACCTTAAAGGGACACTGTACCCAAAATTTTTCTTTTGTGATTCAGATTGAGCATGAAATTTTAAGCAACTTTCTAATTTACTCTTATTTTCAAATTTTCTTCATTCTCTTGGTATCTTTATTTGAAATGCAAGAATGTAAGTTTAGATGCCGGCCCATTTTTGGTGAACAACCTGGGTTGTCCTTGCTGATTGGTGGATAAATTCATCCACCAATAAAAAAGTGCTGTCCAGAGTTCTGAAACCAAAAAAAAAGTGTCCCTTTAACATCTCTATGTAAAAAGATATTTACCTCAAAATTTCCTAAGTATTCACATTCCATTGTAAAGGAACTTTAAGCAGCCAATCAGGATACTAGTCCCAGGACTTGCAAGATTTCAGTGAAATCTCATGAGAGTAAAGGAAAGCATAGCATAACCTCAGCACTGCTGATGCTGATTGGCTATTTTTTTTTCCAACTTGCAGCTGGACAGTAGCTGAAGTATAACTGTTACCAGAGCACTTACTCTTGTAAACTGAGGAAATATTTTCTTGTCAGCTTTTTACAGCTATGCTGCATCACGCTCAAGTGATTTACATATGAGTATTATGTCCCTTTAATAGAATCTTACCCTCAGTAGTTAAAAACAGTATTAATCTAATTCAAATTATTATCAAAGACCCTACAATATATCATCCTACTACATAACCTTTCTTTCTTCTCCATCCAGCAACATACTGGATGCTAGTATTGTACATTAATTATTGGAATATTCCCCGTCACAATATTTTCCACATGCGGATTATTCTTCAGAACACACAAAGGAAGAAACATGTGGTATTAAAATCAAGTTGTAATTTTTATGATTTTCATTTCAGTTGTCAGGAGTAATTTGCTAATGGTATCCCAATTTGTTTTTGTACACTGCATGACACCATGCTTGGTGGTCTATGACCATGTGAAATTAATGTAAATGTTTATGAAAATGTAGTTTACTTTCTTCAAATTAAATAATTCAGTTATGAACACAGCAAATAATAATCCAGTTATTTTGCTTGACCTTCGTGGAGTCCTGGGGAACGGCATACTTACTGGAATTGACTGATCCCATGGGGTTGTTGAGCTGATGAGTAGACACGCTTTTCCCCAAGTGCACGTCTACACAACATTTAAACTTTTTTTTTTTTTTTTTAAATGTTTTTATTGTAAATACAGACAATACAGACGCAATGGATGTTCAAACAGAAAACAAGCCTTACAAGGCTGTCATATATCCCATAATATATTACAGATGAGAGGGATGATTAATCAAAACAAACATACATAAAATATTTAATTGCTTCCCTACTAGTGATGTCGCAAACCTAAAATTTGTTCCCAACGACTTGCATTCGCAATCCTCTCTGAAATAATGCTGATACAACCTAAATAGATCCTCCGTCTGCTTACATTCTTATAACCCAACAAACAAATAACATGAAATACATTTAACAAAATAAAAACCTAAGAAGAAAGGGAAGAAGAAAAAAAAAAAAAGAGGGAAAAAGTTAAATAATCTGCGCCCCTCCAACTCCCTACCCACTCCGGCCCCCGTCCTCCCAGTCCTTACCTAACCAAGTCACAATTAGGGAATTCGTTTCTAACAATCGCATTAGGCAAAGTTTCTGAATTCCTGAAAGGATATATTAACCGCACTTGTTCCTCCTTGGAAAATGAATGGATAAATGACTGGATAAACTTTTTCCACTTACTAAGGAAACGTTTAATTTGCGATTCGGATTTAACTGTCGTATCATATTGTTCCACTATCAATTGTCCCTTAATTTTATTAATACACTCTACCAAATTGGGGCATTTTTTGGCTTTCCAGTATTTCAATATTAGGGATCTCCCTACTAGTATTACCATATTCACAAATCTAAAATTTACTTGTGACTTAGGGGTTTGAAACATAAACAAAATATCATCTTTATCTAATTTAATCTCTTTCCTGTTAATTTTATTCAGCCAGTAATTCAACTTACCCCAGAATTTTTGAATTGTTGGGCATTTCCACAAGCAATGAACTAAATCTGCTAATGGCAAGCTGCATTTACAGCATTTATTTTCCATATTTTTTTCCCATTTTGCTTTTACAACTGGAGTAATATATACCTTATTTATTACTTTAATATGGGATTCTCTCCATCCCATAGAAAGAGTTGCTTTCTCTGCCATGTTGAAACTCTTTTGTAACTTCTCCACTGGCCGGCACCAGCTCGCTGCTAATGCCCCTATTCTTGTTATTTCCTGAAACTTTTTGATTGTTTTATAAAAAAATATATAGAATGGGTTCCTTGACTATACAGATTTATAACCATATTTATCCCTTCACCCCAGTTGTCTACTATATAATCTTTATTTAGTTCTTCAAAGAAGTGCCATACTTGCAGGTAGGCAAAAAACTAGGCAAAAAACTATTTATTGGGGATTTCAAATTCTTTTTTTAGATCTTGAAATGTTCTACATCCTCTCGTTTCTTTATCTCTTAATTGTTGCACAAAGATCAAACCTTTCATTTTCCATCTATGAAACTAGACTCTATTGCCGGTATAAACTTAGGATTCCCCATTATTGTCAAATATTTTGAATATTCAGGGTTTATTCGTAAATTTTCAAGAGTTTATGCCATTCCAAAATTACATTCTTTATCACAGAAATGTTTTAACTTTATCTGGTAGTTCCCCTTTACAATGTGCCAGTGCTTTTAACATATATGGGGCCACTAAGTATTCTTCTAATTCAGTTGTGGCATAGTAATTTGCTTCCGTTAACCATTTGAGTACACATTTCCCCATGCATATTAAATTATATAATTCAAAATCAGGGAGCGCCAAACCTCCCCCTGTTTTGAGCAAAGTCAAATTATGTAAAGCCATTGCCTTACGTTTCTTCCCCCATAAAAACTTTAGGCAATCCCATCTAAACAATAAAAGCTTACGCTTAATAAATATGGGCAAGTTTTGTAGGAGATATCAAATTTTGGGAAATAATACCATTTTAATTAAGTTAATTTTGTCAGACAAATTCAACGGGAAATTAGACCAACTTGTCAGGTCTTTGGATTTTTGTCCATATTTGGGGATAGTTGGATATATACCATTTCGCTGGATCCCTGGTCAATATAATGCCCAAATATTTCAGCTTTCCGTTTGCTTCCTTAAATGGGGAATTCTTATAACTATTTTTCTGTTTCTGTAGCCATAGTATCTCTGATTTATTAAGGTTAACTTTGTAACCTGCAAACATACCAAAATTTTCCAATATCTGAATTAATAATGGGATATTTCTATTAGTGTCTTTTATATAAAAAAAAAAAAAAACAGATCATCTGCATATAACAATAGTGTAACTCTTCTCTTCCCCAACCAGATACCCTCAATTTCTTTCCTCAAATATATAGCTAATGGTTCAATGGCTAGGTTAAACAAATAGGGGGAGAATGGACATACTTGTCTAGTTCCCTTCTGGAGCATAAAAGTTGGTGTTGTACTACCATTTATTAAAATATTAGCCAGGGGTTCTTTATAGATCATCTGTACCAATCTGAGGAAAGGGCCTGAAATTCCAAATTTCCCTATTGTCGTGAATAAATTATCCCATGTAATCATATCAAAAGCTTTTTCAGCATCAATGGATGTAATCGCCATATCTGTTTATTTTCCAGATTCACTTTTTTTTTTTGCTTGATTCCAGTATAACTCAATTATCAATTGCAGTTTCCTCAGATTGGTTGTTGAACTTCTGTTTGGCATAAAGCCAACTTGGTCTTTGTGGATTAACAGAGCCATCACCTTTTTTATCTTTGGGAAATCACATTCATAAGTAATTTGTAATCATTATTTAATAATGAGATGGGTCTTTATGAACCCATCTCTTCCGGGTTCTTATCTTTTTTAAGAATTAATGAAATTGTTGATGCATTGAAGTACTTAGATTCCATCTTATTTTGAATATATAGCGTATTAAAAAGAGCTTCTAGTGTAGTGATTATTTCCCCCTCCATTATTTTATAGAATTCTATCGGGATTTGATCGGGGCCAGGTGCCTTATTTGATGCCGTATTTCGAATTGCTTTCTTTATCTCCTCTTGTGTTATTGGCTTATTTAGCTCTTCTAAATCTTCTCTGCCAACATTAGGTAGTCTGATTTTATCCCAAAATTCTGCCTTCGCTTCCAAATTTATGTTATCTGCTGCATAAACTTTTTGAAAATATTTATATATACAATCATTTATTTCTTCAGTATTTGTCACTCTCTCCATTCCCTTACTAATGGCCTCTATGACTCGTTTTTTTCTTCCTAATTTTAACCAAGTTTGCTAGAAATTTTCCTGCTCTTCCACTATGTCTATAGAAAAAAACCCTTGTTCTGAGGTCCTCCTGTCTTAATTTTTGCATTAGAAAAATTTATCTTACTTGTCTAGCTTTGATATATTTATCCCATAATTCATCCGACCTATCAGGAATGCATTATAGCAGTTACGTACCTGTCCAGCTAACTGTAAATCTTTCTGTTGTGTTGCTCGTTTATTTCTAACTAAATAGGCCTTAATTTCACCTCTAATAAATGCTTTAAACGCTTCCCAGAATATTTTGTGTTTAGTTTCATATTCTTTATTAAACTCGGAGTAATCGTACCATTTTTTCCTTAACCACTCCTTAAATTGGGCATTAGAGCTAAGATAGGTGGGGAAAAAAAACTTTGCGGGGTCTCTTTTAACCTTTTTAAATTTAAAGTTTAGTGAAATAATAGCATGGTCAGATATCATGACCTCTTTGATATCTGCAGCTATTTCTGTCCCCAGCAGATTCTCTGAACTAGAAAAGCATCTATTCTAGACATTGTTTTGTGGCTATGTGATATACATGAGAAACATTTTGTATCAGGATTCTGAATCCTCCAAATATCTTTCAGTCTTAAATTTTTACAAAAATTCTTAAGTACTTTCGCTTCCAATCGACTATTTCTGTTCAGGGAAGGTTTTAGCCTGTCCAAAGTTGGGTGCGTTACCATATTTAGGTCACCTCCCAAAATTATATTTTCCACACCAAAATCCATTAATTTAACTTGCAACTTGTTTCAAAAACTTTTGTCTAAATTATTTGGACCGTATATGTTGCACAGAATCAGCGATCTTTCCTGAACTTCAATACACAAAATTATGAATCTCCCCTCCATGTCTAACTCTTTTGCCAAAATTTTATAATCCAACTTTTTGTTAAATAATATTGCCACTCCTCTTTTCCTTGCTATGCATGGTGTTGCAAACACCTCCCCTACCCAGCCTACTTGGAGTTTAGCTATTTCTTGCTCTTTCAAACGGGTTTCATGTAACATAACTATATCTGCCGAGTGTTTTTTACATTGCTTCAAAATATTTTTCCTTTTCCATGGAGAGGATATCCCACCCACATTCCATGATATATATTTTAATTGTTCAGCCATTTAAACAAATCCAGCGTTCAAATCCACATAATAAATAGGGGGACAGTAGGTCGAGAGGGGCGGGGGACAGTGGAGCGCAGAGAGAGAAAAAAAAAAAAGGGGGAACAAATTAATACCTTTATAAACCACATCACATAAGAAGAGCGTAGCGAGGAAAACACCCCTATACATCTCTTGCACATCAGATTGATCATATTCAAAATAAAGCTGAAATAAACCACACCTCTTGAGGAACCTACCCTCCTAAACTTATGGCGTGATTCACTGATCTTATCTTGAGCCTCCATGTCTCTTATTTACACTAGTAGCTCACAGTTATTCTACTTCTTTCAGTGCTTAACCTATGCATTCTGTTTTGTACACAAAAATGCTTTGGCTTCCTCATAATTATTCAAAACCACATTTCCTTGCTCACTGACAATTTTGATTTTGGCCGGATATATAATTATAGCATATAGGTACCATTTCTTTCCTTTTCTTTGAGGTTTCTATTGAAAAATCCTGAAAAAGTAATATATTCTGTTATCCAATTGCTAGTGGTAGTTTTATCTTATAATGACTCATAATATTAACTTTGTCTTGATGATTCAAATATTTAACAATAATTGGCCTATTTCTAGTCTTACCGTCTGCAAAGATTCTGACTTTGCCTACCCTATGTGCTCTTTCTACTTGTAACCCTTTTGGTGGGATTTGCATACCTAGGGATAAGGGCAGTTGGACTGCCATAAATTGGATTAAATCCTGAAATTCTACTGATTCTGGGAGTCCTATAATTCTAATATTATTGCGTCTTGCGCGGTCTTCTAACTCCTCCACTTTGTTCTGTAATAAATGTATCTGGCTAGTCTGTTCTTTGATCCTTGTCTCGTGCCTTATACTAGTATCTTCTATATCTGATATTCTGTTTTCTGCCTCCAGCAACCTCTCTGAAAACTGTTTTACTTCTGATCTTAACTCTGAAATATTTAATATTTAACCTGATCAAATTGTGGTAACATGATATCTGATAATTGTTTTACCAAATCCTGAGACTCTATTGGCTGCATATTTATACTTGTTGTTTCCACTATACTTCCGTTAGTTGTATCTAAACTGTTCCTTTTCATATTTTTCTTGTCTTTCCCTTTGGGTGGCATTGCCGGTGATTTGTTTTTAATAGTGACAAATTTTCCCATGGGTCTATGTGTTAAAACTGTGAAATAAATTATGGGCCTGTTGCCGGCCACGTGTGGGGGAAAAAAAAAAAAAGGGGGAGAGTGATTAATAAACTATGAGGGGACGAACCCTACGTGTATGTGTTTACAAAAAACTTGTGATATTCTGTGCAGTGCAAGTCTAAATGGCAACACCCAGCTTATAACCAGAACAGTTATCCTTATTGACCCTTACAACTTCCCTATCGATACAGATATGCACTGTAGTCACTACCCTTTTTCCTTGCCCTTCTAAATCTTTATACAAAAAATTATTCTTCTGAGATTACACAAATAGCACCTTTTTGTGGCACAGAGGTTTCATATAACTAAATCGCTTTGATATTGATATTTTATACAGTTAATATATGAGAACGCCTTAGCCACTGTTTTATCTATATAGTTAGAATAGCCTTTGTTATCAGTCTTACATCTATATGTGACTCTAACATTATCTGGCAAAACCACAATTCCTGCTAAATTCGTAACCCTTCTCCTACTGAGTTTTAGCAGCTATATCTTGTTAAATAAAAGTTATCAAACTACCACAAACTCATCAACTACTGTTTATACAGGGTAATATCTGCGAGGACTTATTTTACCCTTCTGATGTCTCTGAAGGCAGGACAGGGACCTCTTATTGCTATCCCACTCAGCTTGGTTTCTGCTTGCCTAGACAGTATTATTTTATCATATTACCAACAGTAAATACCTTAAACAATAAATAACAGGTTTCCAGATTCCCTAAAGGCCTAAAACATATATACCTATACAGCTGTAAAAATGTCTAAAACAAATACCTACTTGAAACCAGCTGTATTTTCACTTATTAGCCTCTAAAAACTATTTCCATTGTATGAGTAAAAGCCGGACTATAGGAAGGCCTTATTAGTAAATGTCTCATCAAATGAAAATTATCCAACGATTGTTTTGCATTCTGCAAACTTTTATAAACAGTAGAACTTGATAATGTCCCCTTTGCTCCGCTTTTGGATCGCCTAATGGCTTATTCCTGGTATCTTCCAGGGCAATGTTCAGGATAGGTTTGCTGTATTAAGCGGCCATTCCATAGGTTATCTTACAAAAGAAATAGATATTTTCCACAATATCATTGCAGACTTAATTGCTCTACCGTTACTTCTGGAAGCAGGGATGCCCTTTTTATTGTTAGTGTTAGCTCCACTTGTAATGTCAAAACCCATTCGACCCAGCAAAACTCATTATCTTGTACTATTTAGCTGAATAGTTCTTTATCTTCCGTTAATTTTCCTCCCTTGTTTCATATTTCTCCATGTAATATGCTGCTGCAAACACTCTAATTACCCGCTCAAATAGGCCGACAAAAAACAAGGCACACCAGGCCTCCACCCACTTTGCGGTACCTGGCTCAAAATAATATGCCCTCTAGTTCCATTTGGCCTGCGGGATAAGCAGCTTAAATACCCCCTTCTTAAATTGGGGATCGTCCTTAGTTATATAAGTCTGTCAAAACAAAATCAGCTATTTATCTGCCACAATTTGTTTTGGCTATGTTATTTTTCATGAGGGGGGACCCTTATCCTAGCACAAAACCACTTTTCTTTGCGGTTGGACTTGATATTTCTTTTATAGATTTCCACCTGAACCTTGCAAGCCTGCCCACGCCCAACAAATCAGAGCGAGAGCGTTATTGCTATTGTATTCTGTCTTTAGAACACTGCTCCAAAACTTCTGTTATAGACTGTCAATACATTATCCTTGACATTTATGCATTTCTTACTGTCTTATCTTCGTCGTCCCCCCCCACTCACCTTGTCTTTACTTTGTTTCCCTGTTTGGTACCTTACTCCACAATTTGTCTCCGCTGCTCCGGTCCTATGTTTGTGTGACCTATGCAGGCCTCCTGCTTCGGCTCCACTTCGGTACTCCTCCAAGAGGTGACCCAGGCGATGGGTCAGATACCACAGCCGTCTGTTGGCGGCCGTGGTACTTTCCCTCCCCACAGGTATCAAGCGTTCCCACTGCAAACGCAGGTACCAGGCACACAGAGTGCCTAAAGGTTCAGCTTGCTGAGCAATATCCTCGGAGCACTTGAGGCCTGTTGCGCACTCAATCCCAACCAGAGCGCTTGCTGCACACTGCCACCGTGTAGCTCCTCCCCTTCCAGCCGGCCAGTACTTCTGAAAACCAGTGTCTTCATACCTCAACATTTAAACTTTTATGGTGCTTCGGCACAACACAATTTCATACACTGCCAGGCTTAGAAAGACATAGAAGTTATTTAACATAACAGAAACATCTATTTTGGTGTTTGAGTGCTCTTTTAGGTGGTCTAATATAATTCTAGCACTTTGCTTTCCTGCTTTCTGACTCTGCCTGGCCCTAACCAGCATATTGTCCCAGCATGGTCCTTGAGGCATATTGTGACCTTTGGGAAATTACAGGTATATATTATCCCGGTGGCTATTAAAGAGACAAAAGTATATTTTTTGTTGCATCATAAAGAGGGCATTTTTTATTTTTATTTATCAATGTTCCTGCACTCATTTTTTTTTTAAAGGTGTGAAAGTAGTGAGTCATGTCATTGTCCACCAATGAAACATTGGAAGTTTTGCTTATCAGCCAGTAAGCAATTAATCCAGGTCCAATCACACTTGATAGATTTAAAAATAAAATTAACTGCTTTAACTTAACTTTTTTATGTAATATATTGAAATTAGAGCACTAGGGACATTTTGTATTTATTTTATGAAGAAGTGTTTAAGGTACCAGGGAGTGTAACATAAAGTGTTATTGTTTACATAGCAAACACTGAATTGGGACAGGAGTGGTTTATACAGAGGGCAGTGCACACAGTGGAAGGGGAATAAGTCTTGTCCAGAGCTCCACAAATGGTGCTTTCATATGGATGATAATTTTTTTTACACTTTTCTGTCCCTATTACTATAACAGCATATTGTCATAGAATGGCCATATGCTGTATACTGTACCATCCTACCGGTAAACATAGTAGGGTGTCGCAAGTGAGTGATTGGAAACCTAAGAGGTAGAAAGTTGTATGTAATGGACAGAGAACCAGGAGGTTTATTTAAACATATGAGTGAAACAGACTTCAATCTACTGTATGTTGTCTACTTGTGGGGATAGGAGAATTAGGATTGTTGATTTTATTAAGTGGTCACATGACAATTTAAGGGGTGTGTAGATAGCTGATTGGCTCACTGTTGGGGTGTGTTCTGGTGTAAGGGTATTTAACGTTTTATTTCTGAGTGGTTCTGTTTGGTCCTTAAACATTACTGTTTTAAACTAATAAATGCATTTTTGAAGATGATTTAAGTCCAGTGAGTGCTTATTGGTGAAGATATATATAGAAAGCATCTACCTTCATACAGTAAGGGAGTACTGTCTGATCATGTTTGTGTTACCATATGAAGGCAGATTATCTGTTCATTACAGACAGTGACATGTTCTTTGTCACTGTCTGTAACAATCTCTGTTGGTGCTGGTGGGAGGTGTCAGACGGAAGGCAGGAGGAGGGCGGGCGACTCAGCAGTGGAAGAGAGAGGGAGTGGGAGGGGCCCTATTCTACAGAAATAAATTAAAGGCAGAGGGAGGGATTGGGCACTACACTATTGAAAAGGGGTGAGGGAGAGGGGTCCTACATACAATTGGGGAGGCGGAGACCACTACACTACAGAAAGGTATTTTGTAATAAATAATAATTAAGAAACAAAACAAAAAAAAAACTTACAAACTAGGGGCTGGCAGACAGCTGACAGTAGCTAAAATGGTGTCTTCTAGTGAGGGGGGAGGGTTAGAGAGTTGTTTGAGAGGGATTAGGGAGGTTGGAGGGTGAGGAGTTTTCACAATACACTACAGAAATAAGTATTTTTTTAAAAAACTACTGTCTCTAAACTGCATACTGGCAGACTGTCTGCCAGTACCTACGATGGTGGTCTGCCAGTGGGGGGTGAGGGAGTGAGGAGAGCTGTCTGGGAGGGATAAGGTAGGGATAAGGGGGTGGATGGTGTCTGATGGGAGAGTAATCCCTGCACTACAGCTAGAATTAACTTTACAAGCTACTTGATTAAAACCTTCACTGTCGGGAATTATAGAAGGGTGGTATACAGCTGCAATAGCCAAAAACAATGGCAAAGCCATGCATGTCTGCTGAACAAAGGGGATCCCAGAGAAGCATTTACATCCATTTGTGCACAAGCATTAGGTAAATAATTTCAATGAGAAACCCAAAGTTTGTGAAAAAGTTAAAGATTTTTTTTATATAATCACATTTGGCGGAAAAACGGTGGCAGGAAATATACTAAAATTGACATAGATTAATACCTTGAGTTGTTCACTAAAAGAAAATATATACTTTTGACAGTTAAAAAAAACAAGGCTCTATTTATGTTTAAATTGAGTGATAGCGAAAAAGCTCAACATTCTCCAGTCTTTGGGGCAAGTTTTTTTAATGAAATTCCCGGTCCTTACGGGGTTAAAGGCCCAACATTCTAATGCACATCCTGTGCACCTTTTCCACTGCATAAAAGTGTTATGAGATCCCTAATTTAAAATTAGTTTTATTAAAATTACGAGGTCTCAAATCTATTTTTGTCAATAACTTGCTATAGTCTTACAGGTAGAACTACACTTTTCTAAATTGTTAGCCTAAACACTATTTCCTTGGGGATGTTTTATAAAATCACAGGCAAACAATCCAATGCATTTCTAATAATTTTAGTTGGAGGTTCTCAAGAGGCACTTTTATTGTTTCTTGGACCCAAAAATGCATAATTGGCTCACGGCAAGAAGATAGAATTCCTTTTATCTCTACCTTCAATATTCTGCATCATTTTACATTTATCGAATTTGACACATAGGGCTCGATTAATCAAACCCTTCTCTCCCTTTTGACTGCAGGTTCGCATAAGCAAACCAGCAGTCAGGATTTATCCTGAGGACCTGATGATCGCTGCTTCCCTGCCCTGTTCTCAATCTCTAAGGTGAAGAATTTTAAGTCCCTCCGATCTCGTTCAACCGGGGAGAATGACAGCTCCTGCCCACGTGTGATTGGCTGTGCACGGGCAGGTGATGTGGTTACACGTGAGCGCATAGGAGCGTTAGTGTGGAATGGTAAATGTGGGCAGCGGATTGCTGCCCGCCAGAGGAGAAGCCAGGTATGTATTCCCCTGTCCACCATGGGATGATAAATGGAGCCCATTAAGTTACATGACAAAATGCAAAACTGGCATTTTCAACATATTTGCAAGTATTCAAAATAATTTGGATGTAAACAATGTAAACAATTATTTTGTGCATACACAATACACACTAAAATAGCAAACTACACTACACAATCTACATATATTTTCTAGATTCATTGAATCTCTCTTCATTGATTCATTGTTGTTGTACACTCTGTCTTTGGTGGGCAGTCCAGAAATGTACTTAGCCATATATGTGATACCTTGTACAGTCAGGCCTGCCCAGATTACAAGTGGAGCGCTACAGATAGCATGAGGTGCGATATCAGTATCGCTGGGCCATACTAAAGTTATCGCACAAATTAATGTATATGGCAAAACAGATTTATCAGAGAAGGATTTGCGCATCCAAAATTCCATTAGGGTGCCCTGTACTTTCAATGGAGATCATGAACGTGCCAAATATCGCTCATATTACAAGTTGAAAGTTATGGGCTGTGTTTGAGCGCAAACCAAATAAGCGCTAGTAGAATTAGTGCGACCTGAGAACTAAAATAAAAGTTTTACAAAACACATATAAAATATATTAAAATAAAGTATTACACTCATATATATACATATTTAATAAAAAAATATCAGTTTAATATTGAAAAAAATATATTTTAAAAGGGTTAAAAAGAGTATGTATATATATATATATATATATATATATATATATATATATACTCACCAGTGACTTATTAGGTACACCTTGTGTAACATATCTCAGCCTAATGTCACTATCCCTTTAAGACTTCCTTCTCTGACTGCTGCATTTGGGCAGTATTCACATTCAGCTTGCCTGCCTGCCTGATTAATCATTCATGCACCTGATTACTTCAGCCTATTGTTAAGCCTTCTCAGGTCTAATGTGCTGGGCATTAACACTGAAGTTGTGATCCTGAACAACAGAGGTCTGTGACTGTTTCCTGCATGAATTTTACCAACTATTTCAACCTACAGCATTTTCTATTACCAATGCTTAAAATCATCAAATCGCAAGTATCCAAATAATTCCATTTCTGTTTCCTGGACACTGCTTCTTAACAAACTCTGAACTTTATTATAAATCAAGCATACTTTTGGTTACCATCACTCTCTAATTACAACAGCATCTTACTCAGAACTTTATAACTATTTCTCTGCTACAAGTTGTCATTGCTGAAATATCCTGCTGCTATTCAGAACTCTGCATCTTTATGTTCAGTTAAAAACTTTCATGTGATTCTCCAATATATGTTCAAACAGTAATTGATGCCTTAAACTTAACTTTCACCTGTGCTGCTCTGCTAATTACTGACATACAGCTCTTTATAATATTATGTACTGTGAACCTGCAACAAACCAAGTTTGCATATATATGCACAAACAGTAATTAATGCCTAAACTTGCAGCTTGTCTAAATACCTGTGCAGCTGTGCTTAACTCTGACATACAGCTTTATATAATATTATGTACTGTGAACCTGCAACAAACCTTAGTTTGCATCTAAGTGTCAATCTTCTACCAGTTTACTCTGAAGTCTGAACATTCCACATTGCTATATTTTTCTCTCATTGAATCCTGCAGCTACTTCTATTAACTAACTATAAGTCACAGTGAAGTCAGAATATATTGTATACAAATGTTGCACTCTCCATTTCTTCTACAATAACTTCTAGCAAATATGAATCACAGAATATCATCTATCCATGTCCAGGATACTCTTCCCCGGGTCAGGGGTCAGTGTCTTCAAATCCCTACCACTGCCCCGAGGGTCTGTTTCCTGAGCGCATGTACACCGGATCATGACACCTTGCTAGTACTGGGTTGGACCCCCTTTTGCCATCAGAATTGCCTTAATTCTTTGTGGCATAGATTCAACAAGGTGTTGGAAACATTCCTCAGACATTTTGGTCCATATTGACATAATAGCATCACGCAGTTGCTGCAGATTTGTCGACTGCACATCCATGATGTGCATCTCCCGTTTCACCACATCCAAAAGATGCTCTATTGGATTGAGATCTGGATACTGTGGAGGCCATTGGAGTACAGTGAACTCATTGACATATTCATAAAAACAGTTTGAGGTGACTTGAGCTTTGTGGCATGGTGCATTATCCTGCTGGAAGTAGCCATCAGAAGATGGGTACACTGTAGTCATAAAGGGATGGACATGGTCAGCAACAATACTTAGGTAGGCTGTGGCATTTAAACAATTCTCGAATGGTACTAAGGTGCACAAAGTGTGCCAAGAAAATATCCCCCACACCATTACACCACAACCAGCCTGAACTGTTGATACAAGGCAGGATGGATCCATGCTTTCATGATGTTTACACCAAATTCTGACCCTACCATCTGAATGTCACAGCTGAAATCGAAATTAATCAGGCCAGGCAACATTTTTCCAATCTTCTATTGTCCAGTTTTGATGAGCCTGTGCGAATTGTAGCCTCAGTTTCCTGATCTTAGCTGACAGGATTGTCACCCAGTGTGGTTTTCTGCTGCTGTAGCCCATCTGCATCAAGGTTCGACATGTTGTGCATTCAGAGATAGTATTATGTACACCGTCGTTGTAACGAGTAGTTATGTGAGTTACTGTTGCCTGTCTATCATCTCAAATCAGTCTGCCCATTCTCCTCTGACCTCTGACATCAACAAGGCATTTTCGTCCACACAACTGCCGCTCACTGGATATTTTCTCTTTTTCGGACCATTCTCTGTAAACCCTAGAGATGGTTGTATGTGAAAACCCAGTAGATCAGCAGATTTTGAAATAATCAGACTAGCCCATCTGGCACCAACAACCATGCCATGTTAAAAGTTACTTACATCCCCTTTCTTCCCAATTCTGATGCTTGGTTTGAAATTCAGCAATTTGTCTTCACCACGTCTAGATGCCTAAATGCATTGAGTTGCTACCATGTGATTGGCTGATTAGCATTTTTTTTTACCGAGCAATTTAATGGTGTGTGTGTATATATATATATATATATATATATATATATATATATATATATATATATATATATATACTGTGTATGTATATATATATATATATATATATATATATATATATATATATATATATATATGGTATATGACAGGGTAGTCAACTGGGAAGGGCTAAACATTTGTATGTGTGTGTACACATATTTATATTTGTCTAAAAAAATGTAATTATGTGTATTTATATGTTTATATGTGTACATATACATACACATATATACACATATATAGACACTATTGTCCAAATGATTAAAAGTTCCACGAGGCGGCGAGATCCATTGCAATGTCGAGAAAGTAAAACATTCCAAAGGGTTGACAGTACTGTTTAAAGGCAGCATTGCAGAGAAGCATTTTACTGTCCATCGCAATGGATGGCGATGCTGGCGATATATTCCAAGCATAGAATCAAACTCTAACTTCAGCCTTCATATGTTTAAAATGGACCTATGTTCAATACATTAGGGTCCTAGGCTTGTGAACAACATTACGGATCTGCTATAGACCCTTAATCATGTCTGAATGCATACATACAGATTTTTACCTTATCCTTTACAAGTATTCAACAATTCACATCCTATTTGATAAAACTGCCATCACATGGATACTTTTGGTATTGGATGGAGAAAAATCCCTATACATAGAATTTAATTTTACTTATTACACACATTTAATTTATTATACTCAATTAATAAATATAATGACAGAATAAAATTAAAAACCTTAGTTAAAAACACAGCAAAAATCATATATGTGCAATATTAAAAAATGCCATATATAATATTTACAACTACCAGAGGCCTATATTTAATTCTAATTAGGCTGTCTAACAAATTATTACACGAAGAGGGACCAATCAAAGCCCTTAGTCATACTTTTAAGTATTAATGTTTCCAGTTTATAAAATATAAATATTTCTCACATTTTTAACTGATGCTCCCTATTTCCACCCCTCCATGGCATCCTCACCTTTTCAATCACCTTAAATCTAAGCTGAGTTACAGTATATTATGTCCTATTTCCAAAAAAAGGATGATACCAGGGCATCTCTGTTGTTGCTACTAATGTTTGATTTCTGCTCGTTGATGCGTTCCCTTATCTCCCTGGTGGTCTTGTCAATATAAATAAGGCCACACAAGCATTTAATAATATATATTACAAATATTGATCTACACGTTAAGTACTCATTTATTTTAAACTTTGTACCTTTTGTTGGGTGGTAAAAATATTCAACTTTCACAATTGAGTTTCAGTAATTACATCCCAAACATGGGAAACACCCAGCTCTCAAAGGACCACTTGTTTTCTGTATATGAATCTTATTGCTCCAGTTACCAGCATGTACTAGTAAATCTTTCAAACTCTTATTTCTCCTATAAGCAACAATTGGGTAATCAATAAAAGCACTAATTTGTGGATTGCATACTCTAAATATTATATATTTTAAAATCCATGATTTTGTATTTATTTGAAACATATACTCAGGTCCAAAAGCTCATCTATTCATTATTGGTAATGTTTCATCAAATATAACTTTGTCAAGAGGCACCCGTTATCCCGCTCACTGTGTGACCTCACACTTGAACCCCTGGCTATTAACTTTGAGATATATTTCCAGGTCTGTTGATTGGTGATTGTCATTAGCATTTATCTTTGAATTTATGATGATATTTGTTCACCATCCTCATAAGTTTCTACCTATTATGGGCCAGATTATGAGTGGAGCACTATTTATAGTGTGAGGAGCATAAACGGGATTGTGAGATATTTTCTATAGGCAACGTTGAGTGGCATTGTCCACTCATATTACAAATTAAAAGTAAATTAAATTGATCTAACGCAATCACATTTAATACTCAAACTTATTACGTGTCTTCTTCATGTAGTCACTAGCCAAACACTGAATATATAAAGTAGGTACTTTGCATTCCTATGGGCTGATTTTCAATTTTTTATTAAAACCAGACAATAGAAAAAGATAAGGGTATGGATGAAGATAAGAAGACCGCCGCTGGGATGAAGATAGAAGACCGCTGTCAGGCTGAAGATTGACCATCACCGGGCTGAAGATAGAGCACCACTGGGATGAAGATGGAGTGTTGCCGCCCTGGTTTCAACTTTATTGAGTACCATCATTGGGGTGTAGTGTTAGGATAGTATTGGGTGTTTTTTTTAGATTAGGTATTTTTAATTTTATTTTGGGCATCAAAAGAGCTATTGTAAATGTCCTTCTAAGGGCAATGCCCAGCCAAATGCCCTTTTCAGTGCAATTTTTATAGTAGTTTTATTTTTAGTCTTTTTTTGGGGGGGGGCTACTTGTAGATTGGTGTTTGGGCTTTTTTAATTGAAAAAGAGCTTAGTCACTTTAGGGCAATACACTACAAAAGGCCCTTTTAAGGACTGTTGCTGTATTTTAGTGTTAGTACAGGTTTTTTATTTTGGGGTTTTTCTTTTTAAAGTGGGCTTTTAGAATAGGCATAACCGTTTTTTTATTTTCTTTAATGGTAGTTTATTTTTTATTTTTCAGGTAATGTTAGGTTTGGGTTTTTTAAGATAAGGTAATTGTTTTTTTCCAGGTAAGGTTAGGGTTTTTTTCAGGTAAGGTATTTTTTTTCTTTTTGGGGGTAACTTAGGGGGTTTAAGGTTAGGGGGTTTAGTTGTTGGTGGGGTATTTTGCAATGTGGGGTGTGGCGGTTAAGCGATTAATAGAGTAGAAGGGACTTTGCGGTGGGCTATGTGGTGGGTTAGGGGTTAATAGTGTAGTGGAGACTTTGGGGTGAACTATTTGGTGGTTTAGGGCATATTAGAGTAGGGGCTTATAGCAATTCAGGTTACCTTGCGAGTATGGGTGATAGCTTTTTCCACTTTTCTCTCTCCATTGAAGTCTGTAGGAGAGTACGTTAACGAGGTCAACTTATGTCCTTTGCGTGCTTCAAGGATAGCGTGCGAGCAAAAAATATTTACTTTCATCTTGTAATAAGCATGCTACCCAATGTGTGCAAAGAGCAAAACTTGAGCGGAGTAATTATTTTTTTTGGATACAATTAAATCTTTTGACAAATTCTCATGATACAAAATCAATGAAACAAGTCATAAATTCTTTGGTTAAAAAAACATAAATCAGATTTACAAGATTCCCTTTTAGAAACCAAAATTTTTAGAAACCAAAATTTTGGCTTACCAGTATAAATAGTATAACCTGAATTTTGACAATATCATTGTACAGATTAAAAAAGATTTGGATAATTGGGTTAACCTTCCACTTTCTTTAATGGGGAGAGTTATTCTGAAATAAATGATGGTTCTACCTAAATTATTATATTGAGTATGCTACCCTTATTATTATCAAACAGAGATATTGTAAAAACATCTTTAGAGAATTTTTACGGTGAAACAATAAGGCACACAGAAGTATGGATACATTTCGTAAATTGCTAAAACCGGGCGGTTTCATGTTTCCTAATATATATACGGGTATAAAATTGCTATGCTAAATAAAATAAGTATAGATTGGCTGATAAAGTCAGAACAATTTTGTTGCTACAAATTGGAAAAATCTATATCAGCTAGGACTTCTGCTTTTCTGCCATGCGTTAAAAAAAAACTGAGATTTCAAAAAAGATACAAGATAATATTATGCAAGGTGATATACTAAGACCATGGGATACAATGCATAAGTAATTGGAAGTGGTCACCACCCAATTACTTACTTATCTACCAAAGGGAACCATAATTTTGTGGATGGTTATAATATAAAGAAAATGATAAATGGAGAATTCTGGGAATAAATGATATTGGGGATTTTTAGAATTATGACAATCATACTATAAAAGTGTTTGAAGAACTGAAAAACATATACTCTATAACACAGGATAGTTATGATGCATATATGTAGGTTAGGCACTATATCTGGCAGCTAAAGAATTCTCTTGCTTGTTTTTGGGATAAGTTTCCTTTGGCTAAAGTAATTTTGTCTTTCCAAATTGTTTTTTTTTCCATTATCTGATTTATATAGAGTGCTTAATGAATTTGAATCTGATGCTATGATTGAGAAAATATCTAAACCATGGGAATTTTAACTACCTGAAATAGTTGAATGTGGTTTAAGTAAGAAACGCCTAAGCATAGCGAATAAGGTTACATTGGAAGCATATAGAGAGTAGCAGATGAGAATCTTGCACCAAAACTATCTTACTCCAGTAAGAGTATCTAAATGGAATAAGCATGTTGTGAATGTCAAATGGAGAGACCAAGGACCGATTCATCAAGCTCCGAATGGAGAGTTGTTTCTGTGCGAGCATTCAGGCCCGCCAGGAACAGGAGTTAAGAAGCAGTGGTCTTAGAACCGCTGCTCCTTAACTCGTCCGTCGCCTCTGAGGCGACGGACAGCAATCCGCCCGATAGCATAACATCGGGTTGATTGACACCCCCTGCTAGTGGCCGATTGGCAGATCATGTCCGTCCGCACTTTCATAAATCGGCCCCCAAATCTTCATTATTTTTTAACTTGCCTAAGATTAGGATATTATAGACTAAACTCAGCTTCTGGTTATAAAAATGTAAAGTCTCCTTGTTGACTGGTCTACAGCAATTTTATTTTGAGACTGGGATTATTTGAGGAATAATTTATTGTGCCTTGAGTGTGATACTCTGTGTTAGAAAGAGTATTTTGAAACTATGGCTATCACCTAAAATCCCAAATATTGGTCAGATTGAAAATGTTTTATTTTACAACTTCTGAAATTAAAATATGATGTCTTATTTGATGTTAATGGGAACGTCTCAGCTTTTATTAATAGATGGAAATATTTTTCAACTCATGGGAGGAGTTGTTACAGAAGCAGGTCTTAACTCCCTACCTTATGCTTGTATGGACGATACAGGTTATAAAATTAGACTTTTAGGAGGGATCTTAATTATGGTAGGTGTTATTAGATTTAGAAGTTAAGAAATAAATAGTGGTTGATTTGCTAATAGCAGATTTATTAACTACTTACTGATGTAATAGGGATAGCTATACAGCGAAACCATTATCTTTTTGTATGAATATTGTATCAAGTGGATACTTCTTTTCTTTTTCTCTTCTGTATGTAAATTTGTATTAAATTAATTTAACCCCTTAATGACCGGACCATTTTTCAATTTTCTTACCCTTAATGACAATGGCTATTTTTACATTTCTGCAGTGTTTGTGTTTAGATGTAATTTTCCTCTTACTCATTTACTGTACCCATACATATTATATACCGTTTTTCTCGCCATTAAATGGACTTTCTAAAGATACCATTATTTTCATCATATCTTATAATTTACTATAAAAAAATGTAAAATATGAGGAAAAAATTGAAAAAAAAACACACTTTTTCTAACTTTGACCCCCAAAATCTGTAACACATCTACAACCACCAAAAAAAAAAAACATTCTAAATAGTTTCTAAATTTTGTCCTGAGTTTAGAAATATCCAATGTTTACATGTTCTTTGCTTTTTTTGCAAGTTATAGGGCCATAAATACAAGTAGCGCTTTGCTATTTCCAAACCACTTTTTTCCAGAATTAGCGCTAGTTACATTGGAACACTGATATCTTTCAGGAATACCTGAATATCCCTTGACATGTATATATTTATATTTAGAAGACATCCCAAAGTATTGATCTAGGCCCATTTTGGTATATTTCATGCCACCATTTCACCCGCCAAATACGATCAAATAAAAAAAAAAAACTTAAATTTTTCACAATTTTAGGTTTCTCACTGAAATTATTTACAAACAGCTTGTGCAATTATGGCACAAATGGTTGTAAATGCTTCTCTGGGATCCCCTTTGTTCAGAAATAGCAGAAATATATGGCTTTGGCGTTGCTTTTTGGTAATAATAAGGCCGTTTAATACTGCTGCGCACCACACTTGTAATATGCCCAGCAGTTAAGGGGTTAATTAGGTAGCTTGTAGGGTTAATTTTTAGCTTTAGCGTAGAGATCAGCCTCCCACCTGACACATCCCACCCCCTGATCCCCCCCTGACCCCCCTCAAACAGCTCTCTTCCCTCCCCCACCTCACAATTGTCACCGCCATCTTAAGTACTGGCAGAAAGTCTGCCAGTACTGAAATAAAAATAATTTATTATTATTTTTTTTATTTTTTCATACAGTCTGCAGTGATGGATCCCCCCTTACCCCACAACCTCCCTGATCCCCCCCCAATACATCTCTCTAAACCTCCCCCTCTAACTATTTGCCGCCATCTTGGGTACTGGCAGCTGTCTGCCAGTACCCAATTTGCCCCCCCAAATAGTTTTTTTTTTTACTTTTTTCTATGTAATACTTGTTTTCTGTAGTGTAGCTGGCCCCCCTAAACGATCTACATCCCTCCCCCTCCCAGATCCCTTACTAAAGAGCTAAGATCCCCCTGCTTCCACATTGGTCTTTTTATTTTTACTTTAATTTTCGGCATAATTTGCGTGCGCACGCGCGCACACCCGCCCCCCGCACACCCGGCCGCAATCGCCGCTCCGGTACTAACATGAAAAGAAGTAAGATCGGTTGGGGTAAAAAACTAAGGCAAGTACAGATAAAGGCTGCTACCATCAACCAACGAAATTGTTAGTATCAGGGGCAGATTCAGAAAGGGCCACAGAGTGGCCCTTTCTGCATCGGCATGTAAAATGGGGGATTGCAGTGATGCCTCAATATTGAGGCATCACTACAATCCCTTGGAAGCAGCTGGAAGCAATCGTGATCGCTTCCAGCACTTCAGACAACAGAGGACGTACCAGGTACGTCAATTGTCACTAAGGGAGTTTTTTCCTATGACGTACCTGGTACGTCCTCTGTCATTAAGGGGTTAAAAAAACTATAAAGTAACTTCTACTGTCTCTTATAACATATTTATATAACGAAAAATAAATATTATTGTTTTAAAAAAAATATCACGCAAAAAAAAATTCAGGGGACCGGTTCTAGCGAGCTTGTCTCTCAATTTCTAGCTTGCTTGCTCCAGCGGATAACTAATATTGATATGTGTGAATCGACAAAGTAAAATTATGTTTAATATTAACGGTGTGTGTATGCCAAAAGCCTAGGTAAACCTTAAAAATTAGCTCCCGCTATAGAAGGAGCTTCTCTGAAAAGGGATTACAGATTTTCTATGTGGAGCTTCATGTATGTATGACTGACTTAGAGCATGCAAGGGAGATAATAACAATTGATATATAAGCATTATGATATAACGCTTACAACCAGGGGCGTATTAATGGATAGGACAACAAGGCCAGTGCCTAGGTCTGAAGATTTTGGGGGGCGGCACTTCTCCATTGGCACTGATTATTTAGTCCAGTATTTTACAGCCCATTAAAAATAAAAAAGCCCTAATCTAAAAAAAAAACAAAAAAAACCCCACTAACCTCAAAATTGGTGCTCACAGTTCCTGAAGTCCGGCTAAAGATCTTCATCCCAGCGGCTAAGCATCTTCATCCAGGTGGCTCCATCTGTATCCATCACCAGACCGGCATCTTCTATCTTCATCCCAGCGGAAGCGGATCGGTCGGTGGATATGCAGTGGCGGAGGTCCAGGCGGAGGTCCATCGGTCCAACGTGGATGTCCTCTTCATGCGATCATCCACAGAAAAACTGAAGATTGAATGCAAGGTACCCCTTCTATATTGGGGTACCGTTGCATTCCTATTGGCTGAAAAATTTAAATCAGCCAATAGAATGAGAGCTGCTTAAATCCTATTGGCTGATTTGATTTTTGCAGCCAATATGAATGCAACGGTACCCCAATATAAAAGGGGTACCTTGCATTCAATACTCAGTGTGCGGCGGACGATCGCATGAAGAGGACCTCCACGTCAGACCGATGGACCTCCGCCTCGAACTCTACCTGGACCTCCACGTTTGCGCATGCACCAACCACTCCTGCTCTGCTGGGATGAAGTTAGAAGATGCCAATCATGCGATGGATACAGATGGAGTCGTCTGGATGAAGATGCTTTGCCGCTGGGATGAAGATATTTTGCCAGACTTCAGGAATATTTTTACAATAAATATACCAAATATCACAAAGAAAAAAAATGTGAAATAAATGTGATAACAAAAATCATAAAAGGAAAACCAAATAAAGTTCTGAATAAAGGATATGTCTGTGTCCTCTGGATGAGTTTTTCAGCTTGTTAGCATTCCTCAGTGAGATCCCATAAAAAAGGAAACAGAAAATTGCAACATAGTGTGAATCTGTAATGGCACTTTGAGGAAGTAGTTGTTTTGTAACAAATGACTACTCACATTTGTTGGAGCTTTCCACTAAGCTCAAGGATATGCGCACTCCCACTTTATACTGATGGGAAAACAGTACACTAGGCAAAACTTGGATACAAATTTATTTTAAAATATATAAAAGCGTCACATAAGCCTTGATAACACCACAATGTAAGGGTACAAAAGCAGATATGCTGTAATAAATGCTTCAAATCGCCAAACTTGCAAAGAGGTAAATGGATCAGCAGGAGTGTGACCGCCGAAACCAAAACCTCTTTAGTAGCAAGACAGTAGCGCTAAGCCCCCAGGTGTCCTGGCTAGTGTAGAGACGTGATAAAACTCAATATAGAACAGTTCAGTACGTACGTCGGAACTGAACTGTTCTATATTGAGTTTTATCACGTCTCTACACTAGCCACTATATTTAGTAATTGTAGTTTTTATTATTTTTAGTAATGTTAGGTTTTATTATTTTTAGTAATGTTAGGTTTTTAGTTTTTTTTTTTGTTTAAGTTTAGGTTTTATTTTTATTTCACAGGTAAGTTTGTATTTATTTTAACTAGGTAGTTAGTAAATAGTAATATTGTAACTAGCTTAGGTTTTATTTCTATTTCACAGGTAAGTTTGTATTTATTTTTAAATAGGTAGTTAGCTAATTATTGTAACTTTACTTTAGGTCTATTTTAATTATATTAAAGTTAAGGCGTGTTAGGTTTAGGGGTTAATAGTTTAATTTAGCTAGTTGCGATGTGGGGGGATAGCGGTTTAAAGGTTAATTATTTTATTTAGTGTTTGTGATGTGGGAGACAGAGGTTTAGGGGTTAATAGGTTTATTTAGTTTTGGCAATGTGGGGGGGGCAGTTTAGAGGTTAATAGGTTAGTTAGTGTTGGCAATGTCAGGGAATGGCTGTTTAGAGGTTAATAGGTTTAGTTAGTGTTGGCGATGTCGGGAAATGGCGGTTTAGAGGTAAAAGGTTTAGTTAGTGTCGGCGATGTAGTGGAATGGTGGTTTAGAGGTTAATAGGTTTAGTTAGTGTCGGCGATGTGGGGGGCGGCAGTTTAGGGGTTAATAGATTTTGTTAGTGTCGCAATGTCAGGGAACGGCAGTTTAGAGGTTAATAGGTTTAGTTAGTGTTGGCGATGTCGGGGAACGGTGGTTAAGCGGTTAATAGGTTTATTTAGTGTTGGTGATGTGGGGGGTGGCAGTTTAGGGGTTAATAGGTTTAGTTAGTGTCGGCAATGTTGGGGAATGGCGGTTTAGAGGTTAATAGGTTTAGTTAGTGTCGGCGATGTGGGGGCAGTGGTTTAGGGGTTAATAGGTTTAGTTAGTGTTGGCGATGTGGGGGGCAGCAGTTTAGGGATTAATAGGTTTAGTTAGTGTTGGCAATGTGGGGGGGCGGTGGTTTAGGGGTTAATAGCTTTATTTATTGTCGGGGAACGTCGGTTTAGATAACTTTGTTTCGGCAAATTCGTTTTTCGGATCCAATCGTTATTTCGGATCCATTCTTTATTCATATTCATTATTCTATTGTAAACTTTAGAATAGAATAATGAATATGAATAACGAACGGATCCGAAATAACAAATAGTTAAGAAATAATAATTTAACTTAACATAACTAATTTGCCAAAACGAAATTATTTTTTTAAGTTAACTAATTTCCAGAATTTTTTTTATTTATTTAACTAATGAAAACAAAATGAAAAACATTTTTTTTAGCTTTGCACATACACTTCCATACATACACTTCCTTTTTCAAAATTAAAAAATCATTTTTTAAGCAAAAAAATATATTTTTAACACTGTTAAATGCCTATTGCATGCATGATGGAAACTTCTTTGGTTTAATAACTTTTTACAAGTTATTAGCTGTTTTTAATTTTCGGTTGCTGATTTTGAAAATCACAATAAAAGTCATATCACCCACTTTTATTTTTGTCAATTTGGATGTTTTGTTACCAAGAACTGATTTTTGCTACCCACAGTGTTTTGGATAATTTCAGTGTTTTGTTATTTTTAACTGATTTCTGTGTTTTTTTATCAGCAAATTAAAGTATTTTGATTGTCTATTTGAAGATATTCACCGTTTTTCTCTTTTTAGAATTCTAAAAGGCGAGACTTGTTGTGTTCTTCATACTGTAGTTAGTTGTGAAACATGGCTAGCCGTGGATCAGATACGAATGGGATGATTGACACCCCCTGCTAGCGGCCAATTGGCCGCAAATGTGCAGGGGGCGGCATTGCACAAGCATTTCACCAGAAATGCTTGTGCAATGTTAAATGCCTACAGCATTTAGCAATGCAGGGCGGACATGATTTGCTATATGCAGCATCTCTTTAAAATGAAATAAAAGTGTAAAAAGAATATCTTTTATATGTTAGAGCATTTTATTATTGCACTGTGGCTTGCATATAACTATGTGTTTTAGCCCTGGAAAATGTCCAGAACAGCAATGCACTACTTGGCGCTAGCTGAACACATTTGTTGAGCCAATGAGAAGAGGCATATGTGTGTAGTCACCAATCACCATCAAGTTCATAATATTGCATTGCTGCTTCTGAGGTTACCTAGGTATGCTTTTCAACAAAGGATATCAAAGGAAAAAAGTAAATTTGACAATATAAGTAAATTGAAATTCCTCTTAAAATTGTATACTTTATTTGAGTCATTAAAGTGCAATTTTGATTTTAATATTCCTTTAACTTTATGAATGATATGAACTGTATTTAAATTAGCTTAAATAAATATTATTTGATTTTTTTATTGTTAACACATTCACTGAGATTACGAGTTTTGCGGTAACAGGGGTGCGTTGCTAACGAGCCTTTTTTTCCCACAGCTCACTTAAGACAACGCTGGTATTACAGGTTTTTTTAAACCTGGCGTTAGCCGCAAAAAGGTGAGCGTAGAGCAAAATTTAGCTCCACATCCCACCTCAATACCAGCGCTGCTTAAGTCAGCGGTGAGCTGGCTAAACTTGCTTGTGCACGATTTCCCCATAAGAAACAATGGGGCTGAGCTGGCTGAAAAAAAACCTAACACCTGCAAAAATGCAGCGTTCAGCTCCTAACGCAGCCCTATTGTTTCCTATGGGGAAATTAATTTTATGTCTGCACCTAACACCCTAACATGAACCCCGAGTCTAAACACCCCTAATCTTACACTTATTAACCCCTAATCTGCCGCCCCCGCTATCGCTGACAGCTGCATCATATTATTAACCTCTAATCTGCCACTCCGAACACTGCCACCACCTACATTATACTTATGAACCCCTAATCTACTGCCCCCAACATCGCCGACACCTACATTATTTTTATTAACCCCTAATCTGCCCCCCCAACGTCGCCGCAACTACCCCTAATCTGCTGCCGCCAACGTCGCTGCCACTATTATAAATTTATTAACCCCTAAACCTCAGTCTAACCCTAACCCCCCCCTAACTTAAATATAATTTAAATTAAACAAAATAAATTTACCATAATTAAATAAATTAATCCTATTAAAAACTAAATACTTACCGACAAAATAAACCCTAAGATAGCTACAATGTAACTAATAGTTACATTGTAGCTAGTTTAGGATTTATATTTATTTTACAGGCAACTATGTATTTATTTTAACTAGGTACAATAGTTATTAAATAGTTATTAACTATTTAATAACTACCTAGCTAAAATAAGTACAAAAGTACCTGTAAAATAAACCCTAACCTAAGTTACAATTACACCTAACACTACACTATCATTAAACTAATTACCTAAACTACCTACAATTAATTACAATTAAATTAAATAAACTAAATTACAGAAAAAAAGAATTACAAGAATTAAAAAAACTAATTACACCTAATCTAATCCCCCTAAGAAAGTAAAAAAGCCCCCCAAAATAATCAAATTCCCTACCCTATACTAAATTACAAATAGCCCTTAAAAGGGCCTTTTGCGGGGCATTGCCCCAAAGTAATCAGCTCTTTTACCTGAAAAAAAAAGACAATAACCCCCCCAACATTACAACCCACCACCTACACACCCAATCCCCAACTCTAAAACCCAACCAATCCTCCCTTAAAAAAACCTAACACTAACCCCTTGAAGACCTTGAAGGCAGAAGTCTTCATCCGATCTGGGCAGAAGAGGTCCTCCAAGCGGCAGATGTCTTCATCCAGGCGGCATCTTCTATCTTCATCCATCCGGAGCTGAGCGGGTCCATCTTCAATCCAGCTGACCCAGAGCCCTCCTCTTCAAACGAAGTCCAAGCGAAGAATGAAGGTTCCTTTAAATGATGTCATCCAAGATGGCGTCCCTTGAATTCCAATTGGCTGATAGGATTCTATCAGCCAATCGGAATTAAGGTAGGAAAAATCCTATTTCCTGAAACTTGCATTCTATTGGCTGATTGGAACAGCCAATAGAATGCGAGCTCAATCCTATTGGCTGATTGGATCAGCCAATAGGATTGAACTTCAATCCTATTGGCTGATTGGATCAGCCAATAGGATTTTTCCTACCTTAATTCTGATTGGCTGATAGAATCCTATCAGCCAATTGGAATTTAAGGGACTCCATCTTGGATGACGTCATTTAAAGGAACCTCCATTCTTCACTTGGACTTCGTTTGAAGAGGATGGCTCTGCATCAGCTGGATTGAAAATGGACCCGCTTTGCTCTGGATGGATGAAGATAGAAGATGCCGTCTGGATGAAGGCTTCTGCCGCATGGAGGACCTCTTCAGCCCGGATCGGATGTAGACTTCTGCCCCTCTGGAGGTCCACTTGTGCCCGGCTGGGTGAAGACGTCTCAAGGTAGGGAGATCTTCAAGGAGTTAGTGTTAGGTTTTTTAAAGGGGGGATTGGGTGGGTTTTAGAGTAGGGTTGGGTGTGTGGGTGGTGGATTGTAATGTTGGGGTGGGTATTGTCTTTTTTTTCAGGTAAAAGAGCTGATTACTTTGGGGCAATGCCCCACAAAAGGCCCTTTTAAGGGCTATTTCTAATTTAGTATAGGGTAGGGAATTGTATTATTTTGGGGGGCTTTTTTATTTTATTAGGGGGATTAGATTAGGTGTAATTAGTTTAAAATTCTTGTAATTCTTTTTCTTTTTTCTCTAATTTAGTGGGGGTTTTTTCTCGTAATTTAGTTTATTTAATTTAATTGTAATTAATTGTAGGTAGTTTAGGTAATTAGTTTAATGATAGTGTAATGTTAGGTGTAATTGTAACTTAGGTTAGGATTTATTTTAGAGGTATATTTGTCTTTATTTTAACTAGGAAGATATTAAGTAGTTAATAACTATTTAATAACTATTGTACCTAGTTAAAATAAATACAAAGTTGCCTGTAAAATAAATATAAACCCTAAGCTAGCTACAATGTAACTATTAGTTATATTGTAGCTAGCTTAGGGTTTATTTTACAGGTATTTAGTTTTAAATAAGATTAATTTATTTAATTGTAGTTATTTTATTTAGATTATTTTAAATTATATTTAAATTAGGGGGGTTAGGGTTAGGTTTAGACTTAGGTTTAGGGGTTAATACCTTTAATATAGTAGCGGCGACGTTGGGGGTGGCAGATTAGGGGTTAATAAATGTAAGTAGGTGTCGGCGATGTTAGGGATGGCAGATTAGGGGTTAATAATATTTAACTAGTGTTTGCGAGGCAGGAGTGCGGCGGTTTATGGGTAATATATTTATTAAAGTGGTGGCTATGTCCGGTCGGCAGATTAGGGGTTAATATATTTATTCAAGTGTTTCCGATGTGGGGGGGGCCTCGGTTTAGGGGTTAATAGGTAGTTTATGGGTGTTAGTGTACTTTTTAGCACTTTAGTTAAGAGTTTTATGTTACAGCGTTAGCCCATGATACTCTTAACTACTGACTTTTAAATGCGGTAGGAGTCTTGACAGGAGAGGGTCTACCGCTCACTTCTTCCGCGACTCGTAATACCAGCACTAAGCAAATCCCATTAAAAAGATAGGATACGCAATTGACGTAAGGGGATTTGCGGTATGCTCGAGTCGCGGAAGAAAAGTGAGCGGTACACCTGTACCTGCAAGACTCGTAATACCAGCAGGCGTTAAAAAGCAGCGTTGGGACCTCTCAACGCTTCTTTTTAAGGCTAACGCAAGACTCGTAATCTAGCAGATTGTTTGTATATTCCTGGTGTTACGAGGGGAGAACTAGTAATGTTGATAAAGTTGTGTGGTTTAAGCATTAGAGGTTACATAATTAGTAAGATATGAGAACTGTTAAAAAAAAAGTGTAAATACATTACAGTAAGTCAGATATAGGGCTACAATGTATAGCATTTCTGGTGATTGACCAGTGTGTAGTCTTCAGCTATAAACTGCAAATACGCAGTCAGTAAATAAAGATATGTAGATGACCATTTAGCTTTACAAAAGTGTAATTGTTTGCTGTTGACATTCAATGATGATAAAGAGCCAATGATGTTTTTAGTGCTTGATGTCCATATGCCATTTCCAATAAGAGACACTGTTTAAAGGGACATTATACACTAGATTTTTCTTTGCATAAATGTTTTGTAGATGATTTATTTATAAAGCCCATACAGCTTTTTAAAATAAAATTGCATTGATTTTCAGACTCCCAACCAAGCCCCAAAGTTTTAGGAGAATACTGATGTATACTTACTCCAGCTTGCTCCTGTTTCTGTAAAGATTCTTTTCATATGCAGAGGAAGGGGGGGGGGGGGGTCTGTTTTTCTCTGCTAATCTTTTCAACAGAGCTAAACTGGGAGCTTCTAAGTAAGTTTTTAAAAGGTTTTATACTGGATTTTTAGATCAGTATATGTGCATTTTCTTCTAGTGTCTATTACATGCAGTTAAATGAAAATTGGTGTATACTGTCCTTTAAAGTGCTGTGTTAAATTTCTAGTGTACTTCAATTATCATATTTGCTTTGTTCTCTTGATATCCTTTGTTAGGAGTAAAGCTAGGTAGGCTTTAGCATTCTTTGGCAGCAGTGTATAGCAACTATGTATAACATTGCTATGAACATTTTTGAAAATACTGCTGCCAGATGGCTAGAGACATGAGCATGCTCCTGAGCTCACCTCGGACTACTCTTTAACAAAGGATACCAGGAATACTAAGCAAAATTGATAACAGACGTACATTGGAAAGTTTTTTTAAAATGTCATGCTTTATCCAGTACATTTAAAGGGACACTGAACCCAAATTTTTTCTTTCGTGATTCAGATAGAGCATGCAATTTTAAGCAACTTTCTAATGTACTCCTATTATCAAATTTTATTCGTTCTCTTGCTATCTTTATTTGAATAATAAGGCATCTAAGCTATGGAGCCGGCCAATTATTGGTTCAGACCCTGGACAGCACTTGTTTATTGGTGTGTGAATTTATCTACCAATCAGCAAGAACAACCCAGGTTGTTCACCAAAAATGGGCCGGCATCTAAACTTACAGTCTTGCTTTTCAAATAAAAATACCAAGAGAAGAAAATTTGATAATAGGAGTAAATTAGAAAGTTGCTTAAAATTACATGCTCTATCTGAATCACGAAAGAAAAAATATGTCATATGTAATGTAGTTGATTATGTAAAATCTTGTGCTTTAACATTGGTTTTAATGAGTCAGTGTACTGTAAAATTGTTTCTCCTTGATATATTTCTAGAAACTTGTTATACCAGCTGTAAAATATAAAGTATATAGGAAATTGGTCCTTTAGATTTATTTTGTATATAAAATAGTTGGTTCTGCTCATTGAAACACACCCAATAAAATCCACTGAATTTGCAGGGAAATCAGACATTGTTTTTATCTTATCACTATATACACACAAAGGTCTTCTTATATTATCTAGGTATACACAAAGTCCAAAACTTAGAGGGAACAATTGAAAAAGGAACTCCAATGGGAGTGTGATTTATTTTACTGTTTCTTGTTTACATATATTTTCTGTACTCATTAATGCCGTATTGTAGTTTATCAGCTTTGAAGTGCAAAAAGAGCTACTTAAAATGTAAAAAAATGTTATTGTTTTGTACTTTGGAAAGTTTTTGTGCTTTATTTTCTGAATGTATTACTGTCACCTCTAAACTTGTTGTAATGTGTTTCCTTAGATTCTTTACATTACATTTAAGATCCAGATTTTTATTTTCAATATAAAATCTTAATGTGTAAAATTATCATTAATCATTTTTACATGTTACAACTGAAAAAGATTCTGCATATTTTCGTATAATATTTTTTAATTCTTTCAACTTTTATCAGTAAAGCTAATACCAAAATCTGCACCCAGTCTAGTCACAATTGTTTTTGTGTACATTTTTATATAGTGCAGGTACAAGTTCCCTTATCTGGAATTCCAAAATCTACAATTATTAAAAATTCCAGACATTCTCATCGATTTGTTTTAATAAAATTATTAAAAAAATATTAAAAAGAAAATAATTTTTCCCTACCAGTAAATCACACTTTTCACTGTCTGAGACTTTGGTTTGGTTTTTGTGTTGTGCAAATACTAATCTATATTGATTACACAAGTTTACCTGTACACTATATATACAAAAGTGTAAGACTAAGCTGTATTATGACATGTAAATATTGCCTAAATTACATAATATATTGTTGTTTACACTTGGGCCCCTATTTAACAAGGTCTGGCGGACCTGATCCGACAGTGCGCATCAGGTCCGCCAGACCTCGCTGAATACGGAGAGCAATACGATCTCCGTATTCAGCATTGCACCAGCAGCTCACAAGAGCTGCTGGTGCAACGCCACCCCCTGCAGACTCGCGGCCAATCGGGTTGAATAGTGGCAATGTCTGTCCGTCTGCTCAGAGCAGGCGGACAGGTTATGGAGCAGCGGTCTTTGTGACCGCTGCTTCATAACTGCTGTTTCATAAACACGGTTCATCAAGCTCCATTCGGAGCTTGATAGATAGGCCCCTTGGTCTCTCCAGGCTTTCGCATTTTACAGATTCAAATACATAAATGTATTTATACATTTGTAAATATCTTACCAATTTATTTCTATTGTCAATTTTGCTTCATTTTCTTTGTATCGTTTCTTGAAGGAGCAGCAATGCACTACTGGGAACTAGCTGAAGACATTGGTAAACCAATCACAAGAGGCATATATGTGCAGCCACCAATCAGCAGATAGCTCCCAGCTCCCGAGCCTACCTAGGTATGCTTTTCAAAAAAGAAAAAAGAAGAGAACAAAGTACATTAGATAAAATAGATACATTGGAAAGTTGTTTAAAATTGCATGCTCTACTTGAATCATTATTTTTTTTGCTTCATGTCTCTTTAATTTTTTTTCAGCAAGTATTTTATTTATCAAGTAAAACAAATCTGAACTAAAACTACAGGATAGAAGGAATTTTCAGAAATAACTGCAAATTTGTGCTCACTTCGGAAGCCTTCCCACAATACCCTTTATACCTCATAGTGAACGGAATTGTAGAGTTTCTAGTCCCAGATAAACAGATAATCCAAAAAATTACATTATTAAGCTTCAATGAAATCTAAAGATACATTTTTACATTAACACATAATCCAACATGTTCTCTTCCTGCAGTGAGTGTTTGTGAATTCTTCATCAGGGGCACTTGGCAATGACAACTCAGCACAGCCGGTATCACTTACTAGGTCACACATTCGCACACACTGCTTCATTTAGGCTGCTGGCAAAACCCTCTGATACACAGGAGACACTTACAGAACTGGCATTCATGCATTAGCTAAAATACAAAGTGCATTTTTTTTTCTCTTAATAAATTGAATTGTTATTGCCAGAAACATTATTTGCATATAACACAGCCCCTATAACTAAACCATGAATAACGGAGTTATTTAGTCTGTGGAATGTACATGAATGGCTCTAGGGAAACCATGTGTATGAGTTCACTGGTTATATCATCTTTCTTAGCTAACAATATGTTTGGTTTTCCTCTTGCTGCCCTCTATAGGATTTAATTCTGGTTAATATTTTTTTTTTTTTAAGGTTAAAATTAGAGATTTATCTTATTTATACATGTTAGCATTAAAAATAAAAAATAAAAAATAGAATTTACATTTAGCCCAGTTGGATTATCTCATCTATTTTTTTTATACCTGTTTTTAATACCTAACGTTCAATATTAATGAAATTAAGTGGTGATAAATATGGGCAAAAATTACTTTAAAATTTTAATTCACGTATCTAGTATCAATACCAATTAGTATCCATATATTGGCTCATCCAAACAGCATTCATCAACAAAGTGCTATTTCCCTTTAAGGCTGAACAGTTACCCCATTTCTCCCCAGGTTTTGTTTCGTGACTGGGTCTTTCATCTCATGCATTTTTGCAATCAGCAACGTAATTTGGATTATGCACTTTTAGGATTGTATGTGCTGTATCTTTCATGGGGCAATGATATATGTATTATTTTATTGTGTTTATAAATTCATATAGGAACTGGAATTTTTTAATAATCTAGATTTTAGGCTGTTTTGAAGATATCTGAGCAGAGTTTTGTTCTTATACTGTTCAAGGACAGATAAATAATGATTGGCTAGATTATGAGTTTTGCCGTAAGAGCTGTGAGGTGCTAACTTGCACGTTATTGTCACCGCTCACTTACCTACAGCGCTGGTATTACAGGTTTTCCTAAACTCAGCGTTATTAGGCAAGAAGTGAGCGTAGAGCAAAATTGAGCTCCATACCACACTCCAATACCAGCGCTGCTTAAGTCAGCGGTGAGCTGGTTTTACGTGCTCGTGCACGATTTCCCCATAGACATCAATGGGGAGAGCCGGCTGAAAAAAAGCCTAACACCTGCAAAAAAGCAGCGTAAAGCTCTGTAACGCAGCCCCATTGATTCCTATGGGGAAACTAAATTTATGTTTACACCTAACGCCCTAACATGAACCCTGAGTCTAAACACCCCTAATTTGCTGCCCCCGACATCGCCGACACCTACATTACACTTAGTAACCCCCTAATCTGCCGCCCCCAATGTCGCTGCCACTATAATAAACATATTAACCCCTAAACCGCTGCACTCCTGCATCGCAAACACTAGTTAAATATTATTAACCCTAATCTGCCGCCCCTAACATCGCTGCCACCTACCTACATTTATTAACCCCTAATCTGCTGCCCCCAACCGTGCCGCCACTATACTAAATTTATTAACCGCTAAACCTAAGTCTAACCCTAACACCCCCTTATTTAAATATAATTAAAATAAATTTAAATAGAAATTCCTATCATTACCTAAATAATTTCTATTTAAAACTAAATACTTACCTATAAAATAAACCCTAAGCTAGCTACAATATAACTAATAGTTACATTGTATCTAGCTTAGGATTTATTTTTATTTTACAGGCAAGTTTGTATTTATTTTAACTATGTAGAATAGTTATTAACTATTTACTAGCTAACTAGCTAAAATAAATACAAATTTAAAATAAAACCTAACCTGAGTTATACTAACACCTAACCTTACACAACAATTAAATAAATTACATAAATGAAATACAATTACCTAAATTACAAAAAAAACCCAATAAATTACACAAAATAAAAAACAAATGATCAGATATTTAAACTAATTACACCTAATCTAATAGCCCTATCAAAATAAAAAAAGCCCCCCAAAATAAAAAACCCTAGCATAAACTAAACTACCAATAGCCCTTAAAAGGGCCTTTTGCGGGGCATTGTCCCAAAGAAATCATCTCTTTTACCTGTAAAAAAAATACAAACAACCCCCCCAACAGTAAAACCCACCACCCACATAACCAACCCCCCAAATAAAAACCTAACTAAAAATACCTAAGCTCCCCATTGCCCTGAATAGGGCATTTAGCTCTATTGCTGCCCAAACCCTAACCTAAAAATAAAACCCACCCAATAAACCCTTAAAAAAACCTAACACTAACCCCTGAAGATCCACTTACAGTTTTGAAGAGCCGACATCCATCCTCAACGAAGCCAGGGTGAAGTCCTCAACGATGCGGCAAGTAGTCCTCAACGAAGCCAGGAGAAGTCTTCATCCAAGCCGGCGGAAGTGGTCCTCCAGACGGGCAGAAGTTTTCATCCAGACAGCATCTTCTATCTTCATCCATCCGGCAAGATGCGGGTCCATCTTCAAGACATCCGGCGCGGAACATCCTCTTCTTCCGACGTTTAATGAAGAATGAATGTTCCTTTAAATGACGTCATCCAAGATGGCATCACTTGAATTCCGATTGGCTGATAGAATTCTATCAGCCAATCGGAATTAAAGGTGAAAAATTCATATTGGCTGATGCAATCAGTCAATAGGATTGAGCTTCAATCGCAAAATTCCTATTGGCTGATCCAATCAGCCAATAGGATTGAGCTTGCATTCTATTGGCTGTTCCAATCAGGATTGAAGCTCAATCCTATTAGCTGATTGCATCAGCCAATAGGAATTTTTCACCTTTAATTCCGATTGGCTGATAGAATTCTATCAGAAAATCGGAATTCAAGGGACATCATCTTGGATGACGTCATTTAAAGGAACCTTCAGTCTTCATTAGACTTCAGAAGAAGAGGATTCTCCGTGCCGGATGTCTTGAAGATGGACCCGCTCCTCGCCAGATGGATGAAGATAGAAGATGCCGTCTGGATGAAGACTTCTGCCGTCTGGAGGACCACTTCTGCCGGCTTGGATGAAGACCTCTCCCGGCTTCATTGAGGACTTCTTGCCTCTTCGTTGATGACTTCTCCCGGCTTCGTTGAGGATGGATGTCGGCTCTTCAAAACTGTAAGTGGATCTTCAGGGGTTAGTGTTTTTTTTAGGGTTTATTAGATGGGTTTTATTTTTAGAATAGGGTTTGGGCAGCAATAGAGCTAAATGCCCTTTTAAGGGCAATGCCCACCCAAATACCCTTTTCAGGGCAATGGGGAGCTTAGGTTTTTTTAGTTAGGTTTTTATTTGGGGGGTTAGTTGTGTGGGTGGTGGGTTTTACTGTTGGGGGGTTGTTTGTATTTTGCTTTACAGGTAAAAGAGCTGATTTCTTTGGGGCAATGCCCCGCAAAAGGCCCTTTTAAGGGCTATTGGTAGTTTAGTTTAGGCTAGGTTTTTTTTTTTTTGGGGGGGGGCTTTTTTATTTTGATAGGGCTATTAGATTAGGTGTAATTAGTTTAAATATCTGATAATTTGTTTTTTATTTTGTGTAATTTAGTGGGGGGGGGTTGTATTTTAGGTAATTGTATTTAATTTATGTAATTTATTTAATTGTTGTGTAAGGTTAGGTGTTAGGTTTTATTTTACAGGTAAATTTGTATTTATTTTAAATAGGTAGTTAGTAAATAGTTAATAACTATTTAGTAACTATTCTACCTAGTTAAAATAAATACAAACTTGTGAAATAAAAATAAAACCTAAGATAGATACAATGTAACTATTAGTTATATTGTAGCTATCTTAGGGTTTATTTTACAGGTAAGTATTTAGTTTTAAATATGAATTATTTAGGTAATGATAGGAATTTTTATTTAGATTTATTTTTATTATATTTAAGTTAGGGGGTATTAGGGTTAGGGTTAGATTTAGGTTTAGGGGTTAATAACTTTAGTATAGTGGCGGCGACATTGGGGCAGCAGATTAAGGGTTAATAACAGTAATGTAGGTTGCAGGGATGTTAGAGACAGCAGATTATTGGTTAATAATATTTAACTAGTGTTTGCAAGGCGGGAGTGCGGCAGTTTAGGGGTTAATATGTTTATTATAGTGGCGGCGATGTCCGGAGTGCAAATTAGGGGTTATTCATTTTATTTTAGTGTTTGCGATGCGGGAGGGCCTTGGTTTAGGTAGTTTATGGGTGTTAGTGTAATTTTTAACACTTTAGTTATGAGTTTTATTCTACAGCTTTGTAGCGTAAAACTCATAACTACTGACTTTAGAATGCCTTACGAATCTTGCGGGATAGGCTGTACCGCTCACTTTTTGGCCTCCAAAAAAAAGCTTGTAATATTGGTGCTATGGCAGTCCCATTGAAAAAAGATTTTACGCAAATTGCATAAGTTAATTTGCGGTACGGCCAAAAAAGTGTGCGGGACAGCTGTACCTATAAGACTCGTAATAGCAGCGGTAGTGAAAAAGCAGCGTTATGAGCCTTAACCCTGCTTTTTTACTCATAACGCAAAGCTCGTAATCTAGCCGATTGAAAATTGTGATATTGTTATATTTTACTACAAGCAACTATCTCTATTATACAGAGTCCAAGGAGTAATAGAATACATTGCTTAAAGGGACATTGCTTAAAGGGACAGTCTTTTTTTCCAAAACTTTTATTGTTTAAAAAGATAGATAATCCCTTTATTGCCCATTCCCCAGTTTTGCACAGCCAATATGGTTATATTATTATACTTAAAACCTCTGTGATTACCTTGTAACTAAGCCTCTTCTGACAGCCCCCTGATCACATGGCTATTTATTTATTATCTATTGACTTGCATTTTAGCCAATTAGTGCAGTGTCATGTACAACTCCATGGGAGAGAGCGCAATGTTAGCTATATGGCCCACGTGGATTAGCAGTTTATGGTTGTAAAAAGCTAATAAAAACATGTGATAAGTAGTGATGTCCCGAACTGTTCGCCTGCGAACGGTTCACAGCAAACATAGCTTGTTCGCGTTAGCGGCTGCGGGCGAACACATGGCGATGTTCGATCCGCCCCCTATGTGTCATCATTGAGGAAACTTTGACCCTGTATGTCACAGCCGTCTGACACATTAGAGCCAATCAACATCAGACACTCCCTCACAGACCCTCCCAGCTACTCGGAAGCCGCCATTTTAGACTCATAACGACCTTGCTTTCTTAGTGAGAGGACGTGTTGTGTTTGTGCTCCTGACATTATAGGGATATACATAGCTAGGCTAGTGTATTTAGTAGATACAAGGTGGATGAAGGATACTCGGCAATCCTGTGCAGTAGTAAAAAACTTTTTCTTTATTTATGAAGACCACTTTAAAAGACAGATGTCAGCTTCATTCCTCCAAATACTATATACAGCACACTTTGAACAAGCAGTAGGTTGGTGGTCACTAATGCTGACGCGTTTCGGCTCCCCACGCCGTAGTCATAGCATATCTTAGTGACCATCAACCTCAATTTAAAAAGGATTACATCAAACCCTATTGGTTAATTCCAAACACACCTCCTATGCTGCTTAACTACCATATTGTCTCTTGTAGATGAGTATATACTGGTATCAACCTAGTCTAAACTTAAACTGACAGGTCTTTCCTATGTGACTTTATACAATATCCTTGTCGCTATTTTAAACTACACTTGGTTATATTTAATTAGATTTGGTTTAATTCTTAGTTTTCTTTTTAAAAGTTATCATTTTACGGCTCCATTGACTATTATTTGATCTCAATGGGTGATATTTCACATATAATACACTGTAATTCATTTATTAATTTGGTGTTATAAAGTGTAATTCACTTAGGCTATGCAATATTTTGAAGGCTTATAGTTACTTAATGCCAGAAGTTAATAAGGTCATATTCACTGTTTAGACCTGATGGTCTTCTCGTTTTCATTTTTAATATCCAGAAGACCTCCTCTCTGGCTAACATGAGATCTCTGTTCCCTCCCCTTGCTGGGGGGGGGATATGTTTGACTATTGTCCAGGTGAGTGGGCTGGGGTCCTTGTCATGGACCTGGAAAAAATGTGTGATTAGGGGTGTAGTGAGTGTACCCATTTTTATGTTGTTTACATGCTCACGAATTCTAGATCTGATCTCTCTTGAGGTCATACCTATGTATTGCAAACCACATTGTGTGCACGTGAGCATGTAAACAACATAAGTTGCCCTGCAGTTAAAGCATCTTTCATGTAAATATGCCTCTCCTGTAATGGTACTGGTGAAACCATTTCCAACTGCTAAATGCTTACAGGCTATGCAGTCTGTGTAGTGGCATCTGAATACACCTTTTGTACTTAGCCATGAACTTGTGTAGTTTCTATCTCCTGATTTGAGTACAGTGGGTGCTACTTTGTTTCCAATTGTGGCTCCTCTTCTATAGGAGAAGCGACAGCCCCCTTTGACTATACTGACTAGATCATCATCGGCCAAGAGTAATGGGAAGTGCTTAGATATAATGTTGCAGACTTCCTTGTACTGATCACTATAGGTTGTCAAAAAAGTGCTTTTTTGTGCATAACTCTCATTATGTTTTTTGTGTTTTGTTCTCGTCATCAACAGAGTATCTCTGTCTTTTTTTGTTACATCTTTTTTAATACCAAGTACCATCTTTTTCGGATACTCTCTAGATATTAGTCTTTCTGTGAGTTCATTAGCCTGTGTTTCAAATGTTTTCTTATTTGAACAATTTCTCAGGGTCCTAACGTATTGTCCTTTGGCTATTGCTTTAAAGACTTTTCGTGGGTGACTACTCTTTGCATGAAGGATAGTATTTTTGGCCGTTGGTTTACGAAAAATACTTGTGTATTTAGTGTCCACTACAGTCCAGAAGGACTCCACTCATCTATGCTGCAAGGACAGCACCCCAAAAAGCCCATTTTAGGGCTATATTTCGTGCCGTTTTTTTTTCCGTATTTTTATTAGCATTTGCCTGGCTTTCAGCCTGTGTGTTTAAGGCTCACAGCATATGCTGTGATTACTGCCACCACTGATATCTCCCTAACAACATTAGTTTAAATTTAACTAACCAAAAATTTTAATTATTTTGCTAGTGTAATTTTTTTTCATTTTCTATTAGGCCTGTGTCACACAGCATATACTCTGGTTCATTGCTCTGTGCCAGCCACCAGTGTTAATATCCGTTTATAACATTATTTTAAATTAAAAAAAAAAAAAAAATTGCTAGTGTAATCTAATTACATTTTCTATCAGGCCTGTGTCTGTCAGGCTCACTCAGCATTAATATACCTCATTTTTTTCAGTCTTTTGGTTAATTGGCCTGTGCCAGGCAGCCACCACTCATATCTTCTTCACCTTAATTTAAATATTAAAAAAAAAAAAAGTTTATTTTTTTTGATAGTGTAATCTAATATCATTTTTTATCAGGCCTGTGTGTTTTGCTGACATACAGAGCCTACTGTGTTTACTTGCTGCCCTCCCTAGTCTATGAGCCACGACTCATATGTGTTTAACCTTTTTTTAATTTCCCCCCCAAAAAAATAATTTAAATCATTTTTCTAGTGTAATCTAATAGTATTTTCTATCAGGCGTGTGTGTATCTGACTTACAGAGCCTACTGTTTTTAATAGCTGCCCTTCCAAGGCTATCAGCCACGACTCATATGTATGTGCTTAACCTTTTTCTTTAAATTCCCCAAAAAAAGTCTTTAAATCATTATGCTAGTGTAATCTAATTTTATTTTCTATCAGGCCTGTGTCTAACTGTCTATCTGACTTACACAGCATACTGTTGTTAATTGCTGCCCAACATAGCAGCCAGCCAGTGCGACCACTCATATGTGCATTGCACTTCTTAACATAATTTTAATATTAAAATCTAAAATTTTAAAATATTTTGCTAGTGTAATCTAACTTAATTTTCTATCAGGCCTGTGTTTTTGTCACTTACACAGCATACTGTGTTAAATTGCTGCCCTACCTACCATCCACGACTCATATCTGCCAGCCTGTGTGCCAGGCCCAACTAGCCAATTAGTGGCACCAATCATAATTCTTGTAAAAGTATCAAAAAAATTAAAAATCATAATTTTTTGTACTGCAAATATTCAGTCTACTAGTGCCATTGAATTGCAGTTTCCTCCTGCCTGGCAGCCTGTGTGCCAGGCACAAACTAGCCAATTAGTGCCACCAATCCTAGTTGTTGTAAAAGTATTGTTAATCTTTAAAATTCCAAATTGATCGCTTGTGATTCATCAGTTTGCTCGTGCCATTGAATTGCACTTTCCTCCTGCCTGCCAGCGTGTTTTCCAGGCCCAACTAGCCAATTAGTGGAACTAATCATAATTCTTGTAACAGTATATAAAAAATTAAAAATCATAATTTTTTGGACTGCAAATATTCAGTCTCCTAGTGCCATTTAATTGCATTTTCCTCCTGCCTGCCAGCCTGTGTGCCCGGCCGACTTTCAAAATATTTACACCAATCATATTTGTTGTCACAGTATTCTTAATAATTAAAAATTAAAATTTTTGGTAATTGTTCTGAATCCTCAGTTTGCTCGTGCCATTGAATTGTACTTTCCCCCTGCCTTGCAGCCTGTTTGCCAGGCCCACCTAGCCAATTATTCCCAGCAATCATATTTCTTTTAACAGTATTGCAAAAATTGTCAATCATCACTGTTTTGACTGTCAGTATTCAGTCTCCTAGTGTCCTTGAATTGCATTTACCTCCTGCCTGCCAGCCTGTGTGCCAGGCCGTCTTGCCAACTATTTACACCAATCATAATTGTTGTCACAGTATTGTTACTAATTAAAATTAAAAAAAATTTGATTGTTGATCTTAATCCTCAGTTTGCTCGTGCCATTGAATTGCACTTTTCTCCTGCCTGCCAGCCTGTGTGCCAGGCCTACTTTCAAAATATTTACACCAATCATATTTGTTGTCACAGTATTCTTAATAATTAAAAATAAAATTTTTGGTAATTGTTGTTCTGAATCCTCAGTTTGCTTGTGCCATTGAATTGCACTTTCCTCCTGCCTTGCAGCCTGTGTGCGAGGCCCACCTAGCCAATTATTCCCAGCAATCATATTTCTTTTAACAGTATTGCAAAAATTGTCAATCATCATTGTTTTGACTGTCAGTATTCAGTCTCCTAGTGTCCTTGAATTGCATTTACCTCCTGCCTGCAAGCCTTTTGTGCCAGGCTGTCTTGCCAACTATTTACACCAATCATAATTGTTGTCACAGTATTGTTACTAATTAAAATTAAAAGTTTTTAGATTCTTGTTCTTAATCCTCAGTTTGCTCGTGCCATTGAATTGCACTTTTCTCCTGCCTGCCAGCCTGTGTGCCAGGCCAACTTTCAAAATATTTACGCCAATCATATTTGTTGTCACAGTATTCTTAATAATTAAAAATTAAAATTTTTGGTAATAGTTGTTTTGAATCCTCAGTTTGCTCGTGCCATTGAATTGCACTTTCCTCCTGCCTTGTAGCCTGTGTGCCAGGCCCACCTAGCCAATTATTCCAAGCAATCATATATCTTTTAGCAGTATTGCAAAAATTGTCAATCATCACTTTTTTGACTGTCAGTATTCAGTCTCCTAGTGTCCTTGAATTGCATTTACCTCCTGCCTGCCAGCCTGTGTGCCAGGCCGTCTTGCCAACTATTTACACCAATCATAATTGTTGTCACAGTATTGTTACTAATTAAAATTAAAAAAAATGTGATTGTTGATCTTAATCCTCAGTTTGCTCGTGCCATTGAATTGCACTTTTCTCCTGCCTGCCAGCCTGTGTGCCAGGCCTACTTTCAAAATATTTACACCAATCATATTTGTTGTCACAGTATTCTTATTAATTAAAAATTAAAATTTTTGGTAATAGTTGTTCTGAATCCTCCGTTTGCTCGTGCCATTGAATTGCACTTTCCTCCTGCCTTGCAGCCTGTGTGCCAGGCCCAACTAGCCAATTATTCCCAGCAATCATATTTCTTTTAACAGTATTGCAAAAATTATCAATCATCACTTTTTGAATGTCAGTATTCAGTCTTCTAGTGTCCTTGAATTGCATTTACCTCCTGCCTGCCAGCCTGTGTGCCAGGCCGTCTTGCCAACTATTTACACCAATCATAATTGTTGTCACAGTATTGTTACTAATTAAAATTGAAAACATTTTGATTGTTGATCTTAATCCTCAGTTTGCTCGTGCCATTGAATTGCACTTTTCTCCTGCCTGCCAGCCTGTGTGCCAGGCCTACTTTCAAAATATTTACACCAATCATATTTGTTGTCACAGTATTCTTAATAATTAAAAATTTTAATTTTTGGTAATAGTTGTTCTGAATCCTCAGTTTGCTCGTGCCATTGAATTGCACTTTCCTCCTGCCTTGCAGCCTGTGTGCCAGGCCCACCTAGCCAATTATTCCCAGCAATCATATTTCTTTTAACAGTATTGCAAAAATTGTCAATCATTACTGTTTTGACTGTCAGTATTCAGTCTCCTAGTGTCCTTGAATTGCATTTACCTCCTGCCTGCCAGCCTGTGTGCCAGGCCGTCTTGCCAACTATTTACACCAATCATAATTGTTGTCACAGTATTGTTACTAATTAAAATTAAAAAAAATGTGATTGTTGATCTTAATCCTCAGTTTGCTCGTGCCATTGAATTGCACTTTTCTCCTGCCTGCCAGCCTGTGTGCCAGGCCTACTTTCAAAATATTTACACCAATCATATTTGTTGTCACAGTATTCTTATTAATTAAAAATTAAAATTTTTGGTAATAGTTGTTCTGAATCCTCAGTTTGCTCGTGCCATTGAATTGCACTTTCCTCCTGCCTTGCAGCCTGTGTGCCAGGCCCAACTAGCCAATTATTCCCAGCAATCATATTTCTTTTAACAGTATTGCAAAAATTATCAATCATCACTTTTTGAATGTCAGTATTCAGTCTTCTAGTGTCCTTGAATTGCATTTACCTCCTGCCTGCCAGCCTGTGTGCCAGGCCGTCTTGCCAACTATTTACACCAATCATAATTGTTGTCACAGTATTGTTACTAATTAAAATTAAAAACATTTTGATTGTTGATCTTAATCCTCAGTTTGCTCGTGCCATTGAATTGCACTTTTCTCCTGCCTGCCAGCCTGTGTGCCAGGCCTACTTTCAAAATATTTACACCAATCATATTTGTTGTCACAGTATTCTTAATAATTAAAAATTTTAATTTTTGGTAATAGTTGTTTTGAATCCTCAGTTTGCTCGTGCCATTGAATTGCACTTTCCTCCTGCCTTGCAGCCTGTGTGCCAGGCCCACCTAGCCAATTATTCCCAGCAATCATATTTCTTTTAACAGTATTGCAAAAATAGTCAATCATCACTTTTTTGACTGTCAGTATTCAGTCTCCTAGTGTCCTTGAATTGCATTTACCTCCTGCCTGCCAGCCTGTGTGCCTGGCCGTCTTGCCAACTATTTACACCAATCATAATTGTTGTCACAGTATTGTTACTAATTAAAATTAAAAAAAATTTGATTCTTGTTCTTAATCCTCAGTTTGCTCGTGCCATTGAATTACACTTTTCTCCTGCCTGCCAGCCTGTGTGCCAGGCCGACTTTCAATATATTTACACCAATCATATTTGTTGTCACAGTATTCTTAATAATTAAAAATTTTAATTTTTGGTAATAGTTGTTCTGAATCCTCAGTTTGCTCGTGCCATTGAATTGCACTTTCCTCCTGCCTTGCAGCCTGTGTGCCAGGCCCACCTAGCCAATTATTCTCAGCAATCATATTTCTTTTAACAGTATTGCAAAAATTGTCAATCATCACTTTTTTGACTGTCAGTATTCAGTCTCCTAGTGTCCTTGAATTGCATTTACCTCCTGCCTGCCAGCCTGTGTGCCAGGCCGTCTTGCCAACTATTTACACCAATCATAATTGTTGTCACAGTATTGTTACTAATTAAAATTAAAAACATTTTGATTGTTGATCTTAATCCTCAGTTTGCTCGTGCCATTGAATTGCACTTTTCTCCTGCCTGCCAGCCTGTGTGCCAGGCCTACTTTCAAAATATTTACACCAATCATATTTGTTGTCACAGTATTCTTAATAATTAAAAATTTTAATTTTTGGTAATAGTTGTTCTGAATCCTCAGTTTGCTCGTGCCATTGAATTGCACTTTCCTCCTGCCTTGCAGCCTGTGTGCCAGGCCCACCTAGCCAATTATTCCCAGCAATCATATTTCTTTTAACAGTATTGCAAAAATTGTCAATCATCACTTTTTTGACTGTCAGTATTCAGTCTCCTAGTGTCCTTGAATTGCATTTACCTCCTGCCTGCCAGCCTGTGTGCCTGGCCGTCTTGCCAACTATTTACACCAATCATAATTGTTGTCACAGTATTGTTACTAATTAAAATTAAAAAAAATTTGATTCTTGTTCTTAATCCTCAGTTTGCTCGTGCCATTGAATTACACTTTTCTCCTGCCTGCCAGCCTGTGTGCCAGGCCGACTTTCAATATATTTACACCAATCATATTTGTTGTCACAGTATTCTTAATAATTAAAAATTTTAATTTTTGGTAATAGTTGTTCTGAATCCTCAGTTTGCTCGTGCCATTGAATTGCACTTTCCTCCTGCCTTGCAGCCTGTGTGCCAGGCCCACCTAGCCAATTATTCTCAGCAATCATATTTCTTTTAACAGTATTGCAAAAATTGTCAATCATCACTTTTTTGACTGTCAGTATTCAGTCTCCTAGTGTCCTTGAATTGCATTTACCTCCTGCCTGCCAGCCTGTGTGCCAGGCCGTCTTGCCAACTATTTACACCAATCATAATTGTTGTCACAGTATTGTTACTAATTAAAATTAAAAAAAATTTGATTGTTGATCTTAATCCTCAGTTTGCTCGTGCCATTGAATTGCACTTTTCTCCTGCCTGCCAGCCTGTGTGCCAGGCCTACTTTCAAAATATTTACACCAATCATATTTGTTGTCACAGTATTCTTAATAATTAAAAATACATTTTTTGGTAATTGTTGTTCTGAATCCTCAGTTTGCTCGTGCCATTGAATTGCACTTTCCTCCTGCCTTGCAGCCTGTGTGCCAGGCCCACCTAGCCAATTATTCCCAGTAATCATATTTCTTTTAACAGTATTGCAAAAATTGTCAATTATCATTGTTTTGACTGTCAGTATTCAGTCTCCTAGTGTCCTTGAATTGCATTTACCTCCTGCCTGCAAGCCTTTTGTGCCAGGCTGTCTTGCCAACTATTTACACCAATCATAATTGTTGTCACAGTATTGTTACTAATTAAAATTAAAAGTTTTTTGATTCTTGTTCTTAATCCTCAGTTTGCTCGTGCCATTGAATTGCACTTTTCTCCTGCCTGCCAGCCTGTGTGCCAGGCCGACTTTCAAAATATTTACGCCAATCATATTTGTTGTCACAGTATTCTTAATAATTAAAAATTAAAAATTTTGGTAATAGTTGTTTTGAATCCTCAGTTTGCTCGTGCCATTGAATTGCACTTTCCTCCTGCCTTGTAGCCTGTGTGCCAGGCCCACCTAGCCAATTATTCCAAGCAATCATATATCTTTTAGCAGTATTGCAAAAATTGTCAATCATCACTTTTTTGACTGTCAGTATTCAGTCTCCTAGTGTCCTTGAATTGCATTTACCTCCTGCCTGCCAGCCTGTGTGCCAGGCCGTCTTGCCAACTATTTACACCAATCATAATTGTTGTCACAGTATTGTTACTAATTAAAATTAAAAAAAAATTGATTGTTGATCTTAATCCTCAGTTTGCTCGTGCCATTGAATTGCACTTTTCTCCTGCCTGCCAGCCTGTGTGCCAGGCCTACTTTCAAAATATTTACACCATTCATATTTGTTGTCACAGTATTCTTATTAATTAAAAATTAAAATTTTTGGTAATAGTTGTTCTGAATCCTCAGTTTGCTCGTGCCATTGAATTGCACTTTCCTCCTGCCTTGCAGCCTGTGTGCCAGGCCCACCTAGCCAATTATTCCCAGCAATCATATTTCTTTTAACAGTATTGCAAAAATTATCAATCATCACTTTTTGAATGTCAGTATTCAGTCTCCTAGTGTCCTTGAATTGCATTTACCTCCTGCCTGCCAGCCTGTGTGCCAGGCCGTCTTGCCAACTATTTACACCAATCATAATTGTTGTCACAGTATTGTTACTAATTAAAATTAAAAACATTTTGATTGTTGATCTTAATCCTCAGTTTGCTCGTGCCATTGAATTACACTTTTCTCCTGCCTGCCAGCCTGTGTGCCAGGCCGACTTTCAATATATTTACACCAATCATATTTGTTGTCACAGTATTCTTAATAATTAAAAATTTTAATTTTTGGTAATAGTTGTTCTGAATCCTCAGTTTGCTCGTGCCATTGAATTGCACTTTCCTCCTGCCTTGCAGCCTGTGTGCCAGGCCCACCTAGCCAATTATTCTCAGCAATCATATTTCTTTTAACAGTATTGCAAAAATTGTCAATCATCACTTTTTTGACTGTCAGTATTCAGTCTCCTTGTGTCCTTGAATTGCATTTACCTCCTGCCTGCCAGCCTGTGTGCCAGGCCGTCTTGCCAACTATTTACACCAATCATAATTGTTGTCACAGTATTGTTACTAATTAAAATTAAAAACATTTTGATTGTTGATCTTAATCCTCAGTTTGCTCGTGCCATTGAATTGCACTTTTCTGCTGCCTGCCAGCCTGTGTGCCAGGCCTACTTTCAAAATATTTACACCAATCATATTTGTTGTCACAGTATTCTTAATAATTAAAAATTTTAATTTTTGGTAATAGTTGTTCTGAATCCTCAGTTTGCTCGTGCCATTGAATTGCACTTTCCTCCTGCCTTGCAGCCTGTGTGCCAGGCCCACCTAGCCAATTATTCCCAGCAATCATATTTCTTTTAACAGTATTGCAAAAATTGTCAATCATCACTTTTTTGACTGTCAGTATTCAGTCTCCTAGTGTCCTTGAATTGCATTTACCTCCTGCCTGCCAGCCTGTGTGCCTGGCCGTCTTGCCAACTATTTACACCAATCATAATTGTTGTCACAGTATTGTTACTAATTAAAATTAAAAAAAATTTGATTCTTGTTCTTAATCCTCAGTTTGCTCGTGCCATTGAATTACACTTTTCTCCTGCCTGCCAGCCTGTGTGCCAGGCCGACTTTCAATATATTTACACCAATCATATTTGTTGTCACAGTATTCTTAATAATTAAAAATTTTAATTTTTGGTAATAGTTGTTCTGAATCCTCAGTTTGCTCGTGCCATTGAATTGCACTTTCCTCCTGCCTTGCAGCCTGTGTGCCAGGCCCACCTAGCCAATTATTCTCAGCAATCATATTTCTTTTAACAGTATTGCAAAAATTGTCAATCATCACTTTTTTGACTGTCAGTATTCAGTCTCCTAGTGTCCTTGAATTGCATTTACCTCCTGCCTGCCAGCCTGTGTGCCAGGCCGTCTTGCCAACTATTTACACCAATCATAATTGTTGTCACAGTATTGTTACTAATTAAAATTAAAAAAAATTTGATTGTTGATCTTAATCCTCAGTTTGCTCGTGCCATTGAATTACACTTTTCTCCTGCCTGCCAGCCTGTGTGCCAGGCCTACTTTCAAAATATTTACACCAATCATATTTGTTGTCACAGTATTCTTAATAATTAAAAATACATTTTTTGGTAATTGTTGTTCTGAATCCTCAGTTTGCTCGTGCCATTGAATTGCACTTTCCTCCTGCCTTGCAGCCTGTGTGCCAGGCCCACCTAGCCAATTATTCCCAGTAATCATATTTCTTTTAACAGTATTGCAAAAATTGTCAATTATCATTGTTTTGACTGTCAGTATTCAGTCTCCTAGTGTCCTTGAATTGCATTTACCTCCTGCCTGCAAGCCTTTTGTGCCAGGCTGTCTTGCCAACTATTTACACCAATCATAATTGTTGTCACAGTATTGTTACTAATTAAAATTAAAAGTTTTTTGATTCTTGTTCTTAATCCTCAGTTTGCTCGTGCCATTGAATTGCACTTTTCTCCTGCCTGCCAGCCTGTGTGCCAGGCCGACTTTCAAAATATTTACGCCAATCATATTTGTTGTCACAGTATTCTTAATAATTAAAAATTAAAAATTTTGGTAATAGTTGTTTTGAATCCTCAGTTTGCTCGTGCCATTGAATTGCACTTTCCTCCTGCCTTGTAGCCTGTGTGCCAGGCCCACCTAGCCAAATATTCCAAGCAATCATATATCTTTTAGCAGTATTGCAAAAATTGTCAATCATCACTTTTTTGACTGTCAGTATTCAGTCTCCTAGTGTCCTTGAATTGCATTTACCTCCTGCCTGCCAGCCTGTGTGCCAGGCCGTCTTGCCAACTATTTACACCAATCATAATTGTTGTCACAGTATTGTTACTAATTAAAATTAAAAAAAAATTGATTGTTGATCTTAATCCTCAGTTTGCTCGTGCCATTGAATTGCACTTTTCTCCTGCCTGCCAGCCTGTGTGCCAGGCCTACTTTCAAAATATTTACACCATTCATATTTGTTGTCACAGTATTCTTATTAATTAAAAATTAAAATTTTTGGTAATAGTTGTTCTGAATCCTCAGTTTGCTCGTGCCATTGAATTGCACTTTCCTCCTGCCTTGCAGCCTGTGTGCCAGGCCCACCTAGCCAATTATTCCCAGCAATCATATTTCTTTTAACAGTATTGCAAAAATTATCAATCATCACTTTTTGAATGTCAGTATTCAGTCTCCTAGTGTCCTTGAATTGCATTTACCTCCTGCCTGCCAGCCTGTGTGCCAGGCCATCTTGCCAACTATTTACACCAATCATAATTGTTGTCACAGTATTGTTACTAATTAAAATTAAAAACATTTTGATTGTTGATCTTAATCCTCAGTTTGCTCGTGCCATTGAATTGCACTTTTCTCCTGCCTGCCAGCCTGTGTGCCAGGCCTACTTTCAAAATATTTACACCAATCATATTTGTTGTCACAGTATTCTTAATAATTAAAAATTTTAATTTTTGGTAATAGTTGTTCTGAATCCTCAGTTTGCTCGTGCCATTGAATTGCACTTTCCTCCTGCCTTGCAGCCTGTGTGCTAGGCCCACCTAGCCAATTATTCCCAGCAATCATATTTCTTTTAACAGTATTGCAAAAATTGTCAATCATCACTTTTTTGACTGTCAGTATTCAGTCTCCTAGTGTCCTTAAATTGCATTTACCTCCTGCCTGCCAGCCTGTGTGCCTGGCCGTCTTGCCAACTATTTACACCAATCATAATTGTTGTCACAGTATTGTTACTAATTAAAATTAAAAAAATTTTGATTCTTGTACTTAATCCTCAGTTTGCTCGTGCCATTGAATTACACTTTTCTCCTGCCTGCCAGCCTGTGTGCCAGGCCGACTTTCAATATATTTACACCAATCATATTTGTTGTCACAGTATTCTTCATAATTAAAAATTTAAATTTTTGGCCTGTATGCCAGGCCCAGCTATCCAATTAGTGCCAGCAATCATATTTCTTTTAACAGTATTGCAAAATGTGTATATCATCACTGTTTTGACTGTCAATCTGCAGTCTACTAGTGCCCTTGAATTGCATTTTCCTCCTGCTTGCCTGCCTGTGTGCCAGTCCCAACTAGCCAATTAGTGCCACCAATCATATTTATTGTAACAGGATTGGAATTTTTGTTAATCATAACTGTTTTGACTGTGATTCTTCAGTCTCCTAGTGCCATTGATTTGCAGTTTCCTTTCTCCCAGCGTGTGTGCCAAACAGGCCCATTTGCCAACTAGTGCCAACAATCATATTTGTTGCCACAGTACTTCAAATATTTTAAAAAATTAACAATTTGTGATTTTTAAAACATCTGTCTTTTTTGTTGTTGTCAGTTTCACAGCGTATACTGTGCCCACTTTCACAGTGCCACCCCTCATATAATTGGTGTAATAGTATTGTTAGTGTCCATTTAAAAAAAAATGACAGGCAGAGGCAGGCCACCCCGCAGGTTCCTTGGTCGTGGCCCTGGTGCTGTGATTCCTTTAGACCCTACAAATATGCACATTGTTCAGAAGTCGGGTGCCAGGGGGGACGCGAAAAGTTCTGAGGAGGACCTAGTTGAATGGCTAACACAGGACACCCAATCTTCTTCAGCTTCCGCTGCTAGTACCCCTAACCTTGACGCACCATCTACGTCCAGCTGTGCTTTGGGCAGGTCTCAAGTGACCAGTTCCACTCCCCCGCCTGTCGCCACCACCAACACTAGGACCACAGCCGCTTCACTTGATCTGTCACAGGAGTTATTGACACATCAGTTGGAAGAAATGAGTGATGCGCAACCATCATTGACAGAGGATGTAGATAATAGTGATCAGTCTCAGTCAGGCAGCATTACCGACATGGAGGTATGGTGTGATGCTGATGATGTTGTACCCTCTGCTGCTTCCTTTCTTGATGTGTCAGATACAAGTGAAGCGGTTGATGATGATGTGTCGGTGGATGTCACGTGGGTGCCTGCTAGAAGAGAAGAACAAGAGGGGGAAAGTTCAGATGGGGAGACAGAGAGGAGGAGGAGTCGATTTGGAAGCATGGGGAGGTTGTCTCAAGGAGCTAGTGGCACAGTCAGACAGCATGCTTCGGCACCCGGGGTCAGCCAGACAGCACGCCGACGCCCATCAACGCATGCTGTTGCCACCACTAGAATGCCGTCATCGCAGAGCTCAGCAGTGTGGCATTTTGTTTGTGTGTCTGCCTCTGACAACAGCGATGCGATTTGGAACCTGTGCCAAAAGAAACTGAGTCATGGGAAGTCCAACACCCACCTAGGTACAACTGCTTTGCGAAGGCACATGGTCTCCCATCACAAACGCCGATGGGAAGAACACATGAGTAGAAGCAGCACACAAAGTGAAAGCCACCCTCCTCCTCCTGCTCCAGCATCTTCAGCCACGTCAACCAGTGCTGTCCTCCTTGCCCCCTCTCAACCATCTTCCACTCAGTCTCTCTTACGTAGCAGTTCCTGGTCATCTGCCCACAGTCAGCTGTCTGTCAAGGACATGTTTTAGCGTAAGAAGCCAATTTCTCAAAGTCACCCCCTTGCCCGGTGTCTGACAGCTGGCTTGTCTGAACTCTTAGCCCGCCAGCTGTTACCATACAAGCTGGTGGAGTCTGATGCTTTCAAAAAATTTGTATCTATTGGGACACCGCAGTGGAAGGTACCTGGCAGAAATTTCTTTTCACAAAAGGCAATCCCAAACCTGTACTCTGTTGTGAGAAAGGAAGTTATGGCATGTCTGGCACACAGCGTTGGGGCAAGGGTCCATATGACCACGGATAGCTGGTTTGCAAAGCATGGTCAGGGCAGGTATATCACCTACACTGCGCATTGGGTAAACCTGCTGACTTCTGACAAGCATGGAATGCGTGGCTCTGCAGAAGAGTTGGTGACATCGCCACGACTTGCAGGCAGGCCTGCTGCTACCTCCTCTACTCCTCCTACTCCATCCTCTTCGATAACCTCTTCCTCGGCTGAGTCCTCTTCAACTTCTGCGTCTTGCTCCACATCTATGGCACCCCCAGCTCCCCAGGTTTTATGCTACATCCCGGGTACGGCAGTGTCACGCCGTCTTGGGGTTGACTTGCCTGAAAGCGGAGAGTCACACCGCACCAGCACTCCTGACCACCCTGAACGCACAGGTGGATCAGTGGCTGACTCCGCACCAACTGGAGATTGGCAAGGTTGTCTCTGACAATGGAAGTAATTTGGTGGCGGCATTGAAATTGGGCAAGTTGACACATGTGCCGTGCATGGCACATGTGTGTAATCTAATTGTACAACGATTTGTCCATAAGTACCCAGGCTTACAGGACATCCTGAAGCAGGCCCAGAAGGTGTGTGGCCATTTCAGGTGTTCCTACACAGCCATGGTGCACTTGTCCGATATCCAGCCTCGAAACAACCTGCCAGTGAGGCGTTTGATTTGCGACAGCCCGACATGGTGGAATTCAACACTCCTAATGTTTGACCGCCTGCTCCAACAAGAAAAAGCTGTTAATGAGTATTTGTATGACCGGGGTGCTAGGACAGCCTCTGGGGAGCTGGGGATATTTTTGCCAAATTACTGGACGCTCATGCGCAATGCCTCTAGGCTCATGCGTCCTTTTGAGGAGGTGACAAACCTTGTCAGTCACACCGAAGGCACCATCAGCGACATCATACCATTTGTTTTCTTCCTGGAGTGTGCCCTGCGAAGAGTGCTGGATCAGGCCGTAGATGAGCGTGAAGAGGAAGAGTTGTGGTGTCCATCACCCCCACAAACAGCCGAATCAGCATCACTTGCTGGACCTGCGGCAACGCAGGAAGAGGATTGTAAGGAAGAGGAGTCAGAGGAGGAATGTGGCTTTGAGGAGGAGGAGGAAGACAGAGCACAACAGGCATCCCAGGGTGCTCGTTGTTGTCACCTCTCTGGTACCCGTGGTGTTGTACGTGGCTGGGGGGAAGAAGATACCCTCAGTGAGATCAGTGAGGACGAGGAACGGGACATGATTAGCTCGGCATCTAACTTTGTTCAAATGGGTTCTTTCATGCTGTCGTGCCTGTTGAGGGACCCTCGTATAAAAAAGCTGAAGGAGAACGACCTGTACTGGGTGTCCACGCTCCTCGACCCCCGGTATAAGCATAAATTGCCTGAAATGTTACCAAATTCCTGCAAGTCAGAAAGGATGGAGCATTTTAAGAATAAATTAAAAACTATGCTTTACACAGCGTATAAGGGTGATGTCACAGCACCACGGGAATGTAACAGGGGAAGAGATGAAATTAATCCTCCTCCTCCCACGACCACGGCGGCAAGGACAGGACGCTTTCCTGACGTCTTGTTGATGGAGGACATGCGTACCTTTTTAACTCCCATGCATCATCAGAGCCTTTCGGGATCCAGCCTTAGAGAAAGACTCAACCGACAGGTAGCAGACTACCTAGCTTTAACTGCGGATCTCGACACTCTCAGGAGCGATGGACCCCTTGACTACAGGTTGTGCAGGCTTGACTTGTGGCCTGAGCTATCCCAATTTGCAATGGAACTTCTGGCCTGCCCCGCTTCAAGTGTCCTGTCCGAAAGGACTTTCAGTGCAGCAGGAGGTTTTGTCACTGAGAAGAGAAGTCGCCTAGGTCAAAAAAGCCTTGACTATCTCACTTTCATAAAAATGAATGAGGGATGGATCCCGAAGGGACTGACATTGGGCGATACATTTGATTAAAAAAGGCCTGATAATGAGATGAGCTGGCTTGGGCTACAACTGGTACACAGGCTGGCCATTTTTTTTGTTATAAAGCCGGAGGACTTGCTTGACTTATCCGCCAACAACTAGTGTTCAAGCCACAAGCTTTTAGGGCACTTTATAAATGTTTTACAAACATCAATTGGATGTGTTACAAACATAAATTTTTCTGGCCGCTGCTACAGCAGTTGCTACAACAATACCCAAATTTTTCAGTCATTTGTACATTCCTAATTTTTCTGGCCTCTGCTGCTGCTCTGTGGGTACAAAACTCAAATAAAAATAAATAAGTCACATAACAGTGATTAAACTGTTACGAATAGTACAACTTAGCACACCACTCATATCTGGTGGACCATTAAATTGAACGCGCATTGCCACAAATTTGAAGGAGGAGGACCGACTGAGCATCTTTATCCGTCTCTTGGTTGCTCTAAATTATCTCTGTGTTCCATCTATGCCATAACTTTACTCTATTGTGCAAAAGGGTGGCATATGTGGTGTTTCATGCTGTTGTGCCTGTTGCGGGTCGTGGCCCATGGTATAAAAAGGCTGAAGGAGAACGACCTGTAATGGGTGCCCCAGCAAATTTTTAGAAAAATGTTCCCGGTTCCTCTCAATTATCTCCGGGTTTCTAAAATGGATGCCATACCTGTACTCGCTTGTGCAAAAGGATGGCATATGTGGTGGTGTTTCCTGCAGTTGTTTCGGTTGAGGGTGCTGGACCCTCTTATAAAAAGGCTGAAGGAGAACGACCTGGAGTGGGTGTCCAAGCATGGTTTTTTGGGCAATTTCACATTTCCAAACAATTATCTCTTGGTTTCTAAAATCAATGCCGTACCAGTACTCTATTGTTCAAAAGGGTGCCATATGTTCTCTTTCCTGCTGGTGTTTTGTTTGAGGGTCCGGGACCCTCTTATAAAAAGGCCTAAGGAGAAAGAAGTGTACTGTGTGTCCACTCAATGTTTTTTTCTATTTCCCATTTGCCCAAAATTATCTCTGGGTTTGTAAAATCAATGCTATACCTGTACTCTATTGTTCAAAGGGATGCCTGCTGGTGCTTTTTTTGAGGGTCCTGGACCCTCTTATAAAAAGGCCTAAGGAGAAAGAAGTGTACTGGGTGTCCACTCAATGTATTTTTCTATTTCCCATTTGACCATAATTATCTCTGGGTTTGTAAAATCAATGCTGTACCTGTACTCTATTGTTCAAAAGGATGCCATATGTCCTCTTTCCTGCTGGTCTTTTTTTGAGGGTCCTGGACCCTCTTATAAAAAGGCCTAAGGAGAAAGAAGTGTACTGGGTGTCCATCTAATCATTTGTTTGATTCAAATTCCCGGTTGCAACAAATTATCTCAGGGTTTCTAAAATCAATGCCTTTCCTGTAATCTAATTTTCAAAAGGATGCCATATGTCCTCTTTCCTGCTGCTGGTTTTGTTGAGGGTCCTGGAGCCTCTGCTAAAAAGGCCTAAGGATAAATAAGTGTACTGGGTGTCTAATCAATGTTTTTTTAGATTTCCCAGTTGCAACAAATTATCTCTGGGTTTCTAAAATCAATGCCTTAAATGTAATCTATTGTTCAAAAGGATGCCATATGTCCTCTTTCCTGCTGCTGTTTTTGTTGAGGCTCCGGGACCCTCTTATAAAAAGGCCTAAGGATAAATATGTGTACTGGGTGTCTAATCAATGTTTTTTTAGATTTCCCGGTTGCAACAAATTATCTCCGGGTTTCTAAAATCAATGCCTTTCTTGTAATCTATTTTTCAAAAGGATGCCATATGTCCTCTTTCCTGCTGCTGGTTTTGTTGAGGGTCCTGGAGCCTCTGCTAAAAGGGACTAAGGATAAATAAGTGTACTGGGTGTCTAATCAATGTTTTTTTAGATTTCCTGGTTGCAACAAATTATCTCTGGGTTTCTAAAATCAATGCCTTAAATGTAATCTATTGTTCAAAAGGATGCCATATGTCCTCTTTCCTGCTGCTGTTTTTGTTGAGGCTCCGGGACCCTCTTATAAAAAGGCCTAAGGATAAATATGTGTACTGGGTGTCTAATCAATGTTTTTTTAGATTTCCCGGTTGCAACAAATTATCTCCGGGTTTCTAAAATCAATGCCTTTCCTGTAATCTATTTTTCAAAAGGATGCCATATGTCCTCTTTCCTGCTGCTGGTTTTGTTGAGGGTCCTGGAGCTTCTGCTAAAAAGGCCTAAGGATAAATAAGTGTACTGGGTGTCTAATCAATGTTTTTTTAGATTTCCCGGTTGCAACAAATTATCTCTGGGTTTCTAAAATCAATGCCTTAAATGTAATCTATTGTTCAAAAGGATGCCATATGTCCTCTTTCCTTTTTTTAAAAAAAAAAATTTTTCTCTGTAATTTTGTTTATTTTAGAAAATTTAATGCACTTATAGGTTCACTAAGATTATGACTTTGCACACTGCCATTTTCCATGCAGCATTTTGACATGTCGTGTGATATGACTAGAAGAATGGTATGTTTTGAATCTGCTGAGCATAATAATAATAAAAAAAAAATAATTTAATTTAACTTGACTTACTAACTGAAGCATGACTTCAGGAGTCAGGCGTGGTCCTAGGTAGTGGTTGTTAGCAGATTCTTTTCACTGCAAATTGCAATTGCCACAGCGTGCATAAAATGTGCGTCACCTCTCCAAATCTTACTTTTTAATGCCAATTGAAATTGCCACAGCTTGCACAACAGTAAATAAAATGTGCGTCACCACAGTCTCCAAATCTGATGTCAAATGTATACAAAAAGACTGATAAAGTATTCCTTTCGGGGCGCAAAGAGATGGCTACCGGTACACTCCAGGAACTTCCCAAGAGTCGCTGTCTTGTGTTTATGGTGATGTTGGAGACATCTCTGTGTTGTGTACAGGGAAACCAAAAATCCTCTCCATCTCTGTGCACGACAGGACGTCCTCCTTGTCATCCATAAGCACAGGAAATTGCTGGCATTTTCATTGCTTCAAGAAGTTCAGCTTTTGTGGTGATAGTACAGACTTTAATAAACTATGATTTCCTACCATACTCAAGACAATCTTGTAGTTCAAGCTTATGACTTGCTGTGGGAAACAGTGGCCTGTCCATACCAGGAAGATTTAGACAGAAGTAACGATCTCTGCTTGCAGGTGACACATTTTTAGCGTCAATCATCAAAGGGGTTGTGTGCAGAATATGGCAGATGGACCCTTATTCACATGTTTGTCCAGAGCCACAACATTTTCAAACAGCCAGAAGAAAGGTCGGTTTTCACCAGCCTTAATTCACGCTTCATTTACCAAATGCTGATATTCATAAAATAGACAAACAGTGCCTTAAAAAAGACATTTGCGATATGGATTCACCAGAGCAAGGTCATTGCAAGTACTTCCCACGATAACAAATTCAAAATGCCACAACTCCGCAATCTTCCCCTTCACATTATTATTGTCACACTCCCTTGTACTCCTATGCCCATCTCCCTGCTCTTGTATTTGTTGAGGGTCCGGGACCCTCTTATAACAAGGCAAAAGGATAAAGAAGTGTACTGGGTGTCCAATCAATGTTTTTTTGATTTGCCAGTTGAAACAAATTATCTCTGGGTTTCTAAAATCAATGCCTTACCTGTCATCTATTGTTCAAAAGGATGTCCTCTTTCCTGCAGTTGTTTCTGTTAATGGTCCTGGACCCTCTGCTAAAAAGTCCTAAGGATAAAGAAGTGTACTGGGTGTCCAATCAATGTTTTTTTCTATTTCCCGGTTCATATAAATTATCTCAGGGATTCTTAAATCAATGCCTTACCTGTAATTAATTGTTCAAAAGGATGCCATATGTCCTCTTTCATGTTGTTGTTTTGGTTGAGGCTCCGGGACCCTCTTATAAAAAGGCCTAAGGATAAAGAAGTGTACTGGGTGTCCAATCAATTTTTTTTTCTATTTCCCTGTTCATATAAATTATCTCAGGGATTCTAAAATCAATGCCTTAACTGTAATCAATTGTTCAAAAGGATGCCATATGTCCTCTTTCATGCTTTTGTTTCTGTTGAGGCTCCGGGACCCTCTTATAAAAAGGCCTAAGGATAAAGAAGTGTACTGGGTGTCCAATCAATTTTTTTTCTATTTCCCTGTTCATATAAATTATCTCAGGGATTCTAAAATCAATGCCTTAACTGTAATCAATTGTTCAAAAGGATGCCATATGTCCTCTTTCATGCTGTTGTTTCTGTTGAGGCTCCGGGACCCTCTTATAAAAAGGCCTAAGGATAAAGAAGTGTACTGGGTGTCCAATCAATGTTTTTTTCTATTTCCCTGTTCATATAAATTATTATCTCAGGGATTCTAAAATCAATGCCTTAACTGTAATCATTGTTCAAAAGGATTCCATATGTCCTCTTTCCTGCTGTCGTTTCTGTTGAGGGTCCGGGACCCTCTTATAAAAAGGCCTAAGGATAAAGAAGTGTACTAGGTGTCCAATCATTTTTTTTCTATTTCCCTGTTCATATAAATTATCTCAGGGATTCTAAAATCAATGCCTTAACTGTAATCAATTGTTCAAAAGGATGCCATATGTCCTCTTTCATGCTGTTGTTTCTGTTGAGGCTCCGGGACCCTCTTATAAAAAGGCCTAAGGAGAAAGAAGTGTACTGGATGTCCAATGAATGTTTTTTTCTATTTCCCATTTGCCAAAAATTATATCTGGGTTTCTAAAATCAATGATGTACCTGTACTCTATTGTTCAAAAGGATGCCATATGTCCTCTTTCCTGCTGTTGATTTTGTTGAAGGTCCGGAACACTCTTCTAAAAAGGCCGAAGGAGAACGACCTGTACTGTACTGGGTGTCTAATCCTGTTTTTGTTTTCAATTTCACGGTTCATAATAAATATTGCCATGTAACTAAAATCAATGCCATACCTGTACTCTATTGTTCAAAAGGATGGCATATGTGGTGTTTCATTCTGTTGTGGCTGTTGAGGATCGTGGCCGTGGGACAGCTTATAAAACGGCTGAAGGAGAACGACCTGTACTGCCTTGCTGCTCCTTTTAGGCAGGCCAGCTCTTTGCATACATGCCCACAGACTCTGTAATGCATGCCTCTTTTAGGGAGAGGTGCAGCCATAATGCAGGGTCAGAACCTCTGCCTGCAACTGTTATACTCAATTTTGTGAAAGGAAGTAACCTTACCATGGTTCCCTGCACGCACATATTGTTGTTATATTTTGGTGAGGGTAATCATGATGGCCATGTAGACCACCCCCAAGAGGCATGGAAGTAAGGGATGAGATGAAAGTGCTAAGAATAGTACAACTTGTAAACAAAGAGTTAGCCATGGATGTTAGTGCAAGACCGCTTGGCTTTTTTTCGACTTTGGGTGCGGCTAATCATGCAGGCCATATAGAGCTGCCACCATTCGGTGTTGTATCATCTATTAAACTAATAAGAACAGAACTACCAAAATACAGCCAATGAAGGGCCTTATGAAGACTGAGCCAAGGTTGTATTGTAGTATTTGGTTTGGCTAATCATGATGGCCATGTAGGCCACCACCGAGAGTCCTGGAAGTAACAGGGATGACATGAAAGTGCTAAGAATAGTACTACTTGAAACAACCAAGTTAACCATGGGTGTTAATCCAAGACCTCTTGGCTTTATTTTTGTTTTGGGTGCGGCTAATCATGAAGGCCATATAGAGCTGCCACCATTCGGTGTTGTATCAGCTATTAAACTAATAAGAACAGTACTGCCAAAATACAGCCAATGAAGGGCCTTATGAAGACTGAGCCAAGGTTGGATTGTAGTATTTGGTTAGGCTAATCATGATGGCCATGTAGACCACCACAGAGAGTCCTGGAAGTAACAGGGATGATGAGATGAAAGTGCTAAGAATAGTACTACTTGAAACAACTGAGTTAGCCATGGGTGTTAATCCAAGACCGCTTGGCTTTATTTTTGTTTTGGGTGCGGCTAATCATGCAGGCCATATAGAGCTGCCACCATTCGGTGTTGTATCATCTATTAAACTAATAAGAACAGAACTACCAAAATACAGCCAATGAAGGGCCTTATGAAGACTGAGCCAAGGTTGTATTGTAGTATATGGTTTGGCTAATCATGATGGCCATGTAGGCCACCACCGAGAGTCCTGGAAGTAACAGGGATGATGAGATGAAAGTGCTAAGAATAGTACTACTTGAAACAACCGAGTTAGCCATGGGTGTTAATCCAAGACCGCTTGGCTTTATTTTTGTTTTGGGTGCGGCTAATCATGCAGGCCATATAGAGCTGCCACCATTCGGTGTTGTATCATCTATTAAACTAATAAGAACAGAACTACCAAAATACAGCCAATGAAGGGCCTTATGAAGACTGAGCCAAGGTTGTATTGTAGTATTTGGTTTGGCTAATCATGATGGCCATGTAGGCCACCACCGAGAGTCCTGGAAGTAACAGGGATAATGAGATGAAAGTGCTAAGAATAGTACTACTTGAAACAACCGAGTTAGCCATGGGTGTTAATCCAAGACCTCTTGGATTTATTTTTGTTTTGGGTGCGGCTAATCATGCAGGCCATATAGAGCTGCCACCATTCGGTGTTGTATCAGCTATTAAACTAATAAGAACAGTACTGCCAAAATACAGCCAATGAAGGGCCTTATGAAGACTGAGCCAAGGTTGGATTGTAGTATTTGGTTAGGCTAATCATGATGGCCATGTAGACCACCACAGAGAGTCCTGGAAGTAACAGGGATGATGAGATGAAAGTGCTAAGAATAGTACTACTTGAAACAACTGAGTTAGCCATGGGTGTTAATCCAAGACCGCTTGGCTTTATTTTTGTTTTGGGTGCGGCTAATCATGCAGGCCATATAGAGCTGCCACCATTCGGTGTTGTATCATCTATTAAACTAATAAGAACAGAACTACCAAAATACAGCCAATGAAGGGCCTTATGAAGACTGAGCCAAGGTTGTATTGTAGTATATGGTTTGGCTAATCATGATGGCCATGTAGGCCACCACCGAGAGTCCTGGAAGTAACAGGGATGATGAGATGAAAGTGCTAAGAATAGTACTACTTGAAACAACCGAGTTAGCCATGGGTGTTAATCCAAGACCGCTTGGCTTTATTTTTGTTTTGGGTGCGGCTAATCATGCAGGCCATATAGAGCTGCCACCATTCGGTGTTGTATCATCTATTAAACTAATAAGAACAGAACTACCAAAATACAGCCAATGAAGGGCCTTATGAAGACTGAGCCAAGGTTGTATTGTAGTATTTGGTTTGGCTAATCATGATGGCCATGTAGGCCACCACCGAGAGTCCTGGAAGTAACAGGGATAATGAGATGAAAGTGCTAAGAATAGTACTACTTGAAACAACCGAGTTAGCCATGGGTGTTAATCCAAGACCTCTTGGATTTATTTTTGTTTTGGGTGCGGCTAATCATGCAGGCCATATAGAGCTGCCACCATTCGGTGTTGTATCAGCTATTAAATTAATAAGAACAGTACTACCAAAATACAGCCAATGAAGGGCCTTATGAAGACTGAGCCAAGGTTGGATTGTAGTATTTGGTTAGGCTAATCATGATGGCCATGTAGACCACCACCGAGAGTCCTGGAAGTAACAGGGATGATGAGATGAAAGTGCGAAGAATAGTACTACTTGAAACAACTGAGTTAGCCATGGGTGTTAATCCAAGACCGCTTGGCTTTTTTTTGGTTTGGGTGCGGCTAATCATGCAGGCCATATAGAGCTGCCAACATTCGGTGTTGTATCAGGTATTAAAATAATAAGAACAGTACTACCAAAATACAGCCAATGAAGGGCCTATGAAGACTGAGCAAAGGTTGGATTGTAGTATTTTGTTATGCTAATCATGATGGCCATCTAGACCACCCCCAAGAGGCCTGAAAGTAGCAGGGATAAAAGTGCTAAGAATAGTACTAATTGAAACAACAGAGTTAGCCATGGATTTTAGTCTAAGACCGCATGGCTTTTTTTTGGGTTTGGGTGCGGCTAATCATGAAGGCCAGATAGACCTGCCACCATTCGGTGTTGTAACAGGTATTAAACTGCTAAGAACAGTACTACTGAACACAACCTAGTTAGTTACCATGGGTCCCAGAGCATATGTTTTGTTATTATATTTTGTAAGGGTAATCATGCAGGCCATATAGAACTCCACCAATAGGGTGAGTAACAGGTATTGAAATGCTAAGAACAGTACTACTTAACACAAAGTTAACATGGGTCCTAGAGCATATTTCTTATTATTATATTTTGTTAGGGTAATCATGCAGGCCATACAGGGAGTGCAGAATTATTAGGCAAGTTGTATTTTTGAGGATTAATTTTATTATTGAACAACAACCATGTTCTCAATGAACCCAAAAAACTCATTAATATCAAAGCTGAATAGTTTTGGAAGTAGTTTTTAGTTTGTTTTTAGTTTTAGCTATTTTAGGGGGATATCTGTGTGTGCAGGTGACTATTACTGTGCATAATTATTAGGCAACTTAACAAAAAAACAAATATATACCCATTTCAATTATTTATTTTAACCAGTGAAACCAATATAACATCTCAACATTCACAAATATACATTTCTGACATTCAAAAACAAAACAAAAACAAATCAGTGACCAATATAGCCACCTTTCTTTGCAAGGACACTGAAAAGCCTGCCATCCATGGATTCTGTCAGTGTTTTGATCTGTTCACCATCAACATTGCGTGCAGCAGCAACCACAGCCTCCCAAACACTGTTCAGAGAGGTGTACTGTTTTCCCTCCTTGTAAATCTCACATTTGATGATGGACCACAGGTTCTCAATGGGGTTCAGATCAGGTGAACAAGGAGGCCATGTCATTAGATTTTCTTCTTTTATACCCTTTCTTGCCAGCCACGCTGTGGAGTACTTGGACGCGTGTGATGGAGCATTGTCCTGCATGAAAATCATGTTTTTCTTGAAGGATGCAGACTTCTTCCTGTACCACTGCTTGAAGAAGGTGTCTTCCAGAAACTGGCAGTAGGACTGGGAGTTGAGCTTGACTCCATCCTCAACCCGAAAAGGCCCCACAAGCTCATCTTTGATGATACCAGCCCAAACCAGTACTCCACCTCCACCTTGCTGGCGTCTGAGTCGGACTGGAGCTCTCTGCCCTTTACCAATCCAGCCACGGGCCCATCCATCTGGCCCATCAAGACTCACTCTCATTTCATCAGTCCATAAAACCTTAGAAAAATCAGTCTTGAGATATTTCTTGGCCCAGTCTTGACGTTTCAGCTTGTGTGTCTTGTTCAGTGGTGGTCGTCTTTCAGCCTTTCTTACCTTGGCCATGTCTCTGAGTATTGCACACCTTGTGCTTTTGGGCACTCCAGTGATGTTGCAGCTCTGAAATATGGCCAAACTGGTGGCAAGTGGCATCTTGGCAGCTGCACGCTTGACTTTTCTCAGTTCATGGGCAGTTATTTTGCGCCTTGGTTTTTCCACACGCTTCTTGCGACCCTGTTGACTATTTTGAATGAAACGCTTGATTGTTCGATGATCACGCTTCAGAAGCTTTGCAATTTTAAGAGTGCTGCATCCCTCTGCAAGATATCTCACTATTCAGCCTTTCTTACCTTGGCCATGTCTCTGAGTATTGCACACCTTGTGCTTTTGGGCACTCCAGTGATGTTGCAGCTCTGAAATATGGCCAAACTGGTGGCAAGTGGCATCTTGGCAGCTGCACGCTTGACTTTTCTCAGTTCATGGGCAGTTATTTTGCGCCTTGGTTTTTCCACACGCTTCTTGCGACCCTGTTGACTATTTTGAATGAAACGCTTGATTGTTCGATGATCACGCTTCAGAAGCTTTGCAATTTTAAGAGTGCTGCATCCCTCTGCAAGATATCTCACTATTTTTGACTTTTCTGAGCCTGTCAAGTCCTTCTTTTGACCCATTTTGCCAAAGGAAAGGAAGTTGCTTAATAATTATACAAACCTGATATAGGGTGTTGATGTCATTAGACCACACCCCTTCTCATTACAGAGATGCACATCACCTAATATGCTTAATTGGTAGTAGGCTTTCGAGCCTATACAGCTTGGAGTAAGACATCATGCATAAAGAGGATGATGTGGTCAAAATACTAATTTGCCTAATAATTCTGCACTCCCTATATATATATATATATATATATATATATATATATATATATATATATATATACATGATAATGTATAGGTATAGATATATACAGATGTATATAGGAATATCTATTTATAAATACATAGAACATATTCCCCTATGTGCAGAACATTTGAATGGGAAATACTTAAATACATAGTTAAACCTTTATTAAAAATTAATATTGCATAAATATGCTTTTACATGTTTTCATCTACTTAACGGCAAAGGGCTCTAATGTACTTCTATATATGTTTATATATGTTATTCTGAGTGTGTGTTCTTTGTAATGAATTTTTGATGTGTTTTGTGACACTTTTATGTTTTGCAAAACAGTTCAAGTGATTGTAAACTTATTTTATGTGCTTAACGGGATGTGTAAGGAGAAAGCATTCATCATCATTCATCAATATCTTCTAAATCGCATATTTTCGAAAAATAAACTACTTTTCTTTTTTTATACTCTCGGCCATTCCTCTACCCACAAAGCATCAGCTTTTAGTGGTTATAATGACGAATCAGTGTTTATGCAATCCTAGCCTGCCCCATTTGGGTCCATCGAGTCAGTAAAATCTCATGGTTTCTTTTGTGCATGCGCTTTTCTTCCAAGCAGGTCTCTAAGATGGTGCATGTTCATGTAGCTTGCTTGGGTGATTACGTAGAGAACAGAAACAAAAATGTTAAGAGAGTCCTTAATGAGGACTCCAATTCAATCTTTACCGGGAATTCCAATCAGGATCAACGTGATGCAGAGTTCTCATCAGCTCTGGTTATAGCTCTTTATTTAAACCTCCGGCCAAACTGTATATCAAATTTATTAAAATATACACAGGTATATAAATCAGCAAGCAGAAACAGCTACTGAACAACTGCAATGTGCGAAAGTCTCTATTGTAAAACACTTTTAATCCACACAGTGACCAAGAGGATGTTGTCATGTATTGCAGACCCTTCCTTGTGATTCACCTGATGACAACTCCTTATCAATCAGCCAACATTGAAAATGTTAAAAAAATTATTTGATAAGTCAATCCCTAAAAGGTTTTATAAGCACGTAATTGGCAAAAAATCTAAGACGGAAAATATACTGTAGGTACATTAAAATGTGTGAAGGGTAGCATGATTAACAGTGACAGGTAGCAGGCTGAGGTACTAAAGCAGTTCTTTTGTTCAGTATACACAAAAGCAGAACTAATAGGAGATACTTTGAAACAAACTGGAGCATACAAGTATATACCATCAACTGGGTTATCTCTAGAGGATATCAGGCACAAACTGGATAATATTAAGTTAAATAGAACTCCAGGTCCAGATGGAGTACACCCAAGGGTTTTTTGGGAACTAAGCACTGTTATAGCCAAACTTCTACTCTTAATTTTTCAATACTTATTATCCTCAGGCACAGTAACCCAGTACTGGCGTAAAGCTGATGTGGCATTGTGGCTTCACTTTGTAAAAAGTGAAACACGGCTGATTCAGGAAGCTATAGTCCAATTAATCTGACATTGATAGTGTGGAAGAAGGGATTATAAAGGATTATACTGATGTGTAAACAAAATTATAAATTCAAATCAGCATGGTTTAATGACATCATGTCAAAATAATACAATTAGATTCTAGGAGTAAGTAAAAATAATAATAGATAAAGGGGAATCAGTTGATGTGATATACTTTTGCAAAGGCATTCAATACAGTGCCGCATGAGAGATTAAGGGATTTGGGAGTATTTATAGATAACAAGCTAAAGATGGGTGCCAAATGCAGGGCAGTGGCTACTAAGATACTAGCTTGTATTAAAGGAGGCATTGATGCAAGGGAAGAAAGCTTACATTTGTAACTATATAAATCCCTAGTAAGATCTCACCTTGATTATGGAGTGCAGTTCTTAGGACCAATCTCTAAAAATGAATTGAAGATTTTGAAGTGCAGAGAAGGGCCACTAAACTAATAAGGGGAATGGAGAATTTAAGATATGAGGAGAGGTTAGAAAAAGGTGCTTGAGAGGTGACATGATTACTTTATATAAATATTTTCAAGGCCCATATACAGAAATGGCAGAAGCTCTGTTTATTCCAAGAAAATTGTGACAAGAGCTCACAATCTAAGGCTGGAGGAAAGGAGATTTTATTCTAGATTACAAGTGGAGCGCTAATTTATTGCATGCCCACAAATGGGCAAATGTGACCGTTTGCGGGTGTGTGATAAATAACCAGCCATTACAAGTGGCTGGTTATTGCTACCACAAATGTGCAGTAGCAATTAGCGCTCAAAACATTAAGCAGAGGTCAGACTTCTGATTCATTTTTTAAATGTGCCCCCAACCGGCCCTCAACAAATATGTGTAGTTCCTTTTAAAATATATATACTGTTATTACACTAGACAGTTTTTCTGGGCTAAAGTTGGCACCTGTGGGGTGTTTGAAAGAAAAGGCACTGTAAATATATATGTATATGCTTATATATTTATGTGTTAACGTGTATATACACATATTAGCACATAAATATATAAGCATACACATATATATTTACAATCTGCTGCCCATCACTGCATGAGTTACCCTTCTTCACTGTGCTAAGGTTCTGTGCCATGTATGACGGCATCAGAACAAGGCTCCCCTTGGAGCCTATGGAAGCGCACTCTCGTGAGGCAGCGTTTGCATTGCACCTAACTTGTAATACCAGAGCACATTTGCGTGCACTGGTATTACTCAGTTGAGCGGAAATATCACTTTTGCAGAAGCAATATTTTGCACTCAATTTGTATCTGGCCCTTAATCTCCAGCAACATAAACATTTTTTTTTACTTTAAGATCAATTGTGGAACTCATAACCTAAGGATGTAGTAAATGTATCTAAAATGGTTTAGATACATTTCTGGCTGGAAACAGAATTCAGGGATATGATTGCTGGTGTTAAATGGGTTACCTTTTTAATTGGATTAATTTAAGATCAACTGGGGCTTTTATTGTAGCTAAATTAAGATTTGTATAGATTGAACTCAATGGACTTCTGTCTTTTTTCAACCTTATTTATTATCGGCTAGATTACGAGTCTTGCGTTAGCCTTAAAAGCAGCTTTGATAGGGTCCCAACGCTGCTTTTTAACGCCCGCTGGTATTACGAGTCTGGCAGGTACAGGCTCAACCGCTCACTTTTTTTCTGCGACTCGAGCATACCACAAATCCCCTCACGTCAATTGCGTATCCTATCTTTTTGATGGGATTTTACTAACGCCGGTATTACGAGTCTTGGAGAAAGTGAGCGGGTACACCCCCTCCTGTCAAGACTCCTACCGCTTTTAAAAGTCAGCAGTTAAGAGTTTTATGGGCTAACGTCGTAACATAAAACTCTTAAAATAAAGTGCTAAAAAGTACACTAACACCCATAAACTACTATTAACCCCTAAACCGAGCCCCCCCCCACATCGCAAACAGTTAACTAAAGTTTTTGACCCCTAATCTGCCGACCGGACATCGCCGCCACTTCAAAAAATATATTAACCCCTAAACCGCCGCATTCCCGCCTCGCAAACACTAGTTAAATTTTATTAACCCCTAATCTGCTGTCCCTAACATCGCCGACACCTACCTACATTTATTAACCGCTAATCTGCCGCCCACAATGTCGTCGCAACTATATTAAATGTATTAACCCCTAAACCTAAGTCTAACCCTAACCCTAACCCCCCCAACTTAAATATAATTTAAATAAAACAAAATAAAATAACTACAATTAAATAAATTATTCCTATTTAAAACTAAATACTTACATATAAAATAAACCATAAAATAGCTACAATATAACTAATAGTTACATTGTAGCTAGCTTAGGGTTTATTTTTATTTTACAGGCAACTTTGTATTTATTTTAACTAGGTACAATAGTTATGAAATAGTTATTAACTATTTAATAACTTCCTAGTTAAAATAAAAACAAATTTACCTGTAAAATAAACCCTAACCTAAATTACAATTACACCTAACACTGCACCATAATTAAAATAATTTCCTAAATTAACTACAATTAACTACAATTAAATTAAATAAACTAAAGTACGAAAAAAAATAAACACTAAATTACAGAAAATAATAAAATAATTACAAGAATTTTAAACTAATTACACCTAATCTAATCCCCCTAATAAAATAAAAAAGCCCCCCAAAATAATAAAATAAAAATCCCTACCCTATACTAAATTACAAATAGCCCTTAAAAGGGCTTGTTGCAGGGCATTGGCCCAAAGTAATCAGCACAGGGAGCCACTAAGTCAGATCAGAAAAAAGAAAAGCATTTATTTCATCCGAACAATCCTAACCTATATACTAACATATACTAATAGGCTCAAAAAACAATACAATAAATATGAGCAATCCTAAAGACTCAGAGAAATAGACCATGTAACGTTAAATAAACCGGTATATATTGGGGTAAAATAACTCAAACCCATGGGTCTAAACTAAATCACAGTTAAGCATGACAAAAAAACTTTGAGTGATCTTGAATCACTATTACAAGCAAACTGTGATGAGGATTCACAAGGTCAGACATCTATGTCTATTGGGTTTAGCAATTTAAAACCTAAATCAAATTATATGCCATCCTTATCAATGGTATCCAATGTATCTAATTTTGTAAAAATGGTAAAGAAGGATGTCAAGAATTTAGATATCAATTGGAGTTCAAAAAATAATGGGTACTGCTATGGGGGCCTGTTGTGCCCCCACATATGCTTGTCTTTATCTAGGCATGTGGGGGGCGAATAATATTATAGATATACCAGCAGAATATGAACCAATGATTGATCTTTGGACATGCTACATTGATGATGTCCTCCTACTATTGAATGGCACTGTAGAAAATCTACATACCTTCATGCAAAGTCTTAATAATAATTCATTTAATTTAAAATTCCCTTATGATTATAGTTACTGTGAATTAACCTTTCTTGACTTGAGAATTATGAAGAGGGGAAACACACTTGTCACTGAATCTTATAGGAAACCTACGTCAGCAAATACATTGTTGTTAGCTAGCAGCCATCACCCTAAAACTCAAATTGAATCCATCCATGTGGGGCAGTTTCTGAGGCAACGTAGAAACTGCTCCACAGTTGAAGGATTTAAACTTCAGGCAATGAGCCAAACTAAAAGATTTATAGCTAGAGGTTACCCGATTAATTGTATTAAAGAGGGGTATAAAAGAGCCAAAGCATCAGATAGAGAAACTCTATTATACAAGGATAAAGATTGCAAACAGTCAATAGTGAGATATACTTCAGTCTATAATGATAGATGGCAGGACATTAGAGCTATTTCAAAAAAACATTGGAACCTTCTCACCCTAGATCCAGAGGTAAAAGAAATTGTAGGTGAATATCCGTCATTAACAGCAAAAAAAGCCCCCTCATTGAAAGATAAACTTGTGTCTAGCCACTTTGTAAATAATAATCCAAATGAAAATTGGCTAGCAAAAAAAAGAAAAAAGAGAATGGATCTTTTGTATGCAGAAAATGTATTATTTGTAAGTTTATGCTTAAAGGGGATAAAATTGTTAACTTGGAAGGAAGACGTTTTAAAGTAAAGGGACATATAACATGTAAAAGTATTGGAGTAGTATATATGGTGACTTGTACTTGTCCCAGATTCTATATAGGAAAAACCTATAGAGAAAAACCTATAGAGTACTTTTGTAATATTATGTTTGATATACCTTACTGTTTTCAAATGCAATTGCTACTGTAATACTGTGTCTTATGTGTTTAACTGGTTCCCTCTTTTGTAAAAATGCCTAATATCTTCTTATTCCTTTTTGCTGCCTTTTGTCTCTATAACAAACTACTTTATTCAATTACTCCTTCTCCCTCTCCACCTGCACTGTTCATTAGCCCATCTCTCTTAAACTCACATTACTTTTGTACTCATGAACTCTACCTATTCCTAAACACTCTCTCTCCCCCCTCCACCTTGTCTCAAAAGCAGTCTCACTACTGCAAATCTGAATCTCATCTTATGTCACTCTCCCTTTTGCTTCTACTAACTGCTGGTGACATCTCCCCTAATCCTGGTCCCCAACAACTGCCTAGCCGTGCACATCCATGTATAACATCCCACAGACTCAAAAAATAAAACTCTGACAACCTTACTCACATTCCTCTTGCATCAAAAGCCACTTCCCCTTTCACTTGTGCACTTTGGAACTCTCGCTCTGTTTGCAACAAACTCACTTCTATACAGGGAGTGCAGAATTATTAGGCAAATGAGTATTTTGACCACATCATCCTCTTTATGCATGTTGTCTTACTCCAAGCTGTATAGGCTCGAAAGCCTACTACCAATTAAGCATATTAGGTGATGTGCATCTCTGTAATGAGAAGGGGTGTGGTCTAATGACGTCAACACCCTATATCAGGTGTGCATAATTATTAGGCAACTTCCTTTCCTTTGGCAAAATGGGTGAAAAGAAGGACTTGACAGGCTCAGAAAAGTCAAAAATAGTGAGATATCTTGCAGAGGGATGCAGCACTCTTAAAATTGCAAAGCTTCTGAAGCGAGATCATCGAACAATCAAGCGTTTCATTCAAAATAGTCAACAGGGTCGCAAGAAGCGTGTGGAAAAACCAAGGCGCAAAATAACTGCCCATGAACTGAGAAAAGTCAAGCGTGCAGATGCCAAGATGCCACTTGCCACCAGTTTGGCCATATTTCAGAGCTGCAACATCACTGGAGTGCCCAAAAGCACAAGGTGTGCAATACTCAGAGACATGGCCAAGGTAAGAAAGGCTGAAAGACAACCACCACTGAACAAGACACACAAGCTGAAACGTCAAGACTGGGCCAAGAAATATCTCAAGACTGATTTTTCTAAGGTTTTATGGACTGATGAAATGAGAGTGAGTCTTGATGGGCCAGACGGATGGGCCCGTGGCTGGATTGGTAAAGGGCAGAGAGCTCCAGTCCGACTCAGACGCCAGCAAGGTGGAGGTGGAGTACTGGTTTGGGCTGGTATCATCAAAGATGAGCTTGTGGGGCCTTTTCGGGTTGAGGATGGAGTCAAGCTCAACTCCCAGTCCTACTGCCAGTTTCTGGAAGACACCTTCTTCAAGCAGTGGTACAGGAAGAAGACTGCATCCTTCAAGAAAAACATGATTTTCATGCAGGACAATGCTCCATCACACGCGTCCAAGTACTCCACAGCGTGGCTGGCAAGAAAGGGTATAAAAGAAGAAAATCTAATGACATGGCCTCCTTGTTCACCTGATCTGAACCCCATTGAGAACCTGTGGTCCATCATCAAATGTTACAAGGAGGGAAAACAGTACACCTCTCTAAACAGTGTCTGGGAGGCTGTGGTTGCTGCTGCACGCAATGTTGATGGTGAACAGATCAAAACACTGACAGAATCCATGGATGGCAGGCTTTTGAGTGTCCTTGCAAAGAAAGGTGGCTATATTGGTCACTGATTTGTTTTTGTTTTGTTTTTGAATGTCAGAAATGTATATTTGTGAATGTTGAGATGTTATATTGATTTCACTGGTAAAAATAAATAATTGAAATGGGTATATATTTGTTTTTTTGTTAAGTTGCCTAATAATTATGCACAGTAATAGTCACCTGCACACACAGATATCCCCCTAAAATAGCTAAAACTAAAAACAAACTAAAAACTACTTCCAAAAATATTCAGCTTTGATATTAATGAGTTTTTTGGGTTCATTGAGAACATGGTTGTTGTTCAATAATAAAATTAATCCTCAAAAATACAACTTGCCTAATAATTCTGCACTCCCTGTACATGACCTCTTTATCTCCCACTCCCTCAACCTTCTGGCCCTAACAGAAACCTGGCTCTCTCCCCTAGACACAGCATCCACTGCTGCTCTGTCACATGGGGGTCTCCACTTCAGCCACACTCCTAGGTCTGGTAATAGACAAGGAGTTGGTGTAGGTATTTTACTTTCCTCTTGCTGCACCTTTCAACAAATACATCCCATCTCTTCCCTCACATTTTCCTCATTCGAAACCCACATGATTCGCTTATTCTCTCCTCTTTCTATACGTGTCGCAGTCATATACCATCCTCCTGGCTCCTCAACTCAATTTCTAGATCACTTGGCTGCCTGGCTACCTTATTTCCTTTCCTCAGACACCCCTTCCCTCATTCTTGGTGACTTCAACATCCCTCTTGACAATTCCACTGCCTCCTCTGCAAAACAACTTCTGCAACTCACTTCCTCTTTTGGTTTGTCACAATGGACTGATTCTCCCACTCACAAAGATGGTCACTCCCTTGACCTGATCTTTAGCTATCGATGCACCCTCTCAAACTTCACAAACTCCCCCTTTCCCCTTTCTGACCACCATCTCCTTACTTGCAACATATCATCCATCCCTACAACTCTCCCTCCTTCTGCTCCTCACACCAAACTTCACAGAAGCATTAACTCATTAGATCAACAACAGCTCTCTAATTCCCTCAAACATTTCCTCTCATCCTTCTCCTTCTTTTCATGCCCTGACCAATCTATCTGCCCCTATAATTCCACCCTTACATCCATCCTTGACAATCTCGCCCCCCTTACCATAGCTCGGAAATCAAACACTCATCCTCAGCCCTGGCATACTCCTCTGACACAATACCTACGCAGATGTTCCCATACTGCTGAGCGGCACTGGAGAAAATCTAGGAGTTCAGCTGATTTTCAACACTACAAATTTATCTTGAACTCCTACTACTCTGCCCTTAATTTCCATAAGCAACACTACTTCTCTACTCTTATCTATAATCTTTCTTCAAACCCAAAACATTTGTTCTCCACTTTCAATACTCTTCTCCGCCCTCCCCACCTCCTAATACAACTTCTCTGTCAGCTCAAGACTTTGCCAACCACTTCAATAACAAAATCAACTCCATCAGAAATGAAATTAGCTCTCAACATAATTCCATTCTCTCACCCCCTCAAATGCTCTCAATCAACCACAACCCACATAACCTTAAACTTAGCTCATTCTCCCCTGTTACGGAGGAAGAAGTTTTGGCACTTATACTGCGCTCTCACCTCACTACCTGTCCCCTTGACCCTATCCCCTCACAGCTACTCCCCTCCCTCTCTGCCACCCTTACCCCTATACTCACACACACTTTCAACCTCTCCTTCAGCACCGGTATATTTCCCTCATCGCTGAAACATGCACTGGTCAAACCTATCCTCAAAAAACCTTCCCTTGATCCTACCTCCCCATCCAACTACCGCCCTATTTCCCTCCTCCCTCTTGCATCAAAGAATCTCGAAAAACTAGCTTATGCACGCCTATCCCATTTCCTTACAATAAACTCCCTCCTTGACCCATTGCAATCTGGATTTCATCCACATCACTCCACAGAAACAGCAATTGTTAAGGTTACCAACGACCTACTTACAGCAAAATCAAAAGGCTACTTCTCTCTGCTTATTCTCCTTGATCTGTCCGCAGCCTTTGACACCGTTGACCACCCTCTCTTGCTCCAAACCCTCCAATCCTTCGGCATATGTAACACAGCCCTCTCATGGCTCTCTTCCTACCTGTCAAACCGTACCTTTAGTGTAGCTTTCTCTGGGGCCTCCTCTGCCCCGTCACCACTTTCTGTTAGAGTACCACAAGGCTCTGTCCTCGGTCCCCTTCTCTTCTCAATCTACACATCATCACTAGGTTCCCTAATAAAGTCCTATGGTTTACAATATCATTTGTATGCCAACGACACCCAGAACTACTTCTCTGCACCAGACCTTTCTCCTTCCTTGCTAACCCATGTCACTAACTGTCTTTCTCACATCTTCAACTGGATGTCCTCTCACTACCTCAAGCTAAATCTCTCCAAAACTGAGCTCCTTATTTTCCCCCCTTCTTCAAAACTCTCCACCCCCAATCTCTCTATAACTGTTGACAACTCCATCATTACCCCTACCCCACATGCCCGATGTCTCGGGGTCACATTTGACTCAGATCTTTCTTTCAGTCCTCACATTCAGTCTTTGGCTAAAGCCTGCCGCTTCCACCTTAAAAACATCTCTAAAATTAGACACTTCCTTACACAAGACACAACTAAGATTTTAATCCACTCTCTAATCCTCTCCCGCCTCGATTACTGCAACTCTGTCCTCTCTGGTCTCCCAACCTACCGCCTAGCTCCTTTACAATCCTTAATGAATGCCTCTGCCAGACTCATCTTCCTTACATGTCGCTCTTCATCTGCTGCACCTCTCTGCCAATCTCTTCACTGGCTTCCTCTTGCCTCTAGGATCAAACACAAAATTCTCACTCTGACATAAAAAGCCCTCAACTGCACTGCTCCCCCCTATATCTCAGACCTTGTCTCCAGATACTCTCACTCCCGTCCCCTTCACTCTGCTCACAACCTCCTACTCTCCTTCTCTCTTGTCACCTCATCACACTCCCGTTTACAGGACTTCTCCAGACTGGCTCCCATCTTGTGGAACTCTCTGCCTCGCTCCACAAGACTCTCTTCTAGTTTCAAAAGCTTCAAGTGCTCCCTAAAGACTCTACTGTTCAGGGATGCATAAAACCTACGCTAACCTTTCTTTATACCAGTTCCTCTCCTCCATTGCTATCCTCTGAACCCCCCTAGCATGTAAGCTTTAGAGTCCAGCTGTTTGTTGATCACCTTCTCAAGAGCTGACTACAACAGTGCAACTCTTGGCAGGGCCCTCTACCCATTTGATCCCTATAACTGTTTTTTTGTACTCCGCCTTTGTTAATAGCGCTGCGGAATCTGTTGGCGCTCTACAAATAACCGATAATAATAATAATAATAATAATAATAGAGAATTACATGAAAGAATAAAAGAGCATAGGAGAGACATTTTGAATGAGAATATTAAAAGTAGTGGGATTGCTTGGCATTTTCAGGAGCACCACAGTAGTTCAGATAAAGATCTAAGATGGATGGGTTTAGAGCTGATAGATTTGAAGGATAGAGGTGGAGATATGGATCAGCTATTACTGAAGGCTGAGTGTAAGTGGATATATAATTTGAATTCCTTAAAACCTAATGGCCTAAATGAGGAAATCAACTATGCTCCCTTCTTAAGTTAAAAATCAAACTATTGCTCTTGTTCATTATCTTCCAACTTCTAAAGATCAATGAATTACAAGTTACTTATATACACTTATTTATATTTACATGCTGCTTTTGCCTGGGCATCATTATTATAGCTAACTTAGAGTCTCGTGAAAAATATTTGCAAAATAGATAATGAATGGGTGAATTATACTATAGACATCCATATATTGATACTTTTGAATAAGATCGTAATTGTGCTAGGATCAAACATTTTGTTTTTTAAAAATTCCCACTCTCTTAGTATTGGATGACATAGATTCATATACATATAGGTATATATTTGAGGTGCTTTGTAAATAATTGTAATTAATTTGTATGAGTATAATGAGCAATCCAGTAAAAAATATATCTCACCGGAACCAATTATGTGATTACTATATAAGTTACCAGAACGGATACAATGTCATGACGCTTGAAAAAGCCCTATATCAATTTCAAAGGGTGAAACGCGCATAGCGTGAAAGTCACGCCTCTGTGAACCTGAGGCGTGGGACGCCAACCTTGGAGGATATTGGCCTGTACTGTTGGAACAGGTGAATCTCAGTGGAAAACACAGCCTATTCTGAGAGGGAGACAGAGGGGCAGCTCCATGGAATTGTCCTGTGAACTGAACACTTTGGTCTGGTGAGCTGTAAGCTGTTTAAGCCTTGAAAAACCCAGTGTCCAGTTCATTAACTTATGGACGCTGTTCTGTTAAACTGATTTCTTTCTATCCGCTCATGCACTTAGAATATTTTGTGCTTCTTCACCTGACTTTAACCCATAACTACTAACGCACTTACAAGCTTTTGCATAGGATCACTAACAAGAGACTGTGTGCTGCTTATTATTCATCTCTGCTTGACTATGGAAATGTTCCTTATATGGTGATTCATTATCATTAAATATTTCTCTGAGTCTTTAGGATTGCTCATATTTATTGTATTGTTTTTTTGAACCTATTAGTATATGTTAGTATATAGGTTAGGATTGTTCGGATGAAATAAATGCTTTTCTTTTTTCTGATCTGACTTAGTGGCTCCCTGTGTATTTTTTGCACATCAATATAATTTTGGTAAAGTGGTAGTATATGAGTTTGTGCTGGATTAATCCATCTATTTATTTTTCTTGTTTTATTTATTTATATATATATATATATATATATATATATATATATATATAATATATCAATACCTATATATCTATATGAATATGTTTATATTTATTTTTATATTTACAGTACATACATAGTTAAACACTTTATTAAAATGAATATTGCAAATATGATTTGTTTATGTTTTCATCTACAGTTCTTGACTGCAAACAACTCCAATGCACTTTTACATATGTCTATATATGTATACATATGTATTAATGTGTTTATATGTGGAAACATGTCATTAAATACATACTGTATATTCACACATAAATACATAAATACATATGTACACACACGCACACATATATATATACAGGGAGTGCAGAATTATTAGGCAAGTTGTATTTTTGAGGAATTATTTTATTATTGAACAACAACCATGTTCTCAATGAACCCAAAAAACTCATTAATATCAAAGCTGAATAGTTTTGGAAGTAGTTTTTAGTTTGTTTTTAGTTATAGCTATTTTAGGGGGATATCTGTGTGTGCAGGTGACTATTACTGTGCATAATTATTAGGCAACTTAACAAAAAACAAATATATACCCATTTCAATTATTTATTTTTACCAGTGAAACCAATATAACATCTCAACATTCACAAATATACATTTCTGACATTCAAAAACAAAACAAAAACAAATCAGTGACCAATATAGCAACCTTTCTTTGCAAGGACACTCAAAAGCCTGCCATCCATGGATTCTGCCAGTGTTTTGATCTGTTCACCATCAACATTGCGTGCAGCATCAACCACAGCCTCCCAGACACTGTTCAGAGAGGTGTACTGTTTTCCCTCCTTGTAAATCTCACATTTGATGATGGACCACAGGTTCTCAATGGGGTTCAGATCAGGTGAACAAGGAGGCCATGTCATTAGATTTTCTTCTTTTATACCCTTTCTTGCCAGCCACGCTGTGGAGTACTTGGATGCGTGTGATGGAGCATTGTCCTGCATGAAAATCAATTTTTTTCTTGAAGGATGCAGACTTCTTCCTGTACCACTGCTTGAAGAAGGTGTCTTCCAGAAACTGGCAGTAGGACTGGGAGTTGAGCTTGACTCCATCCTCAACCCGAAAAGGCCCCACAAGCTCATCTTTGATGATACCAGCCCAAACCAGTACTCCACCTCCACCTTGCTGGCGTCTGAGTCGGACTGGAGCTCTCTGCCCTTTACCAATCCAGCCACGGGCCCATCCATCTGGCCCATCAAGACTCACTCTCATTTCATCAGTCCATAAAACCTTAGAAAAATCAGTCTTGAGATATTTCTTGGCCCAGTCTTGACGTTTCAGCTTGTGTGTCTTGTTCAGTGGTGGTCGTCTTTCAGCCTTTCTTAGCTTGGCCATGTCTCTGAGTATTGCACACCTTGTGCTTTTGGGCACTCCAGTGATGTAGCAGCTCTGAAATATGGCCAAACTGGTGGCAAGTGGCATCTTGGCAGCTGCACGCTTGACTTTTCTCAGTTCATGGGCAGTTAATTTGCACCTTGGTTTTTCCACACGCTTCTTGCGACCCTGTTGACTATTTTGAATGAAACGCTTGATTGTTCGATGATCACGCTTCAGAAGCTTTACAATTTTAAGAGTGCTGCATCCCTCTGCAAGATATCTCACTATTTTTGACTTTTCTGAGCCTGTCAAGTCCTTCTTTTGACCCATTTCGCCAAAGGAAAGGAAGTTGCCTAATAATTATGCACACCTGATATAGGGTGTTGATGTCATTAGACCACACCCCTTCTTATTACAGAGATGCACATCACCTAATATGCTTAATTGGTAGTAGGCTTTCGAGTAAGACAACATGCATAAAGAGGATGATGTGGTCAAAATACTCATTTGCCTAATAATTCTGCACTCCCTGTATATATATATATATATATATATATATATTTTTTTAAATCTCTTCAAGTGAAGAGCATAGGAATTTCAAGTAAGTCTATAGGTACATAGATAGTATATATGTTTACTTCTTAGATACAAACATAAATTATAGTGTTATATTGTTAATTATTATTTGTCAACAGAATTTCCTTTTCAGCTTTGCAATAATATGTGGTAGGTGCAAATTGAGTATGTTCAAACAAATGACACAATGCAATCACTGAATCATACCATCTAGCCTAAACTGTAAGCTAGCTGCTGAATACATTAAAATTATCCTTGGCAGCCCAAGAAATACAATAAATCAACTAAAAATATTTATTTTGCAATTAGTTTAAGGGGAAAAAATGTGAAATTAATATGTTCCTGCAACATGAATGACATCTTTATGTGAATTAAAAAGAAAAACTTTTGTTTTAATAAAGTTATACATTTGTAGACTAACTTTTGACTTTTTTGGAGGGAAATTTTTCCTTTTTCCTGCCATTAAGAACTATATTTAAAAAAGCTTTTAAAGTTAATAATAATTTAAACATATCCTGTACCCAAAGTGCCCTTAAGATCAAAGTGTATTGATTACTGGGGATAATGTTTTTAATACTAACTTGAATGGAAAACTATTAACTGTATATTTATGACACTCAGTTGTTTGAAAATTTAAAATAATAATTAATGGAACTTTTTTGCTAAGGGCTAGATTATGAGTGGAGCGCTATTTTGCGCTCCCGATTTAACTTTATTAGATGGAGACTTGGAGACTTTTTATGTCCTTTGGATTGCACTTGTATTATGAGTTGAAAGTAAAAGTTAGCGCACAAGCAAAAACCTGACGCATGCAAAAAAGTGGAACTTTGAGTATCTTACACAATCTGCAAAAAAACCCCAACTAACACCCATACTTGCGTGCTAACTCGAACGCTTTTTTTCAAGTGCGCTAAACCTGACATGAAAATATTTCACATTCTATTGTGCTTCACATAGAAGAATATATTCTATTTATTCTGAAATAAATTTCTAGATGCAATGGTGTTCAAAAGTTTGGAGTCACTTACGGCTAGATTTAGAGTTTTGTCGGTAACGACCCACGTATCTAACGCTGGCTTTTTTCTGGCCGCACCTTTAAAATAACTCTGGTATTGAGAGTCCACAGAATGGCTGCGTTAGGCTCCAAAAAAGGAGCGTAGAGCATATTTAACGCAACTTCAACTCTCGATACCAGAGTTGCTTACGGACGCGGCCAGCCTCAAAAACGTGCTCGTGCACGATTCCCCCATAGGAAACAATGGGGCTGTTTGAGCTGAAAAAAAACCTAACACCTGCAAAAAAGCAGCGTTCAGCTCCTAACGCAGCCACATTGTTTCCTATGGGGAAACACTTCCTACGTCTGCTATTAGCAACAGAAATAAAGTTTCCAGCGCCTATAGTGATAATATACCTGCTACACTATAAAGAAGATCCCCTATCAGATCTTAAAGAAATTACAACAGTTTGGTATATATAGGAGCGCCACAGGGGGCTAAGGTATTTCACAGGGCTAATCAAGATCAAATGGTTCCCAAGAAAATAAACTTTGGAAAATAAGTGCAACAAATATCTTTTAAAATTCCTTTTAATCAATATGGGTTATGTACAATCAAACCCATCACATATATTCCATCACAATACACTATAAAATACAATAAAAATACAATTAAAATACAATAGAAATACAGTTAAGAATTTTTGAAAGCTCAAGATTCTGTCTTTCATACAGTATAAAAAACTGAGCTTATAGCTACAAGTCCAGGTTTGGACTACTATCAGTCAACTATGTGATGCTGAAGGAGCATTGAACTAATGGTGAAAAATAAAACTGGAAATGTTAAGGACTTGAGTAAGATTTGGGGTAACGGATACCCAATAACAGATTACACTTGCGCAAGTGAGATTATGGTCATGATTATCCGGTGATTAATGTTACAATCAAGTAGAAGAAAGAAGTATACGATCTAATATGTGCAGAATATGTGATATAATCAAAAAAATCACAATATAATTTGTGAAAAAGATTCTAAAATAATACACAATCCAAACTCATAATCTTCAAAATTCAAAAAATGAAAAATAAAAATAAAATTGGAAATAGAAACAGTGAGCCAAAGATGAAGTAATTTTGTGAAAAAAATATTATAACAAATTGTGCAAACAATTGGTGTGAAATTAGTATAAATCAATTCAAACCTAACTAGAACAATACCGGTATGTTCTGAGAAAAACTAAAAACTAAAACAATCTTAACATTAGTGGGAGATTACAAACTTCTCCGTTAGGTGAAGATACAGAAAAAATACAAATAATCCCTAATATAAAAAATATGTGCGTGGATCCTTTACTTCCTCAAATAGATACTGGCTCTCCTAATCAAATAATATCCTAGAGAATCAAATGTGCAGATACTGTGTTCCAAAAACAGAAATACAAAACTAAATATGAAAAATAAAAAATAAAAAATAAAAGTCTGGGTGGTGATATGAACAAAGTCCTGTTGTAGATTATAAAAGTCAGTTAAAAATCCAATTCCTGGTGTCCCTCGATAGGGTCCAATGTAGCTGATAATCCTAACTTTATGAGGGTCCCAGTTCTGATCAATATAAACAATACCTAAAAGAAGAAAAAGAAAAGTGCACTAAACAAACAGCCTATGGGGTGTAGAGTATTGGTAAATAAACTCACCCCACTCAGCAGAATCCTGGAAATATGGCAAGCCTCACAAATCGTATGTCGATTGTCCGTCTACGCGTTTCGGCCCTCTGATGGGCCTTTTCAAGACATAGTGAGGCTAAGTGTATACTGACCTTATATAGTATTCTTAGAGGTATTTCTCTAGAGTGTTAGCGCCAAAATGACTCAGGGTGGGACCGGATTGCCCGCCAAAATTTTTTGGCCGATATCGCTAAACCGGAAGTTCAAGATGTGCACACTTCCGGGAAGAGTAGATACGGACCTCTTCTAAAGATAGGATAGGATGGATAGGATGGATAGGATGAAGACTTTGGAGCCTCTTCTGGACTTCTTCAGCCGTCGGATGATGGATGTCTAGCCCCCGCTTGGGCTTAGATGAAGATATCGGAGCCAGGATGGATCGGTGTGATACCCGGTGAGGTGAAGACAAGGTAGGAAGATCTTCAGGGGCTTAGTGTTAGGTTTATTTAAGGGGGGTTTGGGTTAGATTAGGGGTATGTGGGTGGTGGGTTGTAATGTTGGGGGGGGTATTGCATGTGTTTTTTTACAGGCAAAAGAGCTGAATTTCTTGGGGCCTGCCCCGCAAAGGGCCCTGTTCAGGGCTGGTAAGGTAAAAGAGCTTTGAACTTTTGTAATTTAGAATAGGGTAGGGCATTTTTTATTTTGGGGGGCTTTGTTATTTTATTAGGGGGCTTAGAGTAGGTGTAATTAGTTTAAAATTGTTGTAATATTTTTCTTATGTTTGTAAATATTTTTTTATTTTTTGTAATTTAGTTCTTTTTTATTTTTTGTACTTTAGTTAGTTTATTTCATTGTAGTTATTTGTAGGTATTGTATTTAATTAATTTATTGATAGTGTAGTGTTAGGTTTAATTGTAGGTAATTGTAGGTATTTTATTTAATTAATTTATTGATAGTCTAGTGTTAGGTTTAATTCTAACTTAGGTTAGGATTTATTTTACAGGTAATTTTGTAATTATTTTAACTAGGTAGCTATTAAATAGTTCTTAACTATTTAATAGCTATTGTACCTGGTTAAAATAAATACAAAGTTACCTGTAAAATAAATATAAATCCTAAAATAGCTATAATATAATTATGATTTATATTGTAGCTATATTAGGGTTTATTTTACAGGTAAGTATTTAGTTTTAAATAGGAATAATTTATTTAATAAGAGTTAATTTATTTCGTTAGATTTAAATTATATTTAACTTAGGGGGGTGTTAGTGTTAGGGTTAGACTTAGCTTTAGGGGTTAATACATTTATTAGAATAGCGGCAAGATTCGGTCGGCAGATTAGGGGTTAATAATTGAAGTTAGGTGTCGGCGATGTTAGGGAGGGCAGATTAGGGGTTAATAAATATAATATAGGGGTCGGCGATGTTAGGGCAGCAGATTAGGGGTACATAGCTATAATGTAGCTGGCGGCGGCGTGCGGACGGCAGATTAGGGGTTAATAAGTGTAGGTAGCTGGCGGCGACGTTGTGGGGGGCAGATTAGGGGTTAATAAATATAATATAGGGGTCGGCGGTGTTAGGGGCAGCAGATTAGGGGTACATAAGGATAACGTAGGTGGCGGTCGGTAGATTAGGGGTTAAAAAAATTTAATTGAGTGTCGGCGATGTGGGGGGGCCTCGGTTTAGGGGTACATAGGTAGTTTATGGGTGTTAGGGTACTTTAGAGCACAGTAGTTAAGAGGCTTTATAAACCGACGTTAGCCCAGAAAGCTCTTAACTACTGACTTTTTTCTGCGGCTGGAGTTTTGTCGTTAGAATTCTAACGCTCACTTCAGCCACGACTCTAAATACCGGAGTTAGAAAGATCCCATTGAAAAGATAGGATACGCAATTGACGTAAGGGGATCTGCGGTATGGAAAAGTCGCGGCTGAAAAGTGAGCGTTAGACCCTTTTTTGAATGACTCCAAATACCGTCGGTAGGCTAAAACCAGCCTTAGGAGCCTCTAACGCTGGTTTTCACGGCTACCGCCAAACTCCAAATCTAGGCCTTAGACTTTACCTTGTTTTCAAAAGAAAAGTAAATTTTCGTGTCTTTAAAAATAACATAAAATTGATCAGAAATACAGTGTAGACATTGTTAAAGTTGTAAATTAACTGGTGATTTTTAATGGAATATCTACATAGGCATACAGAGACCCATTATCAGCAACCATCTCTTCTGTGTTTCAATGGCACGTTCTGTTTGCTAATCCAAGTTTATCATTTAAAAAAGCTAACTGATCTTTAGAAAACCCTTTTGCAATTATGTTAGCACAGCTTCAAGAAACTGAAGATCTTGCACAACACTGTGTACTACTCCCTTCACAAAAAAGCACAAACTGACTCTAACCAGAATAGAAAGAGGAGTGGGTGTCGTCGGTGCACAACTGAGCAAGAGGACTAATATATTAGAGTGTCTAGTTTGAGAAACAGATACCTCACAAGTCTTTAACTGGCAGCTTCAATAAATAGCAGCCGCAAAACAGCAGTCTCAACATTAACAGCAAAGAGGTGACTATGGGATGCTGGCCTTCTAGGCAGAGTTGCAAGGAAAAGCCATATCTCAGATTGGCCAATAAAAAAAAAAGACGAAGAAGGGCAAAAGAACATAGACACTGGACAAAAGAAGAATGTGTTATAGACAGACAAATCTAAGTTTGAGGTATTCAGATCATAAAAAAGAACATTCATGAGATGCAGACCAATTGAAAAGATGCTGGAGGAGTGCTTGACTCCATCTGTCAAGCATGGTAGAGGCAATGTGATGGTCTGGGGTGCTTTGGTGGTGGTAAAGTGGGAGCTTTATACAGGGTAATAGGGACACTGAAGAAGGAAGGCTCCGAACTATGCAAGAACTAATTAGGGAAGAAACAGTCAGCTGGTATTCTGCCTTTAAAGGGACATAAAACCCATACTTTTTCTTTCATGATTCAGATAGAGCATACAATTTTGAATAACTTTCCAATTTACTGCTAATATGAAATGTTCTTAGTTTTCTTGTTATCCTTTGTTGAAAAGCAGGGATGTAAGCTCAGGAGTGTGCACTTGTCTTCAGCCCTATATGGCTTTGAAACAATGTTATATATTGGCTAAAGCAGCACTATTTCCTGTCATGTAGTGCTTCAGGCTTGTGCACACTACCTACCTAGGTATCTCTTAAACAAAGAATTACATGAGAATTTTTGGGTTTCATGTCACTTTAATGGAGTGTGAAGCACAAATTATATCAAACCCCTTTGGGTGAGACAAATTAAGAGTTTATGAGGGCACTAATTTGCATTATATATTTTTAAAACGGATATCAATATACAAATTATATCTAAAGAACACACATTAGAACCTGCAAGAGCACAGAAAAAAATGAGTGTGCAGATAGCAATACCGTCGGTATTCCTGGCCGATAACTGGTCACATTGGCATCAGTTGTGAGTACGCTTCAAATGCAGGATCAAAAAAAGGAAAACAAATTGTAAAATGGAAAATGGAAAAAATATTTTTTACGGGCCTTTTTTAAGCCTATATCATCAGAAGAGTAGAGGACTATCTATTTAAAAATACTTAGACCATATTGCCCTATGTGAACATTGGAATGTGAAATATTTACAGTACATACATAGTTAAACACTTTATTAAAATGAATATTGCAAATATGATTTGTTTATGTTTTCATCTACAGTTCTTGACTGCAAACAACTCCAATGCACTTTTACATATGTCTATATATGTATACATATGTATTAATGTGTTTATATGTGGAAACATGTCATTAAATACATACTGTATATTCACACATAAATACATAAATACATATGTACACACACGCACACATATATATATACAGGGAGTGCAGAATTATTAGGCAAGTTGTATTTTTGAGGAATTATTTTATTATTGAACAACAACCATGTTCTCAATGAACCCAAAAAACTCATTAATATCAAAGCTGAATAGTTTTGGAAGTAGTTTTTAGTTTGTTTTTAGTTATAGCTATTTTAGGGGGATATCTGTGTGTGCAGGTGACTATTACTGTGCATAATTATTAGGCAACTTAACAAAAAACAAATATATACCCATTTCAATTATTTATTTTTACCAGTGAAACCAATATAACATCTCAACATTCACAAATATACATTTCTGACATTCAAAAACAAAACAAAAACAAATCAGTGACCAATATAGCCACCTTTCTTTGCAAGGACACTCAAAAGCCTGCCATCCATGGATTCTGTCAGTGTTTTGATCTGTTCACCATCAACATTGCGTGCAGCAGCAACCACAGCCTCCCAGACACTGTTCAGAGAGGTGTACTGTTTTCCTTCCTTGTAAATCTCACATTTGATGATGGAACACAGGTTCTCAATGGGGTTCAGATCAGGTGAACAAGGAGGCCATGTCATTAGATTTTCTTCTTTTATACCCTTTCTTGCCAGCCACGCTGTGGAGTACTTGGACGTGTGTGATGGAGCATTGTCCTGCATGAAAATCATGTTTTTCTTGTACCACTGCTTGAAGAAGGTGTCTTCCAGAAACTGGCAGTAGGACTGGGAGTTGAGCTTGACTCCATCCTCAACCCGAAAAGGCCCCACAAGCTCATCTTTGATGATACCAGCCCAAACCAGTACTCCACCTCCACCTTGCTGGCGTCTGAGTCGGACTGGAGCTCTCTGCCCTTTACCAATCCAGCCACGGGCCCATCCATCTGGCCCATCAAGACTCACTCTCATTTCATCAGTCCATAAAACCTTAGAAAAAGATGCACATCACCTAATATGCTTAATTGGTAGTAGGTTTTTGAGCCTATACAGCTTGGAGTAAGACAACATGCATAAAGAGGATGATGTGGTCAAAATACTCATTTGCCTAATAATTCTGCACTCCCTGTATATAAATATATATATATATATATATATATATATACGCTGGAAACTTTCGGCTAGATTTAGAGTTCTGCGTTAGCCGTCAAAAGCAGCGTTAAGGGGTCCTAACGCTGGTTTTGGCCGGCCGCTGGTATTTAGAGTCAGACAGGAAAGGGTCTAACGCTCACTTTCAAGCCACGACTTTTCCATACCGCAGATCCCCTTATGCCAATTGCGTATCCTATCTTTTCAATGGGATCTGCCTAACGCTGGTATTTAGAGTCTTGGCTGAAGTGAGCGGTAGAGCCTCTACCGACAAGACTCCAGCCGCAGAAAAAAGTCAGTGGTTAAGAGCTTTATGGGCTAACGCCGGTTTATAAAGATCTTAACTACTGTGCTATAAAGTACACTAACACCCATAAACTACCTATGTACCCCTAAACCGAGGCCCCCCCCACATCGCCGCCACTATAATAAATATTTTTAACCCCTAATCTGCCGACCGCACACCGCCGCCACCTACATTATCCCTATGAACTCCTAATCTGCTGCCCCTAACATCGCCGACACCTACATAATATTTATTAACCCCTAATCTGCCCCCCCAACAACGCCGCTACCTTACCTACACTTATTAACCCCTAATCTGCTGACCGGACCTCGCCGCTACTCTAATAAATGTATTAACCCCTAAAGCTAAGTCTAACCCTAACCCTAACACCCCCCCTAAGTTAAATATAATTGTAATCTAACTAAATAAATTAACTCTTATTAACTAAAGTATTCCTATTTAAAGCTAAATACTTACCTGTAAAATAAACCCTAATATAGCTACATATATATAACAAATAATTATATTGTAGCTATTTTAGGATTTATATTTATTTTACAGGCAACTTTGTATTTATTTTAACTAGGTACAATAGCTATTAAATAGTTATTTACTATTTAATAGCTACCTAGTTAAAATAATTACAAAATTACCTGTAAAATAAAACCTAACCTAAGTTACAATTAAACCTAACACTACACTATCAATAAATAAATTAAATCAATTAACTACAAGTACCTACAATTACCTACAATTAAATAAACTAAACTAAACTTCAAGAATTTTAAGCTAATTACACCTACTCTAAGCCCCCTAATAAAATAACAAAGCCCCCCAAAATAAAAAAAAATCCCTACCCTAATCTAAATTAAAAAAGTTAACAGCTCTATTACCAGCCCTTAAAAGGGCTTTTTGCAGGGCATGCCCCAAAGAAATCAGCTCTTTTGCCTGTAAAAAAAAACCACAATACCACCCCCCAACATTACAACCCACCACCCACATACCCATACTCTAACCCAAACCCCCCTTAAATAAACCTAACACTACCCCCCTGAAGATCTCCCTACCTTGAGTCGTGTTCACCCAGCCGGGCACCGATGGACCAAAAGAGGACATCCGGAGCGGCAGAAGTCTTCATCCTATCCGGGCACAAGAGGACATCCAGACCGGTAGACATCTTCATCCAAGCGGCATCTTCTATCTTCTATCAACCGACGCGGATCCATCCTTCTTCAACGAAGCCTACTCGCCGAATGAAGGTTCCTTTAAATGACGTCATCCAAGATGGCGTCCCTCGAATTCCGATTGGCTGATAGGATTCTATCAGCCAATCGGAATTAAGGTAGGAAAAATCTGATTGGCTGATTCAATCAGCCAATCAGATTCAAGTTCAATCGGATTGGCTGATCCAATCAGCCAATCAGATTGAGCTTGCATTCTATTGGCGGCGGTTTAGGGGTTAATAACTTTTTTTAGAGTAGCGGCGAGGTCCGGACGGCAGATTAGGGGTTAATAAGTGTATTTAGGTGGCGGCGACGTTGGGGGGGGGGGCAGATTAGGGGTTAATAAATATTATGTAGGTGTCGGCGATGTTAGGGTCAGCAGATTAGGGGTACATAGGTATAATGTAGGTGGCGGCGGTGTCCGGAGTGGCAGATTAGGGGTTAATAATATAATCCAGGTGTCAGCAATAGCAGGGGCGGCAGATTAGGGGTTAATAAGTGTAAGGTTAGGGGTGTTTAGACTCAGGGTTCATGTTAGGGTGTTAGGTGCAGACTTAGAAACTGTTTCCCCATAGGAAACAATGGGGCTGCGTTGGGAGCTTTTTTGCAGGTGTTTTTTTTCATCCCAAACGGCCCCATTGTTTCTTATGGGGGAATCGTGCACGAGCACGTTTTAGCTGCTTACCGCTACCGTAAGCAAAGCTGGTATTGAGGGTTGAAGTGGCGGTACATTAGGCTCAACGCACCCTTTTTGGAGCCTAACGCAGCCCTTCAGACAACTCTAAATACCAGCGTTGTCTTAAGGGTGCTTTGGGAACAATTGCGGCGTTAGCTACGCGGGTCTTTACCGACAAAACTCTAAATCTAGCCGATTATTAGGTACACCTGTTCAATTGCTTGGTAACACAAATTGCTAATCAGCCAATCACATGACAGCAACTCAATGAATTTAGATATCTAGACATAGTGAAGACGACTTGCTGAAGTTCAAACCGAGCAGACTGGGGAAGAAAGAAGATTTAAGTTACTTTGAACGTGGCATGGTTGTTGGTGCCAGACGGGCTGGTCTGAGTATTTAAAAAACTGCTGATCTACTGGGGTTTTCACGCACAACCATCTCTAGGGTTTACATAGAATAATCAGAAAAAGAGAAAATATCCAGTGCGTGGCAGTTGTGTGGATAAAAATGCCTTCTTGATGTCAGAGGTCAGAGAAGAATGGGCAGTCTGGTTTGAGATGATAGAAAGGCAAAAGTAACTCAAATAACCACTCGTTACAACCAAGGTATGCAGAATACCATCTTTGAATGGAATATTTTCTTGGCACACTTTGGGCCCCTTAGTACAACTTGAGCATTGTTTAAATGCCACAGCCTACCTGAGTATTGTTGCTGACCATGTCCATCCCTTTATGACTACAGTGTACCCAGGGTCGGCTCCAAGGGGAGGCTTTGGGGGGCAATGCCCACCCAAATCGAATGCTGTGCTCCCTCAAAAAATGTAAAATGTTTTAAATTTTAATATTTATGTGTGAAACTAAAATTAATGGCGTGGCTGGAACCGCATGAGGGAAAATGTTGTGTGCACAGCGATAATCTAATGATGACAAGCTATGTGGGCGTGGGGCTTTCTGTGCACAGATAGGCTGAGCTCAGGCAAGTAGCTCTTGCACTTAGCCTATCTGTGCACAGTGTGTGAAGACAGTCTGAGTGGGATATTGGGAGGTGGATCAGAATGTGGCGCCCGTGACTGAGAAACTCTAAGTGAACATAAGTCACGTAAGTTAAAGGGACACTGAACCCAAATTTTTTCTTTCATCATTCTGATAGAGCATGCAATTTTAAGCAACTTTCTAATTTACTCCAATTATCAATTTTTCTTTGTTCTCTTGCTATCTTTATTTGAAAAAAAAGGCATCTAAGCTTTTTTTGGTTTAAAACTCTGGACAGCACTTTTTTTATTGGTGGATGAATTTATCCACCAATCAGCAAGGACAACCCAGGTTGTTTACTAAAAATGGGCTGGCATCTAAACTTACATTCTTGCATTTCAAATAAAGATACCAAGAGAATGAAGAAAATTTGATAATAGGAGTAAATTAGAAAGTTGCTTAAAATTGCATGCTCTATCTGAATCAAAAGAAAAATTTTTTGGTTCAGTGTACCTTTAAGCCCATCCTGCCACCTAGAACACCAGTACTCAAGTTAAAAGGTAGGCGGCAAAGCCTGACAAACTACGGAGGCCCAAAGTACTCTGACCAACTGATAAATGTAATTGCATCATGAGTGTTGCCTTTCCCCATCTGCTTGGCTTGTGGCCGGGTCTATTAGGATCTCTAGTATATCAGGCTGAGGTAAAATAATAGATGTTCGCAAAGTTCTGTAGCATTAATCATTAAGGCAAGAAAATGTTGACAATGTGAGGTCAAAGATGACAAAATCTATGATCTTCAAGTTTGGAAACGAAGGGGATTAATTATCAGTGTTAGAAAGCTATGGACAGTAACCATTGGTTTACATAACATTCATGTGAGACAAGTAGGAGACAGGTTTGGGTCATAATTATATACAATATTATTTATTTAAATGCCTTAAAGACAACAGTTCATGGTGTTTACAAAAGCAGAAATAAAATTAGAGATATGTTGCAACACAATGGGCTTCAACCTACAGAAAGTTCAAAAAAAATATTTAATTTCATTCTCCATTCAAATGTTATAAGCATATGCAGATAGAGAAAGGTCAATACACGCATCTAATGCAATTTGCATTAGATGCGTATACTGATCTGTCTGTCTGCTGCTGCATATACTACTCCTACTTAGTGATGTCGCGAACCTAAAATTTTCGGTTTGCGAACCGCGGACTCGAACTTCTGGTATTGTTTGCGAACGCGCGAACCGCGCGAACCGCCATTGAATTCAATAGGCAGGCGAACTTTAAAACCTACAAGGACTCTTTCTGGCCACAATAGTGATGGAAAAGTTGTTTCAATGGTACTAACACCTGGACTGTTGCATGCTGGAGGGGGATCCCTGGCAAAACTCCCATGGAAAATTACATAGTTGATGCAGAGTCTGCTTTTAAGCCATAATGGGTCTAAATCAACTAACATTCCCAAAGTGGCTGTCTCAAAACATCCCGGACAGAAGATAGATTGATAGTGATAGATAGGATAGATAGATATACATAGATTGATAGTTAGATAGAATCGATAGAAGAGAAATAGATAGATTTGTTAGATATATAATTACCCTAATAAATTCTAATAATCAAACATGCGTTCTTGGACCCAACTAGCTTGTGTCAATTAGTACTTTTCTTAGCACTTTAATCCCTGTTCCCCCCCCCCTATCGGGGGAGTTCTATATGGCCTGCCAGATTACCCTGAAAAATTATAATAATAAGACATGTGGTCTGCTACCTATTTTAACGAGGTTGTGTTTTAAGTACTACCATTCTTAGCACTTTAATCTCTGTAACTCCCCCTATTTGGTGAGGTCTATACGGCCTGGATGATTACCCATACAAAATATAATAATAAGACATCTGCTCTTGGTCTGCGACCCATGGTAACTATGTTGTGTTAATTAGTAATGTCCTTCGCATTTTAATAGCTGTTACTCATACTCACCCTATCGGTGGAGGTCTATATGGCCTGCATGATTACCCTTACAAAATATAACAACCAAACATATGCTCTGGGACCCATGGTAAGTAGGTTGTGTTAAGTAGTACTGTTCTTTGCATTTTCATACCTGTTACAACACCAAATGGTGGCAGGTCTATCTGGCCTTCATGATTAGCTGCACCCAAACCCAAAAAAAAAGCCGAGTGGTCTTAGACTAACACCCATGGCTAACTCTGTTGTTTCAATTAGTACTATTCTTAGCACTTTCATCCCTGTTACGGGCGGTCAACATTGCCATCATGATTAGCCGAACAAAATACTACAATCCAACCTTTGCTCAGTCTTCATAGGCCCTTCATTGTCTGTATTTTGATAGTACAGTTCTTATTATTTTTATAGCTGATACAACACCGAGTTGTCAGCTCTATATGGCCTGCATGATTAGCTGCACCCAATACAAAAATAAATCCAAGCGGTCTTGGATTAACACCCATGGCTAACTCTGTTGTTTCAAGTAGTACTATTCTTAGCACTTTCATCTCATCATCCCTGTTACTTCCAGGACTCTCGGTGGTGGTGGTCTACATGGCCATCATGATTAGCCTAACCAAATACTACAATTCAACCTTGGCTCAGTCTTCCTAAGGCCCTTCATTGGCTGTATTTTGGTAGTACTGTTCTTATTACTACATGGTGGTCTATATGGCCATCATGATTAGCCTAACCAAATACTACAATCCAACCTTGGCCCAGTCTTCCTAAGGCCCTTCATTGGCTGTATTTTGGTAGTACTGTTCTTATTAGTTTAATAGCTGATACGACACCGAATGTTTTCAGCTCTATATGGCCTGCATGAATAGCCGCACCCAAAGCCAAAAAAAAGCCAAGCGGTTTTGCACTAACACCCATGGCTAACTCTGCTGTTTCAAGTTCTACTATTCTTAGCTCTTTCATCTCATCATCCCTGTTACTTCCAGGACTCTCGGTGGTGGTGGTCTACATGGCCATCATGATTAGCCTAACCAAATACTACAATCCAACCTTGGCCCAGTCTTCCTAAGGCCCTTCATTGGCTGTATTTTGGTAGTACTGTTCTTATTAGTTTAATAGCTGATACGACACCGAATGTTGTAAGCTCTATATGGCCTGCATGAATAGCCGCACCCAAAGCCAAAAAAAAGCCAAGCGGTTTTGTACTAACACCCATGGCTAACTCTGCTGTTTCAAGTTCTACTATTCTTAGCTCTTTCATCTCATCATCCCTGTTACTTCCAGGACTCTCGGTGGTGGTGGTCTACATGGCCATCATGATTAGCCTAACCAAATACTACAATCCAACCTTGGCTCAGTCTTCCTAAGGCCCTTCATTGGCTGTATTTTGGTAGTACTGTCATCCTTTTGAATAATAGATTACAGGAAAGGCATTGATTTTAGAATCCCAGAGATCATTTATATGACCCGTAAAATAAAAAAAAAATTCATTAGATACCCGTTACATAATTATTTATCCTCAGGCCTTTTTAATACGAGGGTCCCGGAGCCTCAACCGAAACAACAGCATGAAAGAGGAGATATGTCATCCTTTTGAATAAAAGATTACAGTAAAGGCATTGATTTTAGAAACCCACAGATCATTATTTGCAACCGTGAAATTAGAAAAAAACATTGATTACACAGCCGTGACACTTATTTATGCTCAGGCCTTTTTAATACGAGGGTCCCGGAGCCTCAACCGAAACAACAGCATGAAAGAGGAGATATGTCATTCTTTTGAATAAAAGATTACAGTAAAGGCATTGATTTTAGAAACCCACAGATCATTATTTGCAACCGTAAAATTAGAAAAAAATATTGATTACACAGCCGTGACACTTATTTATGCTCAGGCCTTTTTAATACGAGGGTCCCGGAGCCTCAACCGAAACAACAGCATGAAAGAGGAGATATGTCATCCTTTTGAATAAAAGATTACAGTAAAGGCATTGATTTTAGAAACCCACAGGTCATTATTTGCAACCGTGAAATTAGAAAAAAACATTCATTAGACAGCCGTGACACTTATTTATGCTCAGGCCTTTTTAATACGAGGGTCCCGGAGCCTCAACCGAAACAACAGCATGAAAGAGGAGATATGTCATTCTTTTGAATAAAAAATTACAGTAAAGGCATTGATTTTTGAAACCCACAGATCATTATTTGCAACCGTGAAATTAGAAAAAAACATTGATTACACAGCCGTGACACTTATTTATGCTCAGGCCTTTTTAATACGAGGGTCCCGGAGCCTCAACTGAAACAACAGCATGAAAGAGGAGATATGTCATCCTTTTGAATAAAAGATTACAGTAAAGGCATTGATTTTAGAAACCCACAGATCATTATTTGCAACCGTGAAATTAGAAAAAAACATTCATTAGACAGCCGTGACACTTATTTATGCTCAGGCCTTTTTAATACGAGGGTCCCGGAGCCTCAACCGAAACAACAGCATGAAAGAGGAGATATGTCATTCTTTTGAATAAAAGATTACAGTAAAGGCATTGATTTTAGAAACCCACAGATCATTATTTGCAACCGTGAAATTAGAAAAAAACATTGATTACACAGCCGTGACACTTATTTATGCTCAGGCCTTTTTAATACGAGGGTCCCGGAGCCTCAACCGAAACAACAGCATGAAAGAGGAGATATGTCATCCTTTTGAATAAAAGATTACAGTAAAGGCATTGATTTTAGAAACCCACAGATCATTATTTGCAACCGTGAAATTAGAAAAAAACATTGATTACACAGCCGTGACACTTATTTATGCTCAGGCCTTTTTAATACGAGGGTCCCGGAGCCTCAACCGAAACAACAGCATGAAAGAGGAGATATGTCATCCTTTTGAATAAAAGATTACAGTAAAGGCATTGATTTTAGAAACCCACAGATCATTATTTGTAACCGTGAATTTAGAAAAAAAAATTGATTACACACCCGTGACACTTATTTATGCTCAGGCCTTTTTAATACGAGGGTCCCGGAGCCTCAACCGAAACAACAGCATGAAAGAGGAGATATGTCATCCTTTTGAATAAAAGATTACAGTAAAGGCATTGATTTTGAAACCCACAGATCATTATTTGCAACCGTGAAATTAGAAAAAAACATTGATTACACAGCCGTGACACTTATTTATGCTCAGGCCTTTTTAATACGAGGGTCCCGGAGCCTCAACCGAAACAACAGCATGAAAGAGGAGATATGTCATTCTTTTGAATAAAAAATTACAGTAAAGGCATTGATTTTTGAAACCCACAGATCATTATTTGCAACCGTGAAATTAGAAAAAAACATTGATTACACAGCCGTGACACTTATTTATGCTCAGGCCTTTTTAATACGAGGGTCCCGGAGCCTCAACTGAAACAACAGCATGAAAGAGGAGATATGTCATCCTTTTGAATAAAAGATTACAGTAAAGGCATTGATTTTAGAAACCCACAGATCATTATTTGCAACCGTGAAATTAGAAAAAAACATTCATTAGACAGCCGTGACACTTATTTATGCTCAGGCCTTTTTAATACGAGGGTCCCGGAGCCTCAACCGAAACAACAGCATGAAAGAGGAGATATGTCATTCTTTTGAATAAAAGATTACAGTAAAGGCATTGATTTTAGAAACCCACAGATCATTATTTGCAACCGTGAAATTAGAAAAAAACATTGATTACACAGCCGTGACACTTATTTATGCTCAGGCCTTTTTAATACGAGGGTCCCGGAGCCTCAACCGAAACAACAGCATGAAAGAGGAGATATGTCATCCTTTTGAATAAAAGATTACAGTAAAGGCATTGATTTTAGAAACCCACAGATCATTATTTGCAACCGTGAAATTAGAAAAAAACATTGATTACACAGCCGTGACACTTATTTATGCTCAGGCCTTTTTAATACGAGGGTCCCGGAGCCTCAACCGAAACAACAGCATGAAAGAGGAGATATGTCATCCTTTTGAATAAAAGATTACAGTAAAGGCATTGATTTTAGAAACCCACAGATCATTATTTGTAACCGTGAATTTAGAAAAAAAAATTGATTACACACCCGTGACACTTATTTATGCTCAGGCCTTTTTAATACGAGGGTCCCGGAGCCTCAACCGAAACAACAGCATGAAAGAGGAGATATGTCATCCTTTTGAATAAAAGATTACAGTAAAGGCATTGATTTTGAAACCCACAGATCATTATTTGCAACCGTGAAATTAGAAAAAAACATTGATTACACAGCCGTGACACTTATTTATGCTCAGGCCTTTTTAATACGAGGGTCCCGGAGCCTCAACCGAAACAACAGCATGAAAGAGGAGATATGTCATCCTTTTGAATAAAAGATTACAGTAAAGGCATTGATTTTAGAAACCCACAGATCATTATTTGCAACCGTGAAATTAGGAAAAAACATTCATTAGACAGCCATGACACTTATTTATGCTCAGGCCTTTTCAATACGAGGGTCCCGGAGCCTCAACCGAAACAACAGCATGAAAGAGGAGATATGTCATCCTTTTGAATAAAAGATTACAGTAAAGGCATTGATTTTAGAAACCCACAGATCATTATTTGCAACCGTGAAATTAGAAAAAAACATTGATTACACAGCCGTGACACTTATTTATGCTCAGGCCTTTTTAATACGAGGGTCCCGGAGCCTCAACCGAAACAACAGCATGAAAGAGGAGATATGTCATCCTTTTGAATAAAAGATTACAGTAAAGGCATTAATGTTAGAAACCCACAGATCATTATTTGCAACCGTGAAATTAGAAAAAAACATTCATTAGACACCGGTTACACTTATTTATCCTCAGGCCTTGTTAATACGAGGGTCCCGGAGCCGCAACTGAAACAACAGCATGAAAGAGGACATATGTCATCCTTTTGAATTATAGATTACAGGAAAGGCATTGATTTTAGAAACACTGAGATAATTACTTGCAACCGGGAAATCAAAAAAAACATTGAACATACACCCAGTACACTTTATTATCCATAGGCCTTTTCAGCAGAGGCTCCAGGACCCTCAACAAAAACAAGAGCAGGGAGCTGGGCATAGGAATACAATGGAGTGTGACAATAATAATCTGAAGGTGAAGATTGCATAGTTGTGGCATTTTAATTTTGTTATCGTGGGAACTTAGTACTTGCAATGACCTTGCTCTGGTGAATCCATATTGCAAATGTGTTATTTAAGGCACTGTTTGTCTATTTTTTGGAATATCAGCATTTGGTAAATGAAGCTCAACTTAAGGCTGGTGAGAAACGACCTTTCTTCTGGCTGTTTGCAAATGTTGTGGCTCTGGACAAACATGTGAATAAGGGGCCATCAGCCATATTCTGCACGCAACCCCTTTGATGATTGACGATAAACATGTGTCACCTGCAAGCAGAGCTCGTTACTTCTGTCTAAATCATCTTCCTGGTATGGACAGGCCACTGTTTCCCACAGCAAGTACGAATATTGAAATACAAGATTGTCTTGAGTATGGTAGGAAACCAAAGTTTATTTAATTCTGTACTATCTATCACCACAAAAAATGAACTTCTTGAAGCAACGAAAATGACAGCAATTTCATGTGCTTATGGATGACAAGGACGTCCTGTCCTGTGGTGCACAAAGATGGAGACAATTTTTGCCCTCCCTGTACACTACCCAGATGTCTCAAACATCACCAGAAACACAATACAGCCACTCTTGTGAAGTTCCTGGAGTGTTCCGGTAGCCATCTCTTTGCGCCCCAAAAGGAATTCTTTATTGTTGTTTTTTTATACATCCGACAATAGATTCGGAGACTGTGGTGATGCACATGTTAGTTACTGTTGTTCCAGCTGTGGCAATATCAATTGGCATTAAAAAGGTAAGATTTGGGTGGGCGGAGCCTATAGCTGTTGCGGTAGGACGTGTGTTTGAGGAGCTCCAGGTCTTACAATTTACTTAGGACTAATTTTTCAACCTTAATTTAATTTTCTTTTTGGGATTCATACTCACACTTTCTGGGGCTATCCAAGAGGAGCCTGGTAAAAGCACTAGTAGTCACCCCTTATATCAACGGGTACAGAGACCTGTTTTTTGCCTTTCCAATATTGCGCCGTACCCCAAACTAATCCTGAATGAAAAAAAATATATTAAAATTTGGACTAGTGATGCACATTTTATGCATGCTGTGGCAATTGCAATTTGCAATAAAAATAATCTGCTAACAACAACCACTACCTACGACCACACCTGACTCCTGAAGTCATGCTTCAGTTATTAAGTCAAGTTAAATTAATTTTTTTTTTCTTTATTATGCGCAGCAGAGGCTCCAGGACCGTTGACAAAACCAGCAGCAGCAAAGAGGACATATGGCATCCTTTTGAAAAAATGATTATAGGAAAGGCATTGATTTCAGAAACACAGAGATCATTAGTTGCAACCGGTAAATCGAAAAAAACATTGATTAGACACCCAGTACACTTATTTTTCATTAGGCCTTTTTAATAAGAGGCTCCCGGAGCCTCAACCGAAACAACAGCATCAAAAAGTACATATGGCATCCTTGTGAATAATAGATTACTGGAAAGGTATTGATTTTAGAAACCCGTGGATAATTTTTTGCAAACGTGAAATCAAAAAAAAAAACATAGATTATACACCCAGTACACTTCTTTATCCTTAGGCCTTTTTAGAAGAGTCTCCCGTAGCCTCAACAGAAACAACAGCATGAAAGAGGACATATGGCATCCTTGTGACTAATAGATTACAGGAAAGGCATTGATTTTAGAAACCCGGAGATAATTTGTTGCAACCGGGAAATCTAAAAAAAAATAGATTAGACAACCAGGACACTTATTTATCCTTAGGCCTTAGTAGCAGAGGCTCCAGGACCCTCAACAAAACCAGCAGCAGTAAAGAGGACATATGGCATCCTTTAGAAAAATAGATTTCTGGAAAGGCATTGATTTTAGAAACACAGAGATCATTAGTTGCAACCGTGCAATCTCTAAAAAATTGGATTATACACCAAATACACTTATTTATCCTTAGGCCTTTTTCGCAGAGGCTCCAGGACCCTCCACAAAACCAGCAGCATGAAAGAGGACATATGGCATCCTTTAGAAAATTAGATTACAGGAAAGGCATTGATTTTAGAAACACAGAGATCATTAGTTGCAACCGTGAAATCGCAAAAAACTTAGATTATACACCAAGTACACTTATTTATCCTTAGGCCTTTTTAGCAGAGGCTACAGGACCCTCCACAAAACCAGCAGCATGAAAGAGGACATATGGCATCCTTTAGAAAATTAGATTTCAGGAAAGGCATTGATTTTAGAAACACAGAGATCATTAGTTGCAACCGTGAAATCTAAAAAAACATAGATTATACACCCAGTACACTTCTTTATCCTTAGGCCTTTTTAGAAGAGTGTCCCGGAGCCTCAACAGAAAGAAAAGCATGAAAGAGGACATATGGCATCCTTTTGAAAAATAGATTACAGGAAAGGCATTGATTTTAGAAAGACAGAAAAAATTTGTTACAAACGGGAAATCTAAAAAAACATTGAATAGACACCCAGTACACTTCTTTATCCTTCGGCCTTTTTAGCAGAGGCTCCAGGACACTCAACAAAACCAGCAGTAGGAAAGAGGACATATGGCATCGTTTGTGAAAAAAAGATTATAGGAAAGGCATTGATTTTAGAAACCCGTGGATAATTTGTTGCAACCGTGAATTTGAATCAAAAAAATTGATTGGATGGACACCCAGTACAATTCTTTCTCCCTAGGCCTTTTTATAAGAGGGTCCAGGACCCTCAAACAAAACACCAGCAGGAAAGGGGACATATGGCATACTTTTGAACAATAGAGTAAGAGTACAGGAAAGGCATTGATTTTAGAAACCCATAGATAATTTTTTGCAAATGTAAATTTTAATCAAAAAAATTATTCAATGGACACCCAGTACACCTCTTTCTCCTTAGGCCTTTTTATAAGAGGGTCCTGGACCCTCAAAAAAAACACCAGCAGGAAAGAGGACATATGGCATACTTTTGAAAATTAGATTACAGGAAAGGCATTGATTTTAGAAACACAGAGATCAGTTATATGACCCGAGAAATAGAAAAAAAACATTGATTGAACACCCAGTACACTTCTTTATCCTTAGTCCTTTTTATAAGAGTGTCCCGGAGCCTCAACAGAAAGAACAGCATGAAATAGGACATATGGCATCCTTTTGAAAAATAGATTACAGGAAAGGCATTGATTTTTGAAAGACAGAAAAAATTAGTTACAACCGGGAAATCTCAAAAAACATTGAATAGACACCCATTACACTTCTTTATCCTTAGGCCTTTTTAGCAGAGGCTCCAGGACACGCAACAAAACCAGCAGTAGGAAAGAGGACATATGGCATCCTTTGTGAAAAAAAGATTATAGGAAAGGCATTGATTTTAGAAACCCGGGGATAATTTTTTGCAACCGTGAATTTTAACTAAAAAAAATGATTGGATGGACACCCAGTACAATTCTTTATCCATAAGGCCTTTTTATAAGAGGGTCCAGGACCAGGACCGTCTTTAACACAGGGCAAAAGGGGCAGCTGCCCTGGGCCCAGTCTTTGTTGAGGGGCCCTATAGTCCTAAAAAAAAAAAAATTTTTTTTTTAAGTTCATGCCAGACTGCTGATGTCATGTAACATGGGGGACACACACAGTCAGTCCTAATATTGTCACAGTCAAACGTTCTCTGCTTATATTTATTTGTGAGAAAAGGTGCCAGACCGTGCCAATGTCATGTGACATTCCAAGCTAGTGCCATGTGCTGTTTTAGATGTACACTGTGCAGCACTGGATGCTAAGCCCTAACTAGGCATCCAGTCAATCCCACTGCAGCAGAAAAGGTCCTGCTGGGGTTACCACTGTTACCAGGTAACTGCTCTGGTGGTGGGGATTGTTTCTGGGTAGGGCTGACTATAGGCGCATGCAGCCGAAAGCTGGAGTGTCAGGCACGTGAGGATTTGAGCATCTGTGCAGCTGCACACACTGCTCTCTTCAGTCTTGAGGCTGTGTGACTCATCTGTATCCATGCAGCCTTGGGCAGACAACATGCAGTCTGCTGGTCCCCTTATCCCTGCTCTTTCTGTTGTGGCTCTAAGGTCAACTAACTGAAGTTTGTTAGGAAAACAGTGCTTTGTAGAAAGGTGTCAGTGGGAAGAATAAGTGAGTGTACACATGCCCCTCCCCCATGCAGCATTGTCTAGTGCAGGATGAGAGGGAACTTGTTCCTAGCAAAGTAGTGACATGTGCTGCTGTGGCTGATGTATAGTGTCATGCTGATACTTCACACATTAAGGTAAGGTTTATTTTTATAGTTTTTATTTCTCTCTGTTTCAGATTTTACAGCTTCCCATAGTAGTTCTACTGTTCCAGTCAGTAAACTTATATCTGTCTGCACCTCTATGCTTCCGCCTCAGTCTTTACCTTGCTTTGCTCCTGTTGGCTGCTCTAAATCTCTTTTACCAGCTAACCTCACACCAGAATCACATTCAAAAGCATATTAAATTAATCCAAAGTGGAGGAATTTATATATTTATTTACTTATTAGTACTGCTTAGGTCCAGTTTCACATATTGCAATTTTTTTTTAATGATTAGCCCAGCAGTGGATGATCCACTGCTGGGCTAATAATTTAAAAAAAAAAAAAAAAAAATTGATTTAGTTGTTTTTTGGGATGTTGGGATGGAGAGCGAAATTGCATGGGAGGGGGGGCCTAAGAAAATGTTTGCCTGGGGTCCAGTCAATATTAAAGACGGCCCTGTCCAGGACCCTCAAACAAAAAAGCAGCAGGAAAGAGGACATATGGCATACTTTTGAACAATAGAGTACAGGAAAGGCATTGATTTTAGAAACCCATAGAAATTTTTTTTTAAATGGAAATTTGAATAAAAAAAAAGATTCGATGGACAGCCAGTACACCTCTTTCTCCTTAGGCATTTTTATAAGAGGGTCCTGGACCTTCAAAAAAAAACACCAGCAGGAAAGAGGACATATGGCATACTTTTGAACAATAGAGTACAGGAAAGGCATTTATTTTAGAAACCCATAGATAATTTTTTGCAAATGGAAATTTGAATAAAAAAAAATATTCGATGGACACTCAGTACACCTCTTTTTCCTTAGGCCTTTTTATAAGAGGGTCCTGGACACTCAAAAAAAACACCAGCAGGAAAGAGGACGTATGGCATCCTTTTGAACAATAGAGTACAGGTACGGCATTGATTTTACAAAACCAGAGATAATTTTGGTCAAATGAGAAATAGAAAATAAAAATGAGTGGACACCTCTTTCACCTTAGGCCTTTTTATAAGAGTGTCCAGGACCCTCAAACAAAATACCAGCAAGAAAGAGAACATATGGCATACTTTGGAACAATAGAGTACTGGTACGGCATTGATTTGTGAAACCCACAGATAATTGTTTGTAAAAGTGAAATAGCCCCAAAAACCATGCTTGGACTCCCACTCCAGGTCGTTCTCCTTCAGATTTTTTATAAGAGGGTCCAGCACCCTCAACAGAAACAACTGCAGGAAACACCACCACATATGCCATCCTTTTGCACAAGCGAGTACAGGTATGGCATCCATTTTAGAAACCCAAAGATAATTGAGAGGAACCAGGAACATTTTTCTAAAAACTGGATGGGGCACCCATTACTACAGGTCGTTCTCCTTCAGCCTTTTTATATCATGGGCACGACCCGCAACAGGCACAACAGCATGAAACACAACATATGCCATCCTTTTGCACAATAGAGTACAGGTATGGCATAGATGGAACACGGAGATAATTTAAAGCAACCAAGAGACGGATAAAGATGCTTGGTCGGTCCTACTCTTTCAAATTTGTTGCATTTTACGTTCAATTGAATGGTCCACCGGATATGAGTGGTGTGTAAAGTTGTACAATTTGTAACAGTTTAATCACTAGTGTTATGTGCCTTTTTTTTTTTTATTTGAGTTTTGTACCCACAGAGATGCAGCAGAGGTCAGAAAAATTAGGAATGTACAAATGACTGAAAAATTGGGGTATTGTTGTAGCAACTGCTGTAGCAGCGGCCAGAAAAATTGATGTTTGTAAAACATTTATAAAGTGCCCTAAAAGCTTGTGGCTTGAACACTAGTTGTTGGCGGATAAGTCAAGCAAGTCCTCCGTCTTTATAACCAAAAAAAAAATGCCAGCCTGTGTACCAGTTGTAGCACAAGCCAGCTCATATCATCATCAGTAGTTTTTTATTCAAATGTATCGCCCAATGTCAGTCCCTTCGGGATCCAGCCCTCATTCATTTTTATAAAAGTGAGATAGTCAAGGCTTTTTTGACCTAGGCGACTTCTCTTCTCAGTGACAAAACCTCCTGCTGCACTAAAAGTCCTTTCGGACAGGACACTTGAAGCGGGGCAGGCCAGAAGTTCCATTGCAAAATGGGATAGCTCAGGCCACAAGTCCAGCCTGCACACCCAGTAGTCAAGGGGTCCATCGCTCCTGAGAGTGTCGAGATCCGCAGTTAAAGCTAGGTAGTCTGCTACCTGTCGGTTGAGTCTTTCTCTAAGGCTGGATCCCGAAAGGCTCTGATGGTGCATGGGAGTTAAAAAGGTACGCATGTCCTCCATCAACAAGACGTCAGGAAAGCGCCCGGTCCTTGCCGCCATGGTCGTGGGAGGAGGAGGATTAATTTCATCTCTTCCCCTGTTACATTCCCATGGTGCTGTGACATCACCCTTATACGCTGTGTAAAGCATAGTTTTTAATTTATTATGAAAATGCTCCATCCTTTCAGACTTGCGGGAATTTGGTAACATTTCAGGCACTTTATGCTTATACCGGGGGTCGAGGAGCGTGGACACCCAGTACAGGTCGTTCTCCTTCAGCTTTTTTATACGAGGGTCCCTCAACAGGCACGACAGCATGAAAGAACCCATTTGAACAAGGTTGGATGCTGAGCTAATAATGTTGCGTTCCTCCTCCTCACTGATCTCACTGATGGTATCTTCTACCCCCCAGCCACATACAACACCACGGGTACCAGAGAGGTGACAACAACGAGCACCCTGGGATGACTGTTGTGCTCGGTCTTCCTCCTCCTCATCCTCCCCAAAGCCACATTCCTCCTCTTACTCCTCTTCCTCACAATCCTCTTCCTGCGTTGCCGCAGGTCCAGCAAGCAATGCTGATTCGGCTGTTTGCGGGGGTGATGGACACCACAACTCTCCCGCTTCCTCTTCACGCTCATCTACTGCCTGATCCAGCACTCTTCGCAGGGCACGCTCCGGGAAGAAAACAAATGGTATGATGTCGCTGATGGTGCCTTTGGTGCGACTGACAAGGTTTGTCACCTCCTCAAAAGGACGCATGAGCCTACAGGCATTGCGCATGAGCGTCCAGTAATTTGGCAAAAATATCCCCAGCTCCCCAGAGGCTGGCCTAGCACCCCGGTCATACAAATACTCATTAACAGCTTTTTCTTGTTGGAGCAGGCGGTCAAACATTAGGAGTGTTGAATTCCACCGTGTCGGGCTGTCGCAAATCAAGCGCCTCACTGGCAGGTTGTTTCGACGCTGGATATCAGACAAGTGCGCCATGGCCGTGTAGGAACGCCTGAAATGGCCACACACCTTACTGGCCTGCTTCAGGACGTCCTGTAAGCCTGGGTACTTATGGACAAATCGTTGTACAATCAGATTACACACATGTGCCATGCACGGCACATGTGTCAACTTGCCCAATTTCAATGCCGCCACCAAATTACTTCCATTGTCAGAAACAACCTTGCCAATCTCCAGTTGGTGCAGAGTCAGCCACTGATCCACCTGTGCGTTCAGGGTGGTCAGGAGTGCTAGTGCGGTGTGACTCTCCGCTTTCAGGCAAGTCAACCCCAAGACGGCGTGACACTGCCGTACCCGGGATGTAGCATAGTACCTGGGGAGCTGGGGGGGTGCCATAGATGTGGAGCAAGACGCAGAAGTTGAAGAGGACTCAGCCGAGGAAGAGGTTATGGAAGAGGATGGAGTAGGAGGAGTAGAGGAGGTAGCAGCAGGCCTGCCTGCAAGTCGTGGCGGTGTCACCAACTCTTCTGCAGAGCCACGCATTCCATGCTTGTCAGAAGTCAGCAGGTTTACCCAATGCGCTGTGTAGGTGATATACCTGCCCTGACCATGCTTTGCAGACCAGCTATCCATGGTCATATGGACCCTTGCCCCAACGCTGTGTGCCAGACATGCCATAACTTCCTTTCTCACAACAGAGTACAGGTTTGGATTGCCTTTTGTGAAAAGAAATTTCTGCCAGGTACCTTCCACTGTGGTGTCCCAATAGATACAAATTTTTTGAAAGCATCAGACTCCACCAGCTTGTATGGTAAAAGCTGGCGGGCTAAAAGTTCAGACAAGCCAGCTGTCAGACGCCGGGCAAGGGGGTGACTTTGAGAAAATGGCTTCTTACGCGCAAACATGTCCTTGACAGACACCTGACTGTGGGCAGATGACCAGGAACTGCTACATAAGAGAGACTGAGTGGAGGATGGTTGAGAGGGGGCAAGGAGGACAACACTGGTTGACGTGGCTGAAGATGCTGGAGCAGGAGGAGGAGGGCGGCTTTCACTTTGTGTGCTGCTTCTACTCATGTGTTCTTCCCATCGGCCTTTGTGATGGGAGACCATGTGCCTTCGCAAAGCAGTTGTACCTAGGTGGCTGTTGGACTTCCCACGACTCAGTTTCTTTTGGCACAGGTTGCAAATGGCATCGCTGTTGTCAGAGGCAGACACACACAAAAAATGCCACACTGCTGAGCTCTGCGATGATGGCATTCTGGTGGTGAAAACAGCATGCGTTGATGGGCGTCAGCGGGCTGTCTGGCTGACCACTGGTGACGATGCATGCTGTCTGACTGTGCCACTAGCTCCTTGAGACTACCTCCCCGTGCTTCCAAATTGTCTCCTCCTCCTCCTCCTACTCCTCTCTGTCTCCCCATCTGAACTTTCCCCCTCTTCTTCTTCTCTTCTAGCAGGCACCCACGTGACATCCACCGACACATCATCATCAACCGCTTCACTTGTATCTGAAACATCAAGAAAGGAAGCAGCAGCGGGTACAACATCATCATCATAATCATCATCACACCGTACCTCCATGTCGGTAATGCTGCCTGACTGAGACTGATCACTATTATCTACATCCTCTGTCAATGATGGTTGCGCATCACTCATTTCTTCAAAATGATGTGTCAATAACTCCTGTGACAGATCAAGTGAAGCGGCTGTGGTGCTAGTGTTGGTGGTGGCGACAGGCAGCAGAGTGGCACTGGTCACTTGAGACCTGCCCAAAGCACAGCTGGACTTAGATGGTGCGTCAAGGTTAGGAGGACTAGCAGCGGAAGCTGAAGAAGATTGGGTTTCCTGTGTTAGCCATTCAACTAGGTCCTCCTCAGAAGTTTTTGCATCCCCCCTGGCACCCGGCGTCTGAACAATGTGCATATTTGTAGGGTCTAAAGGAATCACAGCACCACGACCACGGAACCTGCGGGGTGGCCTGCCTCTGCCTGTCATTTTTTTTTTAAATGGACACTAACAATACTATTGCACCAATTGAGTGGTGGCACTGTGAAAGTGGGCACAGTATACGCTGTGAGACTGAAAACAACAAAAAAGACAGATGTTTTAAAAATCACAAATTGTTAATTTTTTGAAATATTACTAGTACTGTGGCAACAAATATGATTGTTTGGCACTATTTGGCAAATGAGCCTGTCTGGCACACACGCTGGGAGAAAGGAAACTGCAATTCAATGGCACTAGGAGACTCAAGAATCACAGTCAAAACAGTTATGATTAACAAAAATTCAAATCCTGTTACAATAAATATGAGTGGTGGCACTAATTGGCTAGTTGGGACTGGCACACAGGCAGGCAGGCAGGAGGAAAATGCAATTCAAGGGCATTAGTAGACTGCAGATTGACAGTCAAAACAGTGTTGATTGACAAATTTTGCAATACTGTTAAAAGAAATATGATTGCTAGCACTAATTGGATAGTTGGGCCTGGCACACAGGCTGGCAGGCAGTAGAAAAGTGCAATTCAATGGCACAAACAAAATGAGGATTAAGATCAACAATCAAGATTTTTTTATTTTAATTAGTAACTATACTGTGACAACAATTAGGATTGGTGTAAATAGTTGGCAAGACGGCCTGGCACAAAAGGATGGCAGGCAGGAGGGAGATGCAATTCAAGGACACTAGGAGACTGATTAATGACAGTCAAAACAGTGATGATTGACAATTTTTGCAATACTGTTAAAAGAAATATGATTGCTGACAACAATTGGCTAGGTGGGCCTGGCTCACAGCAGGCTGCAAGGCAGGAGGAAAGTGCTATTCAATGGCACCAGCAAACTGAGGTTTCAAATCACAGCAACTATTACCAAAAATTTTAATTTTTAATTATTAGAATACTGTCACAACAAATATGATTGGTGTAAATATTTTTTAAGTAGGCCTGGCACACAGGCTTGGAAGGCTGTAGAAAAGTGCTATTCTAGGGCACGAGCAAACTGAGGATTAAGATCATCAACAATAAAGATTTTTTTAATTGTAATTAGTAACTATACTGTGACAAAAAATTAGGATTGGTGTAAATAGTTGGCAAGACGGCCTGGCACAAAAGGATGGCAGGCAGGAGGGAGATGCAATTCAAGGACACTAGGAGACTGATTACTGACAGTCTAAACAGTGATGATTGACAATTTTTGCAATACTGTTAACAGAAATATGATTGCTGACAACAATTGGCTAGGTGGGCCTGGCTCACAGCAGGCTGCAAGGCAGGAGGAAAGTGCTATTCAATGGCACCAGCAAACTGAGGTTTCAAATCACAGCAACTATTACCAAAAATTTTAATTTTTAATTATTAGAATACTGTCACAACAAATATGATTGGTGTAAATATTTTTTAAGTAGGCCTGGCACACAGGCTTGGAAGGCTGTAGAAAAGTGAAATTCATAGGCACGAGCAAACTGAGGGTTAAGATCATCAACAATAAAGATTTTTTTAATTGTAATTAGTAACTATACTGTGACAAAAAATTTGGATTGGTGTAAATAGTTGGCAAGACGGCCTGGCACAAAAGGATGGCAGGCAGGAGGGAGATGCAATTCAAGGAAACTAGGAGACTGATTACTGACAGTCTAAACAGTGATGATTGACAATTTTTGCAATACTGTTAACAGAAATATGATTGCTGACAACAATTGGCTAGGTGGGCCTGGCTCACAGCAGGTTGCAAGGCAGGAGGAAAGTGCTATTCAATGGCACCAGCAAACTGAGGATTCAAATCACAGCAACTATTAACAAAAAATTTAATTTTTAATTATTAGAATACTGTCACAACAAATATGATTGGTGTAAATATTTTTTTAAGTAGGCCTGGCACACAGGCTTGGAAGGCTGTAGAAAAGTGAAATTCAAAGGCACGAGCAAACTGAGGATTAAGATCATCAACAATAAAGATTTTTTTTAATTTTAATTAGTAACTATACTGTGACAAAAAATTTGGATTGGTGTAAATAGTTGGCAAGACGGCCTGGCACAAAAGGATGGCAGGCAGGAGGGAGATGCAATTCAAGGAAACTAGGAGACTGATTACTGACAGTCTAAACAGTGATGATTGACAATTTTTACAATACTGTTAACAGAAATATGATTGCTGACAACAATTGGCTAGGTGGGCCTGGCTCACAGCAGGCTGCAAGGCAGGAGGAAAGTGCTATTCAATGGCACCAGAAAACTGACGATTCAAATCACAGCAACTATTACCAAAACTTTTAATTTTTAATTATTAGAATACTGTCACAACAAATATGATTGGTGTAAATATTTTTTAAGTAGGCCTGGCACACAGGCTTGGAAGGCTGTAGAAAAGTGCAATTCAAAGGCACGAGCAAACTGAGGGTTAAGATCATCAACAATAAATATTTTTTTTAATTTTAATTAGTAACTATACTGTGACAAAAAAATTAGGATTGGTGTAAATAGTTGGCAAGACGGCATGGCACAAAAGGATGGCAGGCAGGAGGGAGATGCAATTCAAGGACACTAGGAGACTGATTACTGACAGTCTAAACAGTGATGATTGACAATTTTTGCAATACTGTTAACAGAAATATGATTGCTGACAACAATTGGCTAGGTGGGCCTGGCTCACAGCAGGCTGCAAGGCAGGAGGAAAGTGCTATTCAATGGCACCAGCAAACTGAGGATTCAAATCACAGCAACTATTACCAAAACTTTTAATTTTTAATTATTAGAATACTGTCACAACAAATATGATTGGTGTAAATATTTTTTAAGTAGGCCTGGCACACAGGCTTGGAAGGCTGTAGAAAAGTGAAATTCAAAGGCACAAGCAAACTGAGGATTAAGATCATCAACAATAAAGATTTTTTTAATTTTAATTAGTAACTATACTGTGACAAAAAATTTGGATTGGTGTAAATAGTTGGCAAGACGGCCTGGCACAAAAGGATGGCAGGCAGGAGGGAGATGCAATTCAAGGAAACTAGGAGACTGATTACTGACAGTCTAAACAGTGATGATTGACAATTTTTGCAATACTGTTAACAGAAATATGATTGCTGACAACAATTGGCTAGGTGGGCCTGGCTCACAGCAGGCTGCAAGGCAGGAGGAAAGTGCTATTCAATGGCACCAGCAAACTGACGATTCAAATCACAGCAACTATTACCAAAAATTTTAATTTTTAATTATTAGAATACTGTCACAACAAATATGATTGGTGTAAATATTTTTTAAGTAGGCCTGGCACACAGGCTTGGAAGGCTGTAGAAAAGTGCACTTCAAAGGCACGAGCAAACTGAGGGTTAAGATCATCAACAATAAAGATTTTTTTAATTTTAATTAGTAACTATACTGTGACAAAAAATTAGGATTGGTGTAAATAGTTGGCAAGACGGCATGGCACAAAAGGATGCAAGGCAGGAGGGAGATGCAATTTAAGGACACTAGGAGACTGATTACTGACAGTCTAAACAGTGATGATTGACACTTTTTGCAATACTGTTAACAGAAATATGATTGCTGACAACAATTGGCTAGGTGGGCCTGGCTCACAGCAGGCTGCAAGGCAGGAGGAAAGTGCTATTCAATGGCACCAGCAAACTGAGGATTCAAATCACAGCAACTATTACCAAAAATTTTAATTTTTAATTATTAGAATACTGTCACAACAAATATGATTGGTGTAAATATTTTTTAAGTAGGCCTGGCACACAGGCTTGGAAGGCTGTAGAAAAGTGCAATTCAAAGGCACAAGCAAACTGAGGGTTAAGATCAACACTAAAAAATTTTTTTATTTAAATTAATAACTATACTGTCTGACTGTGACAACAATTATGATTGGTGTAAATAGTTGGCTAGACGGCCTGGCACAAAAGGCTGGCAGTGGCAGGCAGGAGGTAAATGACATTCAATGGCCCTAGGAGACTGAATATTTGCAGTCCAAAAAGTATGTTTTTTTTTTTTTATTACTGTTACAAGAATTGTGATTGGTGCCACTAATTGGCTACTTGGGCCTGGCAGACAGGCTGGCAGATATGAGTCGTGGATGGTAGGTAGGGCAGCAATTTAACACAGTATGCTGTGTTAGTGACAAAAACACAGGACTGATAGAAAATTAAGTTACATTACACTAGCAAAATATTTTAAAATTTTAAATTTTAATATTAAAATTATGTTAAGAAGTGCAATGCACATATGACTCTATGAGTGGTCGCACTGGCTGGCTGCTACGTAGGGCAGCAATTATAACAACAGTATGCTGTGTAAGTCAGATAGACAGTTAGACACAGGCCTGATAGAAAATACAATTAGATTACACTAGCATAATGATTTAAAGACTTTTTTTGGAAATTTTAAGAAAAAGGTTAAGCACATACATATGAGTCGTGGCTGATAGCCTTGGAAGGGCAGCTATTAAAAACAGTAGTCTCTGTATGTCGGATACACACACGCCTGATAGAAAATACTATTAGATTACACTAGAAAAATTATTGAAATTATTTTTTTGGGGGGGGAATTAAAAAAAGGTTAAACACATATGAGTCGTGGCTCATAGACTAGGGAGGGCAGCAAGTAAACACAGTAGGCTCTCTATCTCAGCAAAACACACAGGCCGGATAGAAAATTATATTACATTACAATAGCAAACAAATTTAAACTTTTTTTTTTATATATTAAAATTAAGGTGAAAGAAAAATAGATATGAGTGCTGGGTGGCTGCCTGGCACAGACCAATTAACCAAAAGACTGAAAAAAAGAGGTATATTAATGCTGAGTGAGCCTGACAGACACAGGCATGATAGTAAATGTAATTAGATTACACTAGAAAAATATTTTTTTGTGTTTTTTTTAAAATTAAAAATAATGTTATAAACGGATATTAATACTGCTGGCTGCTGGCTGGCACAGAGCAATGAACCAGAGTATATGCTGTGTGACACTGGCCTGATAGAAAATGAAAAAAAATTACACTAGAAAAATAATTATATTTTTGGGTTAGTTAAATTTAAACTAATGTTGTTAGGGAGATATCAGTGGTGGCAGTAGTCACAGCATATGCTGTGAGCCTTAAACACACAGCTGAAAGCCAGGCAAATGCTAATAAAAAAAAAAAATTAAAAAAAAAAACGGCACGAAATATAGCCCTAAAAAGGGCTTTTTGGGGTGCTGTGCTTGCAGCAGAGATGAGTGGAGTCCTTCTGGACTGTAAATACACTAGCCTAGCTATGTTTTTCCTATTAATGTCAGGAGCAAAAACACAACACGTCCTCTCATTAAAAAAGCAAGGTCGTTATGAGTCTAAAATGGCGGATTCCGAGTAGCTGGGAGTGTCTGTGAGGGAGTGTCTGATGTTGATTGGCTCTAATGTGTCAGGCGGCTGTGACATAAACGGTCAAAGTTTCCACAATGATGACACATAGGGGCGGATCGAACATCGCCATGTGTTCGCCCACAAACGCGAACAACCTATGTTCACTGTGAACCGTTCGCGGGCGAACAGTTCGGGACATCACTACTCCTACTAGAGATCCTAATAGTTCCGGCCACAAGCATATGGGGAAGGCAACGACACTCATGATGTTATGAAATGTATCTATACTTTTGACACTGCAACTACACATCAGTCAATTATGGATCACACACATATCAGGGGCCTGATCCGATATGCAGCGTCGCCCGCAAAAGCCGGCAACGCCAAATTTTGCGGGTTTGGTATCCTATATACACCGTAACTTAGAAGTTAGGCGCGTATATTTCAGCCTTCGCTCGTATTTTTTTGGCCCATAGACTGACATACAAAACACGCGCAGTTTGGTATCCAATATACAGCGTAAGGACTTACGCGCACAGAATTCAGAAAATCTACTCCATTCTCATCTCGCCACAAATTGCAGGCGCAGCAACCCTTGCACTGACTTAGAAACCAACGTAACTCTCTGAAGGCCTAACAAATGCATGCTTAACAACATACATATCAGCAGCTTGATCACAAATACTTAACCTCTTCAAAGAATTTATTATTCCTGCCCCTGCAAGTGTGTCAAACCAATCCCAAACAGCACAACTTCTCAACAGGAAGCCTAAAAACCCGCCAAAGCACATCTTCATTAGCCACCATGTTTTCCTGCTTTCCATAGAGAGGCAGCATCATTGGGCACAGAATAACTATGTGATGTGGTTTATAGAACATGAATATGTCATAAACATGATGATATTACCTTTTTTGGGCCATTTCCACACAGGCCTTATTATATGTTTCAACAATATTAGTGTACTAAAACACCCCTCACATGGATGTGGATGACAATTATATGGTAAATAACAGAGGACAAGATTTATGCTGAAATATAACAATATTTATTTATTTTTAGGCTTCTTGGATGAGGGGGCTGAGGTGCCTGGAGTGGATCTCCTGGTTCTCCTGGGTTGTGTGGATTCAGATGATTCTGCTGGAGTGCTGGCCATAGATGAGATGCTGGAGGCAGCGTCCTGCTGGTTTGTGAAGTGCTCCACCAACACACCGAACAGTTGGTTTTGTTCCCGCCATCTGTTGTCAATCTGCATCTGCATATCAGAAATAACTCTCATCATCTGAGACTGGTTTTGGACTATTCCATTTAAGGATGCTGCCATGTCCCGTTGCAGCTCAATGGTACGCTGGAGTAAACTCTGTTGTCTCCTGTGAAACCTGTGTTGGTCTCTTTGTGTTCTCTTGCAGCTTGCTATGAGCCTCCTCTGGAGGGAAATGTATTCATTGCCCATGGGAGAATACAGAGGATCTACAGGCTGTTGACCAGCAGGGATTCTAGGCGCAGGTTCAGCTCTAGCTGCTGGTGCATCATGGACATCCTCAGCTGCTGGTTCATCATGGACATCCTCAGCTGCTGCTGCTGCATCAGGGACATCCTCTGCTGCTGTTGCATCAGGGACATCCTCAGCTGCTGCTGCATCAGGGACAACTACAGCTGGTGCTGCATCAGGGACAACTACAGCTGGTGCTGCATCAGGGACAACTACAGCTGGTTCTGCATCAGGGACAACTACAGCTGGTGCTGCATCAGGGACAACTACAGCTGGTGCTGCATCAGGGACAACTACAGCTATATGCTCCTCTTCAGATGGTGGAGCTCTTCCAAGGGAAGAGGATGGTGGAGCTCTCCGGGTGGACTGGTAGTCCCATTGACGGCTAGTGTGCTCCCACTCAGCCTGTCCAGTTTGCATATCCTGTGCGTAAAAGCCCTGACTGGTCTTATATTGAGGTGGGGGGGTAAAGACATGTATCCTTTGGGGCTGACTTGGCTCCCCCTCAAAGCCAAAAGAATAATCCTCCGGCCAGGTATCTTGCCAGGGCTCATCTGACAATGTTGGTGGCATGACGTCTGGGTCCTCAACAGAGGCAATCCAACCCAGCTCATGCCTGGGAGCATACTGTCCTTGTTGCTGCATTCTTTGGACTGGTGGTGGAGGTGGATGCATTCCTCGGACTGGTGGTGGAGGTGGATGCATTCCTCGGACTGGTGGTGGAGGTGGATGCATTCTTTGGACTGGTGGTGGAGGTGGATGCATGCCTGTTTGCACCCTGGTGACAGGGGGTTCTGTGGAGGAGTCAAATGATGAGAGGGATTATTACAATCATATATATGTCCATGTGGGCATACAATGTACATTGATACATGCTAGGGCCTATACTCATTCTCATGTAAAACTCTATAACATGCATGTGCATATTGTGATTTGTTATATGATGAATTTTAATATGCAAAGTATACAGGTATGTGTTAAATACAATAGTTATGTGTACATGTCAGTGATGGAGAAAATGTGTTCTTTAAGTGACACTATGGTCACACAATTTCCTTTAGCCTGATGTAGGCACATAACGTGCTTTCTTGAGCTAAAAGTATTGTGATGGCTATAGTGTCCATTTACTGAAAACTCTACATGTGGCTTGTGGCCTGTGTTACTCTGAGACATGTTAGTATTTCACTATTCCACCTCATATCATGAATTTCAATGTGTTAAGTAGCATTAAATGGACATTAAACCCATTTTTATTCTTTCATGATTCAGCTAGAGCATGCAATTTTAAACAACTTTCTAATTTACTTCCATTACCTAATTTGATTAATTCTCTTGATATTCTTTGCTGAAAAGCATATCTAGATAGGCTCAGAAGCTGCTGATTGGTGGCTGCACATCAATGCCTCATGTGATTGGCTCACCCATGTGCATTGATATTTCATAAACAAAGAATATCAGAATAATGAAGCAAATTAGATAATAGAAGTAAATTGGGATGTTGTTTAAAACTGTATTCTCTATCTGAATAATGAAATAAAAAGATTTGCTTTAATGTCCCTTTAATGTGAAATATAATTGTAGATGTTTTTGTTAGTAGGCCAAATACCATGCTCCTCATTGTGTACATGAATGTGTGACATTAAAGGATGTTATATCTCAAATACATATAATACTGCTGTGTGGGATTTTACTCACCAGCATGCTGTGCTGATGTTGCAGCCCCTGAGTAACGAGCCCCTGGAAGTCCACGGACTGCTGTGATACTCAGGGACCTGCGTATCATCGTCTGCTATTCGTTGTATTCAGCTTCCTGGGGTGGAACACCGCCTGTTCCCCTCTGGTGCATGGCTTCTTGGCCCATTTTCTCCTTCACCCGCCTCTTGCAATTATTCCATCTTTTTTTTAGGCCCTCGACAGTCCTCCTCTGCGGGGCCACGTTGTTTACAGCATCCTCAACCAACAACCATGCTGCCTTACGCCTTTGGCCAACTCCTTTGCCCTTCTCCTGGCCAAAGAGGGCACTGTGGTTCTCCAAGACGGCCTGGACTAGCGCAACATTCTCATCGAACGAGAAGTTCAGGCATCTCATGCGCTCATCGTCTGTGGCCACCTGGCTTCCTCTCGGAGATGTCCCTGGTGTGGGTTCATCCCTATCCTCTCCCTCTTCCCCCCTTCTGTCGCCATGTGCACCCTCTGTCCCTCTTCTGAGTGTGCCTAGTCTCGGGGCAACCCCACTCCCATCATCCCTTCTGGCTCTCCCTCTCCCCACTCCACTTTCTCCCTGACGGGGACCCTGCTGCTCCTCCTGTCCACTACAAGAATCCTCTCCCTGCAACTCCACTCCCCTACTCCCCCCCGCCCAATCTCTCCCTGTCATCCTCACACTACACACACTCACACACTCACTCCCACTTCAATCACACACAATCACAACCAAACACTCAGCCTATCACACTGTAAAATTGAAATAAAATGTGTGAGGTGTTATTAAAAAAAAGTGTTGTGTGTGCCATATGTAAAAAAACAAGTGTAAGTAAATGTACAGGCTTACCTAAACAAAAATCCGACCTAACTAACTTTTATGAATTGTGCCTCTCTCACTGCTCTTACTAAATAACTGAACTCACTGTAGTGTGCTGTAGCTCCAAGCACCAACCAAACACACTAAAGAAAATGGCGGCTGTGCATGGGTTTATGTATGAATTTTGAATCGCGTAATTACGTGGCGCATCTTTTAGAACTGGCGGTTATTTTTTACGATTTGTAGCTAATTTGCATCAAACTACTCTTTATTGAGACTTTACGTGAACAAAATACTGGCGTAAGTACTTGCGACAACTAAAATGTGTATTTGTGCACATTTTAGTTGATCGCTGGTTTTTCATACTTACGCCAGTTTAGCATCTGACGGCGCAGTATATTGGATAGCTCGAGTTGCAAGGTGAAATTAGGGGAGGCGCGGGTTCCGCTGAAAACTACGCCGTATATCGGATCGCGCCCCTGGAGAGCAGATTAACCCCCTACCTCCTGATAATATCCTCCTTTCAACTCTACACACTATCACCTAGATTACAAGTTTTGCGTTAGGAGGGGGGCGGTGCTAACGAGCAGTTTATGCTCACCGCTCACTTACAGACAGCGCTGGTATTACGGGTTTTTAGAAACCCGGCGTTAACCGCAAAAAAGTGAGCGAAGAACAAAATTTTGCTCCACATCTCACCTCAATACCAGCGCTGCTTACGTTAGCGGTGAGCTGCTAAAACGTGCTCGTGCACGATTTCCCCATAGGAATCAATAGGGGAGAGCCGGCTGAAAAAAAACCTAACACCTGCAAAAAAGCAGTGTAAAGCTCCTAACACAGCCCCATTGATTCCTATGGGGAAATACTTTTTATGTCTACACCTAACACCCTAACATGATCCCCGAGTCTAAACACTCCTAATATTACACTTTTTTAACCTCTAATCTGCCACCCCTGACATCGCCGACACCTGCATTATATTATTAACCCCTAATCTGCTGCTCCAGACACCGCCGCCACCTACATTATAGTTATGAACCCCTAATCTGCTGCCCCCAACATCGCCGAACCCTACATTATATTTATTAACCCCTAATCTGCCGGCCCCAATGTCGCCGCAACCTAACTACATTTATTAACCCCTAATCTGCCGCACACAACGTCACCACCACTATAATACAGTTATTAACCCTATCTAAAACTAAATACTTACCTATAAAATAAACCCTAAACTAGCTACAATATAACTAGGGCGCGATCCGATATACGGCGTAGTTTTCTGCGCAAGTGAGGGAAACCGCGTCGCCCGTAATTTCACCTTCCACATTGGGGTATTACATATACGGCGCTGTCAGATGCTAAAGTGGCGTAAGTAGGACAAACTGGCGTTGTTCCGAAATGTGCGCAAATACACATTTTAGTCGACGCAAGTACTTATGCCAGTATTTTGTCCATGTAAAGTCTCAGTAAAGTTTAGTTTTATGCAAATTAGGCTAACACTCATAAAAATGACCCACGACTTCATCTAAAAATGCGCCACGTAATTACGCTTTTCAAAATTCATATATAAACCCATGCGCAGCCGCCATTTTCTTCAGTGTGTTTGGATGGTTCGTTGAGCTACAGCACACTACAGTGGAGTTGAAAATTAGTTAGAGTAGAGAGAGAGGAGCAAACAGAGGAGTTAGTTAGGTCGCATTGTTGGTTGGGTAAGCTTGTACACTTACACATCTTTTTACATATTGCACACATTTTGCATACATACATATACAAAATACACAACACTTTTTTTTCTAACACCTCACACATTTTATTTCAATTTTATAGCGTGATAGGCTGAGTGTTTGGTTGTGATTGTGTGTGATTGAACTGGGAGTGAGTGTGAGTGTGTGTAGTGTGAGGATGGTAGGGAGAGGTAGAGCGGAGGGGAGGAGGGGAGAGGAGTGGCAGGGAGAGGAGTATTGTAGCGGACAGGAGGAGCAGTGGGGTCCCCGTCAGGGAGTAAGTGGAGTGGGGAGAAGGAGAGCTAGGAGGGATGATGGGAGGGGAGATGTCCAAGAGCCCCAGAGACCAGGCACATCAAGGAGAGGGACAGAGGGTGCACATGGGGATAGAAGGGGGGAGGAGGGAGAGGATAGGGAGGAACCCACACCAGGGACATCGCAGGGAGGAAGCCAGGTGTCCACAGAGGATGAGAGGATGAGATGTCCTAATTTCTCATTCTCTGAGAATGTTGCCCTAGTCCAGGCCATCATGGACAATCACAGTGCCCTCTTTGGCCAGGAGAAGGGCAAAGGTGTTGCCAGAAGGCGGAAAACAGCATGGTTGGCGGTAGAGGATGCCATCAACAGTGTGGCCCCACAGAGGAGGACTGTTGAGGGCCTGAAAAAAAAAGATGGAATGACTGTAAGAGGCGGGTGAAAGAGAAGATGGGGTAGGAAGCCATGCACCAGAGGGGAACAGGCGGTGGTCCACCCTTGGAAGCAGAATACAACACCTGGCAGGAGATGATACGCAGGTCCCTGAGTATCACAGCAGTCCGTGGACTTCCAGGGGCTCGTGACTCAGGGGTTGCAACCACAGCACCTCATGCTGGTGAGTAACATCCCACACACCAGTATGATATGTATTTGAGATATAACATCCTTTAATGTCACACATTCATGTACACAATCAGGAGCATGGTATTTGGCCTACTAACAAAAACATCTACAATTATATTTGACATTAATGCTACTTAACACAATGCAATTCATGATATGAGGTGGAATAGTGCAATACTAACATGTCTCAGAGTAACACCGGCCACAAGCCACATGTAGAGTTTTCAGTAAATGGACACTATAGCCATCACAATACTTTTAGCTCAGAAAGCAGGTTCTGTGCCTACATCAGTCTAAAGTAAATTGTGTGACCATAGTGTCACTTAAAGAACACATTTTCTCCATCACTGACATGTACACATAACTATTGTATGAAACACATACCTGTATACTGTGCAGATTAAAATCCCTCATATCACAAATCACACTGTGCACATGCATGTTATACAGTTTGACATGAGAATGAGTATAGGCCCTAGCATGTATCAATATACATTATATGCCCACATGGACATATACAGTGGGGCAAAAAAGTATTTAGTCAGCGACCAATTGTGCAAGTTCTCCCACTTAAGAAGATGAGAGAGGCCTACAATTTTCATCATAGGTATACCTCAACTATGAGAGACAAAATGTGGCAACAAATCCAGAGAGAGAAAAGAGGTGTGTGTATGCGCTAAACAGCTGTGGGGATGAGGATAATCTGCAAATATATATTTGTAAATTATATTATAAGGATATGCAATACATAACCAATTCTTTGCTAAAAAGTGAATACTCCTATATTATTTTAACATAAAATATGACTTGGCATCGGAAATCAGTCTGGTATCAAAATAAAATTTATTTATCTTGTTTAAAAATTCACATGAAAATATATAAGTAATAAGTAATAATATATAAGTGATAATATGACTGGTCATATACATAAACACAAACACTAGAAAAACTTTGCTAAAAACTATACTAAAAAATAGCTGTATACTGTTTTGAGGCAATTTGATCTAGAAAATCCTAGAGTTGGTTGTCCCATAAATTAAAAATCTATTTCAATCCACCTTTATAATATTGGTTCGTATGGGAATTGATTAATGTAAAAGTTCCGTTTGGGAATAAATTGGTGTCAAAGTTCCGTTTGGGAATAGATTAGTGTAAAAGTTCCGTTTAGGAATAGATTAATGTAAAAGTTCCGTTTAGGTGTTCCAAATATTCAAACCCAGGCTGAAATCAATTTACGTAGTTGTTATTATTGTGTAAGATAGTCTTTTTCTTAAAAGTTTAAAAGTGACCTCTAACACCCACGCTGTAGGGCTGCTACACCTCTACAGTGCCTACCTGCTCCTTTCTCGAGCTGAATCCTCCGTCGGGGTACGGCACAGGTGTCCAGAGCGGCTCCTAACAGCTAGTGACATCACGGACGCTTGATGGGTCTCAAATGTAGATCCGTTTAGGAAGAGAAACTCTGTGCAGAGTGTTTTGGAAGTAAATAAAGTAGTTCCAACAAATCCTTTGTAATCCTTGTTAGTGGTAGTTTGTTATCACTTTGTGATTATTAGTCTAGGTCCATCAACGCGTTTCACCATGTACCATGGCTTTATCAAGATCTTGATAAAGCCATGGTACATGGCGAAACGCGTTGATGGACCTAGACTAACTACTTCCAAAACACTCTGCGCAGAGTTTCTCTTCCTAAACGGATCTACATTTGAGACCCATCAAGCGTCCGTGATGTCACCAGCTGTTAGGAGCCGCTCTGGACACCTGTGCCGTACACCGACGGAGGATTCAGCTCGCGAAAGGAGCAGGTAGGCACTGTAGAGGTGTAGCAGCCCTACAGCGTGGATGTTAGAGGTCACTTTTAAACTTTTAAGAAAAAGACTATCTTACACAATAATAACAACTACGTAAATTGATTTCAGCCCGGGTTTGAATATTTGGAACACCTAAACGGAACTTTTACATTAATCTATTCCTAAACTGAACTTTTACACTAATCTATTCCCAAACGGAACTTTGACACCAATTTATTCCCAAACTGAACTTTTACATTAATCAATTCCCATACGAACCAATATTATAAAGGTGGATTGAAATATATTTTTTAATTTATGGGACAACCAACTCTAGGATTTTCTAGATCAAGTTGCCTCAAAACAGTATACAGCTATTTTTTAGTATAGTTTTTAGCAAAGTTTTTCTAGTGTTTGTGTTTATGTATATGACCGGTCATATTATCACTTATATATTATCACTTATATATTATTACTTATTACTTATAAATTTTCATGTGAATTTTTAAACAAGATAAATAAATTTTAATTTGATACCAGACTGATTTCCGATGCCAAGTCATATTTTATGTTAAAATAATATAGGAGTATTCACTTTTTTAGCACAGAATTGGTTATGTATTGCATATCCTTATAATTTACAAATATATATTTGCAGATTATCCTCATCCCCACAGCTGTTTAGCGCATACACACACCTCTTTTCTCTCTTTGTACCAATTCCTATATTATCTGCTTTATGGGAGGAGATTAGTGTGTATTGCTGGGGTTAGATTTGCGCACCTTATACACACCGCAACAAATCCAGACAATCACATTGTCTGATTTGGAAAGATTTTATTTGCAAATTATGGTGGAAAATAAGTATTTGGCCAATATCAAAAGTTCATCTCAATACTTTGTTATATATCCTTTGTTGGCAATGACAGAGGTCAAACATTTTCTGTAAGTCTTCACAAGGTTGTCACACACTGTTGCTGGTATGTTGGCCCATTCCTGCATGCAGATCTCCTCTAGAGCAGTGAAGTTTTGGGGCTGTCGCTGGGCAACACCGACTTCAACTCCCTCCAAAGGTTTTCTATGGGGTTGAGATCTGGAGACTGGCTAGGCCACTCCAGGTCCTTGAAATGCTTCTTATGAAGCCACTCCTTCATTGCATGGGTGGTGTGTTTGGGATCATTGTCATGCTGAAAGACCCAGCCACGTTTCATCTTCAATGCCCTTGCTGATGGAAGGAGGTTTGCACTCAAAATCTCATGATACATGGCCCTATTCATTCTTTCATGTACACGGATCAGTCGTCCTGTTCCCTTTGCAGAGAAACAGCCCCAAAGCATGATGTTGCCACCCCCATGCTTCACAGTAGGTATGGTGTTCTTTGGTTGCAACTCAGCATTCTATCTCCTCCAAACACGATGAGTTGTGTTTCTACCAAACAGTTCTACTTTGGTTTCATCTGACCATATGACATTCTCCCAATCCATTTCTGGATCATCAAAATGCTCTCTAGCATACTTCAGACGGGTCCGGACATGTACTGGCTTAAGCAGGGGGATACGTCTGGCACTGCAGGATCTGAGTCCCTGGCGGCATAGTGTGTTACTGATGGTAGCCTTTGTTACGTTGGTCCCAGCTCTCTGCAGGTCATTCACTAGGTGTGGTTCTGGGATGTTTGCTCACCGTTCTTGTGATCATTTTGACCCCACGGGTGAGATCTTGTGTGGAGCCCCAGATCGAGGGAGATTATCAGTGGTCTTGTATGTCTTCCATTTTCTAATTATTGCTCCCACAGTTGATTTCTTCACACCAAGCTGCTTGCCTATTGCAGATTCAGTCTTCCCAGTCTGGTGCAGGTCTACAATTTTGTTTCTGGTGTCCTTTGACAGGTCTTCACCATAGTGGAGTTTGGAGTGTGACTGTTTGAGGTTGTGGGCATGTGTTTTTTATACTTATAACAAGTTCAAACAGGTGCCATTAATACAGGTAATGAGTGGAGGACAGAGGAGCCTCTTAAAGAAGAAGATACAGGTCTGTGAGAGCCAGAAATCTTGCTTGTTTATAGGTGACCAAATACTTATTTTCCACCATAATATGCAAATAAATTCTTTCCAAATCAGACAATGTGATTGTCTGGACTTGTTTCCACATTTTGTTTCTCATAGTTGAGGTATACCTATGATGAAAATTACAGGCCTCTCTCATCTTCTTAAGTGGGAGAACTTGCACAATTGGTGGCTGACTAAATACTTTTTTCCCCCACTGTATATGACTGTACTAATCCCTATCATCATTTGACTCCACCACAGAACCTCCTGTCACCAGGCTGCAAACAGGCATGCTGCCACCTCCACCACCACCACCAGTCACAGGCATGCCGCCACCTCCACCACCACCACCACCAGTCACAGGCATGCAGCCACCTCCACCACCACCACCAGTCTACAGGCAACCATGTGAACATTATGCTCCCAGGCATGAGCAGGGTTGGATGGCTTCTGTTGAGGACCCAGAAGTGATGCCACTACCATTGCCATATGAGCCCTGGCAAGATTCCTGGCCAGAGGAATACTCTTCTTTTGGCTTTGAGGGGGAGCCAAGTCAGCCATAAAGGGTCCATATATGTCTTTACCCCCCCCCCAACACAATATCAGGGCAGTCATGGCTATTACACACAGGGTATGTCCCAAGAAATGCAAACTGGACAGGCTGAGTGGTCACAATGGGACTACCAATCTACCCTGAGAGCTCCACCATCCTCTTCCCTTGGGAGAGCTCCACCATCCTCTTCCCATGGGAGAGCTCCACCATCTTCTTCCCTTGGTAGAGCTCCACCATCCTCTTCCCTTGGGAGAGCTCCACCATCTGCAGATGAGCATATAGCTGAAGATGTCCCACAAGCACCAGCAGATGAAGATGTTCCACAAGCACCAGCAGCTGAAGATGTTCCTCAAGCACATGCAGATGCAGCTGAAGTTGTTACTCAAGCACATGCAGATGCAGCTGAAGTAGTTCCTCGAACACCAGCAGATGCAGCTGAAGTAGTTCCTCAAGCACCAGCAGATGAAGCTGAACATGCACCTCAAGCACCTAGAAGCCCTGCTGCTCAAGAGCCTGTGGATGCATTGTATTTTCCCCTGGGTGAGGAATACATTGCACTGCAGAGGAAGCTCATAACAAGAGCAGACAAAGAGGCCAAGAGAAGTTTCACAGGACCCAAGAGAGGTTACACAGGAGTCAAGAGAGGTTACTCAGGCTTAGCATAGAGCTGCAGAGGGACATGGCAGCATCATTAAATGGAATTGTTCAAAACCAGTCGCAGATGATGCGAGTTCTGTCTGATATGCAGATGCAGATGGACAATAGATGGAGAGAACAAAATCAACTCTTGGGTGTGTTGGTTGAGCACTTTACACACCAGCAGGACACTGCCTCCAGCCTATCATGTGTGGCCAGCACTTCAGCAGAATCTGAATCTTCCCAAACCAGGAGAACAAGGAAATCCACTCCAGTCACCTCAGCCCCCTCATCCAAGAAGCCTAAAAAGAAAAAAATATTCTTATAGTTCACCATAAATCTTGTCCTCTGTTATTTACCATATAATTGTCATCCACATCCAGGTGTTTTAGTACACTAATATTGTTTAAACATATATTAAGGCCTGTGTGGAAATGGGCACAAAAAGGTAATATTATCCTGTTTATGACATATTCATGTTCTATAAACCACATCACATAGTTGTGTATGAAGGGTACATATAGTAATATTCACTTGTAAGAAGTAAATCAAGGTTTCTCACATCCAATGGAAATTGACACATGGGCAGGGATAGGCACAAGGCAAGGCTGTGGCGGACATTTTCTAAAGTAAAGACCTTTAGTGAAGGACACCTTGCCTATCCCTGCACATGGGTATATATATATCTAAATAATAATGTATTTACAGAAGGTGTGAACATAAGGTATGAACATCCATTTTGATTCTTCTTAATGATAGTCAATAAATCATAGTGACCTAAACCTGAATTAAACTAATGAGATATTTTCAGTAATTAGGGTGGTTAAGGGAAGGGGGGTGGGATGTAGTAGTAGTTTCACTTACATGCAGTGGAAATCTGCAGTATGTAATTCGATGACCAGCTGCAGCAGGGGCAGCAGCAGGGGCAGCACCATGACCAGGGACCTATGCAGCAACTATAGAATCAGCATGTATAGACGGAACAACAGGGGCTTGTAGGGCTTCCAACACCCCTTGTGCCCCATGATGCACCCCTTGTGCCCCATGATGCTGCCTCTCTATGGAAAGCAGGGGAAACATGGTGGCTAATGAGGATGTGCATTGGCAGTTTTTTTAGGCTTCCTGTTGAGAGGTTGTGCTGTTTGTGATTGGTTTGACACAATTGACATACTTGCAGGGGCAGGAATAATAAATTATTGGAAGAGGTTTAACTGTTTGAGATCCAAGCTGCTGATATGTATGTTGTTGAGCATGCATTTGTTAGGCCTTCAGAGACTTACATTGTTTTTTTAGTCAGTGCAAGGGTTCCTGCGCCTGCAATTTGTGGCGAGATGAGAATGGAGTATATTTTCTGAATTGTGCGCGCATACGTCCTTACGCTGTATATTGGATACCAAACTGCGCGTGTTTTGTAGGTCAGTCTATGGGTAAAAAAAATACGGCCGAAGGCAGAAATATACGAGCGTAACTTCTATGTTACGTTGTATATAGGATACCAAACCAGCGCAAAATTTGGCGTCGCCGGCTTTTGCGGGCGCCGCTGCATATCGGATCGGGCCCCTAATAGTTACATTGTAGCTATCTTAGGGTTTATTTTTATTTTACAGGCAACTTTGTATTTATTTTAACTAGGTAGAATAGTTATTAAATAGTTATTAAATAGTAGTTAAATAGTAGTTAAAATAAAGACAAATTTACCTGTAAAATAAAACCTAACCTAAGTTACACTAACACCTAACACTACACTATAATTAAATAAATTAACTAAATTAAATACAATTAATTACAATTACATAAAATTATCTAAAGTACGGAAACCCCCCCCCCCACTAAATTACAGAAAATAATAAAATAATTACAAGATTTTTAAACTAATTACACCTACTCTAATCCCCCTAACAACATAAAAAGCCCCCCAAAATAAAAAAAACCCTACCCTCTTGACTCTCATACATGCGTGCCCCCTCGTAAAAAAAAATGCCCCCCCCATCTCATTTGTTCTGGAGCCGACCCTGAGTGTACCCACCTTCTGATGGCTTTTTCCAGCAGGATAATGCACCATGTCACAATGCTCAAATCATCTCAAACTGGTTTCTTGAACATGGCAATGAGTTCACTGTACTCCAAGGGCCTCCACAGTCACCAGATCTCAATCCAATAGAGCACCTTTGGGATGTGGTGGAACGAGAGATTCGCATCATGGATGTGCAGCCGACAAATCTGTAGCAACTTTGTGATGCTATCATGTCAATATGGACCACAATGTCTGAGGAATGTTTCCAACACCTTGTTGAATCTATACCACAAAGAATTAAGGCAGTTCTGAAGGCAAAAGGGGTCCAGCCCAGTACTAGCAAGGTGCACCTAATAAAGTGGCCGGTCAGTGTATATACATATGCATATTTAGACATGTATATGTATGTATCTCTAGGTTAAAGCCCTTTGCAATCCTTTTTTTTCTAAAACCTGAGACCTCATATCTTACTTTGTTGTCTTACATAACAGTTAACCAGAGCATTGAAGTCGCACATTAAATTTTATTGCACTCAAGCGAACGCAGTTACTTTCAACTGGTAATATGCATGCCCTTTCCGTTGAATGCAAAAAGTCGAAAAATACCCCATATCGCTCACTGGCTACAGTTAGCACGCCATTCGTAATATAGCCCTATATATGCCCTAGATAACTAAATATATCAACACGCCTGAGCCCGGATATTGCTGAGGTCATGTTGCATAGCTTTCCTCTGGAAGATTTTTAAATCACTCTTAAGACTGCAGCTACTTAATTAGCATTTTAGGCTTGTGTGACCCCAAAGCTGCATTCACAGCTTAATAAATTAGGCCCTATTGCTCTGTTCCTAGACCTGTGTTATCCCTCTAAACTAATGGAAGGCTTTCTATCAAAGGACTAGAATATTAGATTAATTGCGCTACAAGTAAACTTTTTGCGTGGGTCGGTATTACAAGTTGAAAGTAAAAAGATATTGTGCTTGAACTAACCCAACAAACGCAAAAAGCCAAACTTGCAATATCGTGTGCACGTTCATGTATTTCCCCATAGATGTTAATGAAGGAAAAAAGGTGAGGAAAAAAATCTAACATCCCACTCTCGCACAAACCTGATCGCATATTCTCATGTGCTCTATCCCCACATGAAAATATGCACATTACAGAATATATTCTATTTATTCATAAATACATATATCTATATATGTGATGGTATTTTGGTACAATATATATCTACTAGTCCTAAAGCATGTGTACACAGGCCATTTTTTACAGTACAGCAGTCCCACCCCTTGCTGCCCCCCTCTATTTTGCTCTCTCTCTTCTCCCTCTCTTTTGTTCTCTCTCTCCCCTCTCTTTTGCTCTCTCTCTCCCCCTCTCTTGTGTGCTCTCTCCCCTCTCTTTTGCGCTCTCTCTCCACCCTCTCTTTTGGTCTCCCTCTCTCTCTCCCCCCTCTCTTTTGCTCTGTCTCTCTCTCTCTCTCTCTCTCCCCCCCTCTCTTTTTCTCTCTCACTCTCTTTCTCTCCCCCCTCTCTTTTGCTCTCTTTCTCCCCCTCTCTTTTGCTCTCTCTCCCCCCCCTTCTGTTTTGCGCTCTCTCCCCCCCTCTCTTTTGCTCTCTCCCATTTTTTTACTCTCTCTCCCCCTTTTCTTTTGTTCTCTCTCCCCCTCTCTTTTGCTCTCTCTCCCCCCTCTCTTTTGCTCTCTCTCTCTCCACTCTCTCTTTTGCTCTCTCTCTCCCCCTCTCTTTTGCTCTCTCTCTCTCCCGCCTCTCTTTTTCTCTCTCACTCCCTTTCTCTCCCCCCTCTCTTTTGCTCTCTTTCTTCCCCTCTCTTTTGCTCTCTCTCTCCCCCCTTCTTTTTTGCTCTCTCCCCCCTCTCTTTTGCTCTCTCCCATTTTTTTGTTCTCTCTCCCCCTTCTCTTTTGCTCTCTCTCCCCCTCTCTTTTGCTCTCTCTCCCCCCTCTCTTTTGCTCTCTCTCTCTCCCCCTCTCTTTGGCACTCTCTCTCTCTCACCTTCTCTTTTGCCCGCTCTCTCTCTTACCCTCTCTTTTGTTTGCTTTCTCTCTCCCTCCCCTCTCTTTTAGTCTCTCTCCTCCCTCTCTTTTGGTCTCTCTCCCCCCTCTCTTTTGCTCTCTCTCCCCCTCTCTTTTGCACTCTCTTTCCCCTTTCTTTTTTTCTCTCTCTCTCTCCCCCCTCTGTTTTTTGCTCTCTCTCCTCCCTCTCTTTTGCTCTCTCTGTCTCCCCTCTCTTTTGCTCTCTCTCTCCCCCTCTTTTGCACTCTCTCTCCCCCTCTTTTGCTCTCTCTCCCCCTCTCTTTTGCTCTCTCCCTCCCCTGTATTTTGCTCTCTCTCACCCCTCTCTTTTGCTCTCTCTCACCCCTCTCTTTTGCTCTCTAACCCCTCTCTTTTGCTTTATATCTCCCCTCTTGTGCTGCTCTCTCTCTCTCATGCAGACACTCAGAGTGACAGCCACAGTAGCTCCCATCTGGCCCCGCCCCGTCATGCCCAGCTCCGCCCCTTCACGGACAGTCGGCTCTGCCCCTTCATGGATTAGGTGTCAGCAGCCAGCCCAGGCCAGTTTGTTGAAGGCCAGGGGTGTTTGTCCTCATGCAGTCTCTATTGCGCATGACAGCTTCAGACAAACACACTTGGCCTTTTATATTATAGGAAAACCTATATATATATATATATATATATATATATATATATATATATATATATATATATATATATATTATATATATATATATTATATATATATATATATATATATTTATACATGATAATATATGGTTATAGATATATATAGGAATATATATTTACAAATATGTAGAACATTGGAATGTGAAATATTTAAAGCACATAGTTACAACCTTTATTAAATAGGAATATTGCATAAATATGTTTTTTCATGTTTTCATGTACTTAACTACAAAGGGCTCTTATACACTTCTATATATGACTATATATGTGTACTTATGTATTAATGTGTTTATAAGTATAAGTCTGTAAATACATATATACACATATAACTATATTAATACATATGTAAACACATATAAACACACACACAATGATAAATGTTAAAGCCCTTTGTCTGCTGGTAATCATTCTAGCGTAAATCACGATTGCGCTTAATCAATTGCCTTTACTTGTAATACCAGTGCAATTTAACCTGCACGCAAAGGATCGGGAAAACCCTAATATTGTTTTGCGCAAACATTTGCGCTCCACTCGTAATCTGGCCCTAAATGTTTTCCAGAGACTTGTTGTTTACAGTTGCTGGCTCTCTGGCACCACCTACTTGTCAGCTGTAGGCACTTCTGAAATTATCTCAAATTATATAAATCTGCTTAACTGATCGTTTTCAGCCCTGACATTAAGGGCTACATTTATTAAGCCCTGAAAAAATGCACCTACAAAGTTGTGATTATTTCCGTAATAGTTCGCAATGTGTGAAGTCAAAAATGTTGCCAGTATTTATCAAGATTTTAGAGACATTTTTCAAGCAAAAGTTATTTTCAATGTCAAGTGAAAGGCTGATCTAGTTTTCTTGTGAAAATATCGTTTTCACTTTATTTATCAATCTTAACTTTAGCCACCGGTAAATAGTTCTATTGTTTTTATCCTATTATAACAGAATAAATGAATCATATAATTGTTTGTAAGAATGTTATTTCTTATAAATTATTAAAGTTATTTATATTTTGCCCCTTCTTTGGTGCTCTTTCATCGAGGAAGGTTGCCCGTTTATTGTAGCTTATCTTTGTTCTTTTGAGTACACTTATTTCAAATGCACTTTAAATTATTTAACTTTTTTATAAATCTATATTTACCTTTTTGTTATTTAATTAATTATTATTCTTAATGCGCCTTGTTGTGGGTGATTTCTAACCCTAAATACAGCCATTATGGCAAGAAAAATAATTGTATCCCTTTTCCCTCCAGGCAAACAACAATACCGCTCTTTCTCTTTCACTACCTCACAAACCTACATATTGTCGTGATTACAAACAGTGAATATTACATGCGCCAATTTTCATAAATACATAAGAACTGCAAATATATACAGGCATTTTAAAATGATAATAGAGATTATTACAAGAATTAGGCATTTCCAGACAACTTATTTGCATAAATTAAAGACTTGCAAATGATTATGAGTCAATTTGTCCACACATATGAAAATTGGCAACTTTACTGGCGCATAGCCTTTCATAAATATGGTGATATCATTTGTGAGCTTCATTTTAACGACAAACGTGAGAATTTTCTTATTCCCACTTTTATACATTTAGTACTAAGTCAACCTTTATGTTTGGCCCTCTGCTTGCTTAGTGTAGGTTTCCTATATATAGGAATATCTATTTAAAAATACTGAGAACATAATCTGCTATGTGCAGAATATTGGAATGTGAAATATTTACAGTAAATACACACTATTTTCATGTTGGGTTAGTGCACATGAGAATATGCAATAGGGTTTGCGTGAGAGTGGGTTGTTAGATTTTGCCCCCCGCTTTTTTGACTTGATTTGAAAGGGCTCCAATACACTTATTTATATGTATATATATGTGTGTGTACATATGTATTTATGTGTTTATATGTGTACTAGTCCATTTTTTGCAGTACAGCGGTCCCACCCCTTGCTCTCTCTCTCTCCCCCTCTCTTTTGCTCTCTCACCCCCTCTTTTTTGCGCTCTCTCCCCCTCTCTTTTGCGTTCTCTCTTGTTCCACCTCTCTTTTGTTCTCTCTCCCCCTATCTTTTGCTCTCTCGCTCCCCCCTCTTTTTTACGCTCTCTCCCTCTCTCTTTTGCTCTCTCTCTATGCCCTCTCTTTTACGCTCTCTCTCTCCCCCCCTCTTTTGCTGTCTCTCTCCCCCTCTTTTGCTCTCTCTCTCTTCCCCCCTCTCGTTTGCTCTCTCTCCTCTCGTTTGCTGTCTCTCGCCTCTCGATTGCTCTCTCTCCTCTCTTTTGCTGTCTCTCTCCCTCTCTTTTGCTCTCTCTCCCCCTCTCTTTTGTGCTCTCTCCCCCTCTCTTTTGCGCTCTCTCCCCTCTCTTTTGTGTTCTCTCCCCCTCTCTATTGCGCTCTCTCCCCCTCTCTTTTGTGCTTTCTCCACCTCTCTTTTGCTCTCTTTCCCCCCTCTCTTTTGTGCTCTCTCCCCCTCTCTTTGCGCTCTCTACCCCCTCTCTTTTGCGCTCTCTCCCCCTCTCTTTTGCGCTCTCTTCCCCCTCTCTTTTGCGCTCTCTCCCCCCTCTCTTTTGCGCACTCTCCCCTCTCTCTTTTGCACACTCTCCCCCTCTTTTGCGCACTCTCCCCCTCTCTTTTTTGCGCACTCTCCCCCCTCTCTTTTGCGCACTCTCCCCCTCTCTTTTGTTGTCTCTCTCCCCCCTTTCTTTTGCTGTCTCTCTCCCCCCTCTCTTTTGCTGTCTCTCTCCCCCCTCTCTTTTGCTGTCTCTCTCCCCCTCTCTCTTTTGCTGTCTCTCTATCCCTCTCTCTTTTGCGGTCTCTCTCTCCCTCTCTCTCTATCCACCCTCTTTTGTTCTCTCTATTCCACCCTCTTTAGAGCTCTCTGTCTCTTGGCATCTGGCCCCAACCGGCCCCGCCCGCGCCAAGCCCGGCCCCGCCCACGTCACACCCAACCCCACCCACTTCCCATCCGGTCATGCCCATGTCGCAACCTGCCTGGTCACGCCCACATCACACCTGCCCGGTCACGCCCACTCCACAGCCGCCCAGCCACGCCAACTCCACCACACGACACCAGGTCAGTTGGAAGGCCATACTGCGCATGACAGCTTCAGACAAACACACGTGGCCTTTTATTATATAGGACTAGTCCTAAAGCCTGTGTACACAGGCCATTTTTTGCAGTACAGCGATCCCACCCCTTGCTCTCTCTCTATCCCCCCTCTCTTTTGCTCTCTCTTTCTCCCCTCTCTTTTGCTCTCTCTCTCTCCCCTCTCTTTTACTCTCTCTCTCTCCCCTCTCTTTTGCTCTCTCTCTCCCCCTTTCTTTTGCTCTCTCCCCCGTCTCTTTTGCTCTCTCTCTCCCCCTCTCTTTTGCTCTCTCTCCCCATCTTTTGCTGTCTCTATCCCTCTCTTTTGCTCTCTCTCTCCCCTCTTTTGCTGTCTCTATCCCTCTCTTTTGCTCTCTCTCTTCCCCCCTCTCGTTTGCTCTCTCTCCTCTCGTTTGCTCTCTCTCCCCCTCTCTTTTGTGCTCTCTCCCCCTCTCTTTTGCGCTCTCTCCCCTCTCTTTTGTGTTCTCTCCCCCTCTCTATTGCGCTCTCTCCCCCTCTCTTTTGTGCTCTCTCCACCTCTCTTTTGCTCTCTCTCCCCCCTCTCTTTTGTGCTCTCTCCCCCTCTCTTTTGCGCTCTCTACCCCCTCTCTTTTGCGCTCTCTCCCCCTCTCTTTTGCGCTCTCTTCCCCCTCTCTTTTGCGCTCTCTCCCCCCTCTCTTTTGCGCACTCTCCCCTCTCTCTCTTGCACACTCTCCCCCTCTTTTGCGCACTCTCCCCCTCTCTTTTTTGCGCACTCTCCCCCCTCTCTTTTGCGCACTCTCCCCCTCTCTTTTGTTGTCTCTCTCCCCCCTTTCTTTTGCTGTCTCTCTCCCCCCTCTCTTTTGCTGTCTCTCTCCCCCCTCTCTTTTGCTGTCTCTCTCCCCTCTCTCTTTTGCTGTCTCTCTATCCCTCTCTCTTTTGCGGTCTCTCTCTCCCTCTCTCTCTATCCACCCTCTTTTGTTCTCTCTATTCCACCCTCTTTAGAGCTCTCTGTCTCTTGGCATCTGGCCCCAACCGGCCCCGCCCGCGCCAAGCCCGGCCCCGCCCGCGTCACACCCGACCCCACCCACTTCCCATCCGGTCATGCCCATGTCGCAACCCGCCTGGTCACGCCCACATCACACCTGCCCGGTCACGCCCACTCCAGAGCCGCCCAGCCACGCCAACTCCACCACACAACACCAGGTCAGTTGGAAGGCCAGGTGTGTTTGTCCTTGCGCGCAGTCTCTACTGCGCATGACAGCTTCAGACAAACACACTTGGCCTTTTATTATATAGGACTAGTCCTAAAGCCTGTGTACACAGGCCATTTTTTGCAGTACAGCGGTCCCACCCCTTGCTCTCTCTCTATCCCCCCTCTCTTTTGCTCTCTCTTTCTCCCCTCTCTTTTGCTCTCTCTCCCCTCTCTTTTACTCTCTCTCTCTCCCCTCTCTTTTGCTCTCTCTCTCCCCCTCTCTTTTGCTCTCTCCCCCGTCTCTTTTGCTCTCTCTCTCCCCCTCTCTTTTGCTCTCTCTCCCCATCTTTTGCTGTCTCTATCCCTCTCTTTTGCTCTCTCTCTCCCCTCTTTTGCTGTCTCTATCCCTCTCTTTTGCTCTCTCTCTTCCCCCCTCTCGTTTGCTCTCTCTCCTCTCGTTTGCTCTCTCTCCCCCTCTCTTTTGTGCTCTCTCCCCCTCTCTTTTGCGCTCTCTCCCCTCTCTTTTGTGTTCTCTCCCCCTCTCTATTGCGCTCTCTCCCCCTCTCTTTTGTGCTCTCTCCACCTCTCTTTTGCTCTCTCTCCCCCCTCTCTTTTGTGCTCTCTCCCCCTCTCTTTTGCGCTCTCTACCCCCTCTCTTTTGCGCTCTCTCCCCCTCTCTTTTGCGCTCTCTCCCCCCTCTCTTTTGCGCACTCTCCCCTCTCTCTTTTGCACATTCTCCCCCTCTTTTGCGCACTCTCCCTCTCTCTTTTTTGCGCACTCTCCCCCCTCTCTTTTGCGCACTCTCCCCCTCTCTTTTGTTGTCTCTCTCCCCCCTTTCTTTTGCTGTCTCTCTCCCCCCTCTCTTTTGCTGTCTCTCTCCCCCCTCTCTTTTGCTGTCTCTCTCCCCTCTCTCTTTTGCTGTCTCTCTATCCCTCTCTCTTTTGCGGTCTCTCTCTCCCTCTCTCTCTATCCACCCTCTTTTGTTCTCTCTATTCCACCCTCTTTAGAGCTCTCTGTCTCTTGGCATCTGGCCCCAACCGGCCCCGCCCGCGCCAAGCCCGGCCCCGCCCGCGTCACACCCGACCCCACCCACTTCCCATCCGGTCATGCCCATGTTGCAACCCGCCTGGTCACGCCCACATCACACCTGCCCGGTCACGCCCACTCCAGAGCCGCCCAGCCACGCCAACTCCACCACACAACACCAGGTCAGTTGGAAGGCCAGGTGTGTTTGTCCTTGCGCGCAGTCTCTACTGCGCATTACAGCTTCAGACAAACACACTTGGCCTTTTATTATATAGGACTAGTCCTAAAGCCTGTGTACACAGGCCATTTTTTGCAGTACAGCGGTCCCACCCCTTGCTCTCTCTCTATCCCCCCTCTCTTTTGCTCTCTCTTTCTCCCCTCTCTTTTGCTCTCTCTCCCCTCTCTTTTACTCTCTCTCTCTCCCCTCTCTTTTGCTCTCTCTCTCCCCCTCTCTTTTGCTCTCTCCCCCCTCTCTTTTGCTCTCTCTCTCCACCTCTCTTTTGCTCTCTCTCCCCATCTTTTGCTGTCTCTCTCCTTCTCTTTTGCTCTCTCTCTCCCCCTCTTTTGCTGTCTCTATCCCTCTCTTTTGCTCTCTCTCTTCCCCCCTCACGTTTGCTCTCTCTCCTCTCGTTTGCTCTCTCTCTCCTCTCATTTGCTCTCTCTCCTCTCTTTTGCTGTCTCAATCCCTCTCTTTTGCTCTCTCTCCCCCTCTCGTTTGCGCTCTCTCCCCCTCTCTTTTGTGCTCTCTCCCCCTCTCTTTTGCGCTCTCTCCACCATCTCTTTTGTGCTCTCTCCCCCCTCTCTTTTGCTGTCTCTTTCCCCCCTCTCTTTTGTGCTCTCTCCCCCTCTCTTTTGCACTCTCTCCCCCTCTCATTTGCGCTCTCTCCCCCTCTCTTTTGCACACTCTCCCCCCTCTCTTTTGCACACTCTCCCCCTCTCTTTTGTGCACCCTCCACCCTCCCTTTTTCGCACTCTCCACCCCTTTCTTTTGCGCACTCTCCCCCCTCTCTTTTGCGCACTCTCCCCCTCTCTTTTGTGCACTCTCCCCCTCTCTTTTGCTGTCTCTCTCCCCCTCTCTTTTGCTCTCTCTCTCCCACCCTCTTTTGCTCTCTCTCTCCCCCCTCTCTTTTGCTCTCTCTCTCCCCCTTATATTTTGCTCTCTCTCCCCTCCTCTCTTTTGCTCTCTCTCCCCATCTTTTGCTGTCTCTCTCCCTCTCTTTTGTCCTCTCTCTTCTCCCCTCTCGTTTGCTCTCTCTCCTCTCGTTTGCTCTCTCTCTCCTCTCGTTTGCACTCTCTCTCCTCTCTTTTGCTGTCTCCCTCCCTCTCTTTTGCTCTCTCTCCCCCTCTCTTTTGCGCTCTCTCCCCCTCTATTTTGTGCTCTCTCCCCCTCTCTTTTGCGCTCTCTCCACCCTCTCTTTTGTTCTCTCTCCCCCCTCTCTTTTGCGCTCTCTCCCCCCTCTCTTTTGCGCTCTCTCCCCCTCTCTTTTGCGCTCTCTCCCCCTCTCTTTTGCTCTCTCTCTTCCCCCCTCTCATTTGCTCTCCTCTCATTTGCTCTCTCTCTCCTCTCGTTTGCTCTCTCTCTCCTCTCTTTTGCTGTCTCTCTCCCTCTCTTTTGCTCTCTTCCCCCTCTCTTTTGCGCTCTCTCCCCCTCTCTTTTGTGCTCTCTCCCCCTCTCTTTTGCGCTCTCTCCATCCTCTTTTTTGTGCTCTCTCCCCCTCTCTTTTGCTCTCTCTCTTTCCCCTCTCGTTTGCATTCTCTCCTCTCGTTTGCTCTCTCTCTCTCCTCTCGTTTGCGCTCTCTCTCCTCTCTTTTGCTGTCTCTCTCCCTCTCTTTTGCTCTCTTTCCCCCTCTCTTTTGCGCTCTCTCCCCCTCTCTTTTGTGCTCTCTCCCCCTCTCTTTTGCCCTCTCTCCACCCTCTCTTTTGCGCTCTCTCCCCCTCTCTTTTGTTGTCTCTCTCCCCCCTTTCTTTTGCTGTCTCTCTCCCCCCTCTCTTTTGCTGTCTCTCTCCCCCCTCTCTTTTGCTGTCTCTCTCCCCCTCTCTCTTTTGCTGTCTCTCTATCCCTCTCTCTTTTGCGGTCTCTCTCTCCCTCTCTCTCTATCCACCCTCTTTTGTTCTCTCTATTCCACCCTCTTTAGAGCTCTCTGTCTCTTGGCATCTGGCCCCAACCGGCCCCGCCCGCGCCAAGCCCGGCCCCGCCCGCGTCACACCCGACCCCACCCACTTCCCATCCAGTCATGCCCATGTCGCAACCCGCCTGGTCACGCCCACATCACACCTGCCCGGTCACGCCCACTCCACAGCCGCCCAGCCACGCCAACTCCACCACACGACACCAGGTCAGTTGGAAGGCCAGGTGTGTTTGTCCTTGCGCGCAGTCTCTACTGCGCATGACAGCTTCAGACAAACACACTTGGCCTTTTATTACATAGGACTAGTCCTAAAGCCTGTGTACACAGGCCATTTTTTGCAGTACAGCGGTCCCACCCCTTGCTCTCTCTCTATCCCCCCTCTCTTTTGCTCTCTCTTTCTCCCCTCTCTTTTGCTCTCTCTCTCTCCCCTCTCTTTTACTCTCTCTCTCCCCTCTCTTTTGCTCTCTCTCTCCCCCTCTCTTTTGCTCTCTCCCCCCTCTCTTTTGCTCTCTCTCTCCCCCTCTCTTTTGCTCTCTCTCCCCCTCTTTTGATGTCTCTCTCCCTCTCTTTTGCTCTCTCTCTCCCCCTCTTTTGATGTCTCTCTCCCTCTCTTTTGCTCTCTCTCTTCCCCCCTCTCGTTTGCTCTCTCTCCTCTCGTTTGCTCTCTCTCTCCTCTCATTTGCTCTCTCTCCTCTCTTTTGCTGTCTCAATCCCTCTCTTTTGCTCTCTCTCCCCCTCTCGTTTGCGCTCTCTCCCCCTCTCTTTTGTGCTCTCTCCCCCTCTCTTTTGCGCTCTCTCCACCATCTCTTTTGTGCTCTCTCCCCCCTCTCTTTTGCTGTCTCTTTCCCCCCTCTCTATTGTGCTCTCTCCCCATCTCTTTTGTGCTCTCTCCCCCTCTCATTTGAGCTCTCTCCCCCTCTCTTTTGCACACTCTCCCCCCTCTCTTTTGCACACTCTCCCCTTCTCTTTTGCGCACCCTCCACCCTCCCTTTTTCGCACTCTCCACCCCTTTCTTTTGCGCACTCTCCCCCTTCTCTTTTGCGCACTCTCCCCCTCTCTTTTGTGCACTCTCCCCCTCTCTTTTGCTGTCTCTCTCCCCCTCTCTTTTGCTCTCTCTCTCCCACTCTCTTTTGCGCTCTCTCTCTCCCCCCCCCTCTCTTTTGCTCTCTCTCCCCCCTATATTTTGCTCTCTCTCCCCTCCTCTCTTTTGCTCTCTCTCCCCCTCTTTTGCTGTCTCTCTCCCTCTCTTTTGCTCTCTCTTTCTCCCCCTCTTTTGCTGTCTCTCTCCCTCTCTTTTGCTCTCTCTCTTCTCCCCTCTCGTTTGCTCTCTCTCCTCTCGTTTGCTCTCTCTCTCCTCTCGTTTGCTCTCTCTCTCCTCTCTTTTGCTGTCTCCCTCCCTCTCTTTTGCTCTCTCTCCCCCTCTCTTTTGCACTCTCTCCCCCTCTATTTTGTGCTCTCTCCCCCTATCTTTTGCGCTCTCTCCACCCTCTCTTTTGTGCTCTCTCCCCCCTCTCTTTTGCGCTCTCTCCCCCTCTCTTTTGCGCTCTCTCCCCCTCTCTTTTGCGCTCTCTCCCCTCTCTTTTGCTCTCTCTCTTCCCCCCTCTCATTTGCTCTCCTCTCATTTGCTCTCTCTCTCCTCTCGTTTGCTCTCTCTCTCCTCTCTTTTGCTGTCTCTCTCCCTCTCTTTTGCTCTCTTCCCCCTCTCTTTTGCGCTCTCTCCCCCTCTCTTTTGTGCTCTCTCCCCCTCTCTTTTGCGCTCTCTCCATCCTCTTTTTTGTGCTCTCTCCCCCTCTCTTTTGCTCTCTCTCTTTCCCCTCTCGTTTGCATTCTCTCCTCTCGTTTGCTCTCTCTCTCTCCTCTCGTTTGCGCTCTCTCTCCTCTCTTTTGCTGTCTCTCTCCCTCTCTTTTGCTCTCTTTCCCCCTCTCTTTTGCGCTCTCTCCCCCTCTCTTTTGTGCTCTCTCCCCCTCTCTTTTGCCCTCTCTCCACCCTCTCTTTTGCGCTCTCTCCCCCTCTCTTTTGTTGTCTCTCTCCCCCCTTTCTTTTGCTGTCTCTCTCCCCCCTCTCTTTTGCTGTCTCTCTCCCCCCTCTCTTTTGCTGTCTCTCTCCCCCTCTCTCTTTTGCTGTCTCTCTATCCCTCTCTCTTTTGCGGTCTCTCTCTCCCTCTCTCTCTATCCACCCTCTTTTGTTCTCTCTATTCCACCCTCTTTAGAGCTCTCTGTCTCTTGGCATCTGGCCCCAACCGGCCCCGCCCGCGCCAAGCCCGGCCCCGCCCGCGTCACACCCGACCCCACCCACTTCCCATCCAGTCATGCCTCTATTTTGCTCTCTCTCTCCCTCCTCTCTTTTGCTGTCTCTCTCCCCCTCTCTTTTGCTGTCTCTCTCCCTCTATTTTGCTGTCTCTCTCCCCCTCTCTTTTGCTGTCTTTCTCCCCCCTCTCTTTTGCTGTCTCTCTCCCCCTCTTTTTTGCTGTCTCTCTCCCCCCTCTCTTTTGCTGTCTCAGTGTCTCTCTCCCCTCTCTTTTGCTGTCACTCTCCCCCTCTCTCTTTTGCTGTCTCTCTCCCCCTCTCTCTTTTGCTGTCTCTCTCCCCCTCTATCTTTTGCTGTCCCTCTCTCTATCCCCCCTCTTCTGCTCTCTCTATCCTTCTGCTCTCTCTCTCTATCCCCCCTCTTTAGACCTCTCTGTCGGCCTCTCTCTCGGCAAGCATCTGGCCCCACCCGCGTCATGCCGGCCACGCCCACATCACACCCGCAGTCAAGCCTACGCCGCACCTGACCGACCACGCCCACTCCACACCTGCCCGGTCACGCCCACTCTACCACTAGACACCAGGTCAGTTGGAAGGCCATGTGTGATTGTCCTTGCGTGAAGTCTCTACTGCACATGACAGTTTCGGACAAACACACTTGTCCTTTTATTATATAGGATATAAGTCGGTAAATACATATATACACATATAAATTAATATGTACATACATATAAACACACACACACACAAACACACACACACATCTATATATATATATATATATATATATATATATATATATATATAAATATATAAATATATATACAGTGGCGGATGGTGAATTTTGAAGGTGGTGGTATATATATATATATATATATATATATATATATAAACTGTATATTATTTTTTATATTTAAACAGTACAATTACATTCTAAAATAGCATAATCACACAAATAAATTAATGTGTTTAGGAAATACATTATTGGACACAAACCTATACACACAAACATACACATATATACACATATGCATACACCTATACCCACACAAACATACACATATGCATACACCAATACCCACACAAACCTACACATATGCATACACCTATACCAACACAAACATACACATATTCATACACCTATACCCACACAAACATACACATGTTCATACACCTATACCCACACAAACATAAACATATACATACACCTATACACACACAAACATATACATATGCATACACCTATACACACACAAACATACACATATTCATACACCTATACCCAAACATACACATATTCATACACCTATACCCACACAAACATACACATATACATACACATTTACCCACACAAACATATACATATCCATACACCTATACACACACAAACATACACATATTCACACACCTATACCCACGCAAACATACACATATTCATACACCTATACCCACACAAACATACACATATTCATACACCTATACCCACACAAACATACACATATGCATACACCTATACACACACAAACATACACATATGCATACACCTTTACCCACACAAACATACAAAATGCATACACAAATTTTCAGGTAGGCAGTTCAAATGTTGAGCATTTACAAAGGAAGCATAATCAATATACACTCACATATACTCATACTAACAGAAATACACACTTAAACATATATACTCTAGTTTGTAAATACAATCATACACATGTAGGCACACACAAGTATATACACAGGCACATACACACACATATACATACAGAAATACACACATACAAATACACACATCAGACTATTTAAAAATAAATTACAAAAAAGAAAAAAAGGTTATGGAGAGCTTTGAGTGCAGAAACAATAAAATGATTTAAACAAGAACATAGAAGTACAGTTTTCTAACCTAATTTAATGACTTTAGTAGCCTCATTTCTTACATATACATTAACAGCCCCCTTAACATTTCTTACTTTTATACAATGTCCACAACTATCAGACCCATGCTGCAATAAACCTCCTAAATGTTATCATTCAATTAACCCAAATATTGCAATAGCTTCTTACTGCAATAAGCCTCCTCCACTAAAATACACTTTTTACCCACCAACTTCAATAACCTTAGCACAAAAATTTACCCCCACCAAAACTAATCCTTATGCTAGGATTCTTCACCTAAACTAACCCCTATCCTAAGACCCTCTACAGGCAGCCACCTATACTAACCCTAAACTAAGACTCCCCCAAATTGAAATCAAGCAATATGATTAGTCCTTTTAGTTGCTTTGGTTGCTTTAAAATGTAAGTCATATGTTCTGGATTATTTGAATCAACCATGAATATAAATGAATATTCCTTCTGGGCTATTAGAAATAAATCAGTCAATAGTAATAAAAAATAAGCTGGTATGGCTGTATTATAGCAGAAAAATGCTGAAGAATATGCAGCACACAATGAGAGACAGTAAGAAGAAGCTGACCCCACACTGTACAGGAAAAAGAATGTGAACACTGGAGGGAACAGTTAGGAGAGCAAGCACTTGTGTTTAATTAAACTTAAGTTTCAGAATGAGGCTCATTCTGAAACTTAAGTTTAATTAAACACAACACCGTCACCAGGTGAACACCGTGACATGAAAGTTTACAGCTCACCTCCTGGTGTTCGAGCAGTGCGGCCCCAGCATGCGGTAAAAGTTCAGAAGGGCTGGGCGGAAGGGGGGTACTCGGGAAGACTTTTTACATACAGAAGTCCCAGGCTCAGCCACTCTGTGCCTAGTTTACCCGCTCAAATTTAGATGCTCCTCCAACCCCCGACGTGCTGACCCCTCGGCTTGCATGCTGCCTCTTCTCTAAGCAGAAGGTGCTGGCGTGGAGAGGAGGGCAGGAAAGAGTACTTCTATAGTGCAGGCAAAGCGTTCCACTGTAACGGCCTCCTAAAGTCAGACTTTTTTTATGGGGACTTTTTTCTATCTAAAGGCGGCAGTCTGCGGTAAAGCGCACTACTTATTTATCAAATAAACTTAAGTCTAAAGTGCTAAATCGGTGACGCACCTCAGTACAGACTGTCGCCTAAAAAAATAAATCCCCGTTAAAAATTGCTTCTACGCTAAAGGGCCCCCCCTTAAGTGGAACCTCCCGGGCCCAGTCGCAACCGTGACTGCTGCACCCCCTGTAGTTTCGCCCCTGAGTGCTGCCCTCCATACCACAGACCACTACATACATCCTTCCAGATAGGGAGATCTTGAGTCCCGTGAGGAAGCATTTGCCGGTGCTCATTCTCACTCCCATGCGTCAGCCAGATCAGCGGTCCCTCTCTAATGCTGTTTTGTCCAATATATATTAGTGCATATTGCACAATATATATTGGACCCAGGATCTCCCCTCTATCTGTAAGGATGTAGTGGTCTGTGGCATGGAGGGCAGCACTGTTGAGTGACTGAGACAGGAAGGTTGTTGTCGAACAGGCCATTTGTGTTGTAGGCCCACACAGCAAGTAGACTGTATTTACTACAGTTCAGTTGGATTGATCATACTAGTCACTTACCACAATCATCACCCTCCAGTCCCTCCTGCTCCTTCATTAATTTGAACACCGTCACCAACCTCAGCTCAGGGAGCAGTAAGCACATGTGGCTGACAGCAGTAGTCACTGAAGTTCTGACTTCTGGGCGTCCCCGTCTCCAATTCCTCAGTGCATCTGAGTTAGAGATGTGGTTTTTTTTTATTTCGGCCGTCATAGCTTCAACGGCCTTATAGATAAATAATGAGGGGCCTTAGAAATCACATGTAGGGACATAATACTCATGTGCAAAATGCTCTAAATCAGGGCATAACTCAAAAACACCCCACTTTAGGATATTCATAAAATATTGGATCGGAATTGTTACATTATTATTCACATTTTTCATCTAGTACTATGTCATATTTTGCAAACCCCACCCCCCACCCCCCCCCTGAAAAAAAATGTACATTTAACACACTGTACCATGGAACATGAGGTTCTTTTGTATTTATTTTTTTTATTTTGCTTTTTTCAGTTTTCCCTCAAGTTTCTTGGGTGGGCATTGCCCCACCTGCCCTTATGGAATAGCCTCCACTGTATATATATATATATATATATATATAAGAAACTTCGATTTAGTGCACTCTCACTGGCCAACCCAGACACAGACCAGGGTGCTTAACGGACTGGACAATCTGAATAGGAATAAGCACTCACTGGATTTCAAAACAACAAATATTAAAAATATTAAAAACAATAAATATTTGTTGTTTTGAAATCCAGTGAGTGCTTATTCCTATTCAGATTATATATATATATATATATATATATATATATATATATATATATACACAAACAAAAAGGTATCAGCGCACATCCATTTTTAAAAGCACAACATATTTTTTGAATTGCTGCAAAAAATTGCCTGCAAATACATCAAGAGACAACTATTCTTTTTAAATAATATTGGGAACTTAGTCACACAATATGGCCATATTTTGCTTAGCCAGTCACCACTTACAAGGTGCCCCAATTCGACTGGTCCTACACTACAGTCCTTTTGCCACAGAGGGCTGAATCATTCCTGATTTTACTCTTCATAATAGAATGAGACTCCCTGGCTTTTTATTCACAACTCTATTACACTATTATGAGCACACCTGAACTTGGGTTGGGTGCTTAAACCAATGGGAGATGGTCAGTCTCCCTGGTTATGTTAAATAAAAATACAAAAATTTTTTAGCACACCTTACAAAGAAGTTTAAATCCACATCTGGGAGTGCTGCCAATATGACCCAGTAATTACACAAACAAAAAGGTATCAGCGCACATCCATTTTCAAAAGCACAACATATTTTTTGAATTGCTGCAAAAAATTGCCTGCAAATACATCAAGAGACAACTATTCTTTTTAAATAATATTGGGAACTTAGTCACACAATATGGCCATATTTTGCTTAGCCAGTCACCACTTACAAGGTGCCCCAATTCGACTGGTCCTACACTACAGTCCTTTTGCCACAGAGGGCTGAATCATTCCTGATTTTACTCTTCATAATAGAATGAGACTCCCCGGCTTTTTATTCACTGTCTATATGTAACTACACTTGTAAGTACGATATCAGGTCTGCCCATATATAATTTGTTATCAGATATTGATGAAAAATTTGCTAAATAAATTGACAGAATATTTACTGGGCTTTCACGTCTAATAGGAACAAATAGCCTTAATAAAGTCTCAACTTATTCTGGGATTAGTGTTACTTTGTAAAATGTGCATGTTAAGGTAACTTTGAATTATTATGTTACTTTGGTTGGATCTTAATAAATCTAAGGCAGCTATCTGCGTTGAAAAATATGATGTGCTGCTTAATTCACTAAGTAACAGTTTAATATATTGCTGAAACTCAGCTGAATTTAATAGTTACCATTTATTAAAATATAATGTTATCCCTTCCTTGTGATAGATATAATTGTTATGATGGTAAAAATACTTAGGAGAAATTCTTCTTATATTATATTTTAGTTGTTTCAGTCTGCTTGAATAAAGTTTGTAACAGACTGTTCGTGACTGGTTGTAAAAAGATACTGCCTTTCACGCTCTTATGTTACATTTTGGTTGTATCAGTCTGCATGAATAGAATTTGTAACAGCCTGTTCGTGACCGGTTATACCAAGACACTGCCTGTCTCGCTTTTATGTTACACTGCTGCACATTAGCGTTTTGTGTTACTGATAAATTTGTGAGACCAGTACATTTGTTAAATTGAATATTTTGCAATTTATATTCACATAAGAGTTATAGTAATGTGTCTATATTTGTCACCAACAATTTTGGATTAAACTGGAAGTTTTTGTGTTTTGTACACACGTAAGGGTTACGACAGCAGAGTGAATTTATTAGAGCGCTACCGCAAAGTAGCGAATATGAGTAGAGTTTTTGGATTCTACTTATCCTGGATATCAATTAGTTAATCTGTATAGTGAAACTGAAACTTGCAGTCTAACGGCATTAGACCAGTAATTAACTAAGTATCAGGGGTACCATATACAAATTCCAAAGTCCCAAATTAATCAATCTTATACTAGGACCTTGCGGCAGGTACCAGTTAAACTTACAACAACGTTGCTAAATATATACTTATTCTAAGATCAGTTAGCTTAACATAGTGCACAACCACTTTAAATTTGAAATATTGGAGACCAAAATTCCTGCTAGTTAAAAAATGCTAAGAGGCATTCACGACAAACAATTCCCTAACATGTTTCGCCACTAACATGGCTTTTTCAAAGGGTACGGCGCGGCCAAAAAAGTGTCTTTTTATTGGCTCGCACTGCTTTAACGTCATTGGACAAATCTGGAGATTTGTAACACGGAACCAATTGTTGAATATAAGACAGCCTTTGTACATAAGAGGAAAGATGTGATTGGACAAGGCTGTATTTTCATTCATATTATGTGTAATTTAAGATCATTCTGTGATACTATGATTGTAAAATATTATTTAAGAAAAACAGAAAAGAGAACTTCTACTGTCTATTGAATTATTTTGGAGAATAAACACTAAACAGTGAATATTTCTTGTGATTCTTAAATTGTATTACAACTCGCCATATGACAGGCTGCATTGCTAGTGAGTAATGCAGAGGTATGAATTGCATTGCTTGGTTATTCATTATAAGAATATAAGATAGAGAGGGTTGAATGTAAAGAATTTATTAAAGAAGTGTGTACTTGCAACATAATGTGATTTTAAACTCTGATCTGTTTTTATCAGATAAACGTTATAACTTCCTGACTTTGAAGTGAAAAGTATCACAAATGATGTTGAATGAAGGGAAAACGGTCTGACATAGTCATTGTAATTACATACAAAATCCCACTATTTCGTAAATCTTTAGAGGATGATATAGAAAACTGTTAATCAACTTTTTAATTCTGATCAGGACAGAAAGCTATACAGCTAAATATATAGGTATTAATGAAGTATTGTTATCCAATATTTGTATTATGGAGTAACACAACATTGACTATAGGGTTGATGTGAATCTAAAGTATGAACATACTGAGATTGAATCTCTGAATGTTAAAAAAATGTGTTAAACTATAAATTGCTGAGTGACTTCTCTTACAAATAATAACGTTAAGGGTCTAAATAATAAACTTAATATCTTAAAGTGATACAGTGCAAGAACATAAGATAAATAATGTGAGAAGTGAGCTCAAGAGAGTTTGTGCTAATCTATAGTGATCATAAAAGAGTAAGTAAATGGAAATGCTGAACCAGGATGGGGATGATCACATTGTGTGATGAAGTTTCGGTGAGAGTGGTTCAAGTGAGATATAAGTGATAAAACCTATAGCAAATGTAAAAAATTGTCGTGAATGCCTCTTAGCATTTTTTAACTAGCAGGAATTTTGGTCTCCAATACTTAAAATTTAAAGTGGTTGTGCATAGTGATGTCCCGAACTGTTCGCCCGCGAACGGTTCCCAGCGAACATAGCTTGTTCGCATTCGCGTCTGCGGATGAACACATGGCGATGTTTGATCCGCCCCTATGTGTCATCATTGAGGAAACTTTGACCCTGTATGTCACAGCCGTCTGACACATTAGAGCCAATCAACATCAGACACTCCCTCACAGACCCTCCCAGCTACTTGGAATCCGCCATTCCACTCATAACGACCTTGCTTTCTTAATGAGAGGATTTGTTGTGTTTTTGCTCCTGACATTAATAGGAAAAACATAGCTAGGCTAGTGTATTTAGTGTCCACTACAGTCCAGAAGGACTCCACTCATCTCTGCTGCAAGGACAGCACCCCAAAAAGCCCTTTTTAGGGCTATATATATATTTCGTGCCATTTTTTTTTTTCCTATTTTTTTTATTAGCATTTGCCTGGCTTTCAGCCTGTGTGTTTAAGGCTCACAGCATATGCTGTGATTACTGCCACCACTGATATCTCCCTAACAACATTAGTTTAAATTTAACTAACCAAAAATGTTAATTATTTTGCTAGTGTAATTTTTTTTCATTTTCTATCAGGCCTGTGTCACACAGCATATACTCTGGTTCATTGCTCTGTGCCAGCCACCAGTGTTAATATCCGTTTATAACATTATTTTAAATTAAAAAAAAAAAAAAAATATTTTGCTAGTGTAATCTAATTACATTTTCAGCCACGACTCATATGTATGTGCTTAACCTTTTTCTTTAAATTTCCAAAAAAAGTATTTAAATCATTATGCTAGTGTAATCTAATTACATTTTCTATCAGGCCTGTGCCTGTCAGGCTCAACAGCATTAATATACCTCATTTTTTTCAGTCTTTTGGTTAATTCTTCTGTGCCAGTCAGCCACCACTCATATCTTCTTCACCTTAATTTAACTATAAAAAAAAAGTTTACATTTTTTTGATAGTGTAATCTAATATCATTTCCTATCAGGCCTGTGTGTTTTGCTCACATACAGAGCCTACTGTGTTTACTTGCTGCCCTCCCTAGTCTATGAGCCACGACTCATATGTGTTTAAATTATTTTTCTAGTGTAATCTAATAGTATTTTCTATCAAACGTGTGTGTTTATCTGACTTACAGATCCTACTGTTTTTAATAGCTGCTCTTCCAAGGCTATCAGCCACGACTCATATGTATGTGCTTAACCTTTTTCTTTAAATTGCCAAAAAAAGTATTTAAATCATTATGCTAGTGTAATCTAATTACATTTTCTATCAGGCCTGTGCCTGTCAGGCTCAACAGCATTAATATACCTCATTTTTTTCAGTCTTTTGGTTAATTGGTCTGTGCCAGGCAGCCACCACTCATATCTTCTTTACCTTAATTTAACTATAAAAAAAAAAGTTTAAATTTTTTTGATAGTGTAATCTAATATCATTTCCTATCAGGCCTGTGTGTTTTGCTGACATACAGAGCCTACTGTATTTACTTGCTGCCCTCCCTAGTCTATGAGCCACGACTCATATGTGTTTAACCTTTTTTTAATTCCCCCCCCCATAAAAATAATTTAAATCATTTTTCTAGTGTAATCTAATAGTATTTTCTATCAGGCGTGTGTGTTTATCTGACTTACAGATCCTACTGTTTTTAATAGCTGCCCTTCCAAGGCTATCAGCCACGACTCATATGTATGTGCTTAACCTTTTTCTTTAAATTGCCAAAAAAAGTATTTAAATCATTATGCTAGTGTAATCTATTTTTATTTCCTATCAGGCCTGTGTCTAACTGTCTATCTGACTTACACAGCATACTGTTGTTAATTGCTGCCCTGCGTAGCAGCCAGCCAGTGCGACCACTCATATGTGCATTGCACTTCTTAACATTATTTTAATATTAAAATCTAAAATTTTAAAATATTTTGCTAGTGTAATCTAACTTAATTTTCTATCAGGCCTGTGTTTTTGTCACTTACACAGCCTACTGTGTTAAATTGCTGCCCTACCTACCATCCACGACTAATATCTGCCAGCCTGTGTGCCAGGCCCAACTAGCCAATTAGTGGCACCAATCATAATTCTTGTAACAGTATAAAAAAAATTAAAATTCATAATTGTTTGGAGTGCAAATATTCAGTCTACTAGTGCCATTGAATTGCAGTTTCCTCCTGCCTGCCAGCCTGTGTGCCAGTCACAAACTAGCTAATTAGTGCCACCAATTCTAGTTGTTGTAAAAGTATTGTTAATCTTTAAAATTCCAAATTGATCGCTTGTGATTCATCAGTTTGCTCGTGCCATTGAATTGCACTTTCCTCCTGCCTGCCAGCGTGTTTTCCAGGCCCAACTAGCCAATTAGTGGCACCAATCATAATTCTTGCAACAGTATCTAAAAATTAAAAAAAAATATCTATGGCTTTCTAAAATCTATGCCTTACCTGTCATCTATTGTTCAAAAGGATGCCATATGTCCTCTTTCCTGCTGTTGTTTTTGTTGAGGGTCCGGAACACTATTCTAAAAAGGCCGAAGGAGAACGACCTGTACTGTACTGGGTGTCCAATCATGTTTTTGTTTTCAATTTCACGGTTCATAATAAATATCGCTGTGTAACTAAAATCAATGCCATACCTGTACTCTGTTGTTCAAAAGGATGGCATATGTAATGTTTCATTCTGTTGTGGTTGTTGAGGGTCGTGGCCGTGGGGCAACGTATAAAACGGCTGAAGGAGAACAACCTGTACAGCCTTGCTCCTCTTTTTAGGCAGGCCAGCTCTTTGCATACATGCCCACAGACTCTGTAACGCATGCCTCTTTTAGGGAGAGGTGCAGCCATAATGCAGGGTCAGAACCTCTGCCTGCAACTGTTATACTCGATTTTGCGAAAGGAAGTAACCTTACCATGGTTCCCTGCACGCACGTATTGTTGTTATATTTTGGTGAGGCTAATCATGATGGCCATGTAGACCACCACCGAGAGTCCTGGAAGTAACAGGGATGAGATGAAAGTGCTAAGAATAGTGCTACTTAAAACAACCGAGTTAGCCATGGGTGTTAATCCAAGACTGCTTGGCTTTATTTTTGTTTTGGGTGCGGCTAATCATGCAGGCCATATAGAGCTGCCACCATTTGGTGTTGTATCAGCTATTAAAATAAGAAGAACTGTACTATCAAAATACAGCCAATGAAGGGCCTATGAAGACTGAGCAAAGGTTGGATTGTAGTATTTTGTTCGGCTAATCATGATGGCCATGTAGACCACCCGTAACATGGATGAAAGTGCTAAGAATAGTACTAATTGAAACAACCGAGTTAGCCATGGGTGTTAGTCTAAGACCACTCGGCTTTTTTTTGGGTTTGGGTGCAGCTAATCATGAAGGCCAGATAGACCTGCCACCATTTGGTGTTGTAACAGGTATTAAACTGCAAAGAACAGTACTACTTAACACAACCTACTTACCATGGGTCCCAGAGCATATGTTTGGTTATTATATTTTGCAAGGGTAATCATGCAGGCCATATAGACCTCCACCGATAGGTTGAGTATGAGAATTAAAATGCTAAGGACATTACTAATTAACACAACATAGTTACCATGGGTCGCAGACCAAGAGCAGATGTCTTATTATTATATTTTGTATGGGTAATCATCCAGGCCGTATAGACCTCTCCAAATAGGGGGAGTTACAGAGATTAAAGTGCTAAGAATGGTAGTACTTAAAACACAACCTAGTTAAAATGGGTACCAGACTGCATGTCTTATTATTATATTTTTTCAGGGTAATCAGGCAGGCCATATAGACCACCCCCGATAGGGGGGTAACAGGGATTAAAGTGCTAAGAAAAGTACTAATTAACACAAGCTAGTTATCATGGGTCCAACACCATGTGTCTTGATGTTATACTTTGTCAGGGTAATCATGCAGGCCATATAGACCTCCCTTGATAGGGAGAGTAACAGGGATTACAGTTATAAGAATATTACTACTTAAACACAACTTAATTACCATGGGTCCAAGACCAGATGTTTTCTTATTATACTTTGTCAGGCTAATCATGCAGGCCATATAGAGCTCCAACAAAAGGGGGGGGGGTAAGAGGGATTCAAGTTTCAAAGTTTTACTTAATACAGCAAAATTACCATGGGACCCAGACCGCGTGTCTTGTTGTTATACTTTGTCAGGGTAATCATAACCGCCATATAGACCTCCACCAATAGGGGGAGTTACAGGGCTGAAAGTGCGAAGAATAGTACTACTTAACACAACCTAGTTGGGTCCAAGACTGCATGTTAAATTATTAGACTTTATCAGGGTAATTATATATCTAACAAATCTATCTATTTCTCTTCTATTGATTCTATCTAACTATCAATCTATGTATATCTATCTATCCTATCTATCGATCTATCTTCTGTCCGGGATGTTTTGAGACAGCCACTTGTGTTTCTGACAAATTTGAAGTAGGAGGACAGAACAATCATCTTCTTCCATCTCCCGGTTCCAAAAATGATCTGATAGGGGGAGTAACAGGTTGTAGTAAAATGTTAAGAATATTACTACTTAACACACCACGGGTCACAGACCACATGTCTTATTGTTATACTCTGTCAGGGAAATTATATATATTTCAAATAGATTTATTTATATATCAAATCGATCGAACTATCAAACGTATCGATCAAATGTAGATTGCATCTATTGATCAATGTAATTCGTATCTATAAAATGTATATTACATCTTTGATTCGATAACATTCGTATCTATCAAATGTATATTGCATCTATTGATCGATGTAATTCGTATCTATCGAATGTATATTGCATCTATTGAGCTATGTACAGTGTATTGATCATATGTATATTGCATCGATTGAGCTATGTAATCTCTATGTATCTCGTGGTTGTGCAAGTGGACTGTTTGCGGTTGATTGCGGTGCGTAACACTTGGAGTTTGCTCTGTTACTGTGATGCGGCCGTAACCCTTACACTACCTGATAGATACGACATCATAACTGATGTTTTAAAGCACGTTATTGCAAACAATTTGGGAATGTTAGTTGATTTAGGCCCTTTATGGGTTAAAAGCAGACTCTGCATAAACTATGTAATTTTCCATGGGAGTTTTGCCATGGATCCCCCTCCAGCATGCCACAGTCCAGGTGTTAGTACCCTTGAAACAACTTTTCCATCACTATTGTGGCCAGAAAGAGTCCTTGTAGGTTTTAATGTTCGCCTGCCTATTGAAGTCAATGGCGGTTTGCGCGGAAGTTCGAGTCCGCCGTTCGCGACATCACTAGTTGTGCACTATGTTAAGCTAACTGATCTCAGAATAGGGATATATTTAGCAACTTTGTTGTATAAGATTGATTAATTTGGGACTTTGGAATTTGTATATGGTACCCCTGATACTTAGTTAATTACTGGTCTAATGCCGTTAGACTGCAAGTTTCAGTTTCACTATACGGATTAACTAATTGATATCCAGGATAAGTAGAATCCAAAAACTCTACTAATATTCGCTACTTTGCGGTAGCGCTCTAATACGTTCACTCTGCTGTCGTAACCCTTACATGTGTACAAAACACAAAAACTTCCAGTTTAATCCAAAATTGTTGGTGACAAATATAAACACATTACTATAACTCTTTGTGAATATAAATTGCGAAATATTCAATTTAACAAATGTACTGGTCTCACGAATTTATCAGTAACACAAAACGCTAATGTGCAGCAGTGTAACATAAAAGCGAGACAGGCAGTGTCTTGGTATAACCGGTCACGAACAGGCTGTTACAAATTCTATTCATGCAGACTGATACAACCAAAATGTAACATAAGAGCGTAAAAGGCAGTATCTTTTTACAACCAGTCACGAACAGTCTGTTACAAACTTTATTCAAGCAGACTGAAACAACTAAAATATAATATAAGAAGAATTTCTCCTAAGTATTTTTACCATCATAACAATTATATCTATCACAAGGAAGGGATAACATTATATTTTAATAAATGGTAACTATTAAATTCAGCTGAGTTTCAGTAATATATTAAACTGTTACTTAGTGAATTAAGCAGCACATCATATTATTCAACGCAGATAGCTGCCTTAGATTTATTAAGATCCAACCAAAGTAACATAATAATTCAAAGTTACCTTAACATGCACATTTTACAAAGTAACACTAATCCCAGAATAAGTTGAGACTTTATTAAGGCTATTTGTTCCTATTAGACGTGAAAGCCCAGTAAATATTCTGTCAATTTATTTAGCAAATTTTTCATCAATATCATCTGATAACAATTCAAATTATATGTGGGCAGACCTGATATCGTACTTACAAGTGTAGTTACATATAGACAGTACTGTCTGTCTAAGTTCGCTTAGATTTTGTTAAATGCAAAAACTGCACTCAGCCTATCACATTTGTAACAACAGATGACCTGGATATTTGTATGAAAACGTTTGTCATAAGAAATAAATAGAAAGGCAACAAGATACTGTTCTATATATCTATAGACCAGTCCCAATAAAATAGGGTAGGGTGATTATATAGGGTGATTGCATCAGCCAATAGGATTTTTCCTACCTTAATTCCGATTGGCTGATAGAATCCTATCAGCCAATCGGAATTCAAATGTAGGGACGGTAGATTAGGGGTTAATAAAATTTAACTAGTGTTTGCGAGGCGGGAGTGCAGCAGTTTAGGGGTTAATACATTTATTAAAGTGGCGACGATGTCCGGTCGGCAGAGTAGGGGTTAATAAATATAATGTAGGTGTCGGCGATGTTAGGGGCAGCAGATTAGGGGTTCATAGGTATAATGTAGGTGGCGGCGATGTCCGGTCGGCAGATTAGGGGCTAAAAATTTTTTATTATAGTGTTTGCGATGTGGGGGGGCCTCAGTTTAGGGGTTAATAGGTAGTTTATGGGTGTTAGTGTACTTTTGAGCACTTTAGCTAAGAGTTTTATGTTCCGGCGTTAGCCCATAAAACTCTTAACTACTGACTTTTAAATGCAGTCGAAGTCTTGAAAGGAGAGGGTCTACCGCTCACTTCTTCCAAGTCTCGTAATACCAGCGTTAGGCAAATCCCATTAAAAAGATAGGTTACGCAATTGACATAAGGGGATTTGCGGTAGCCTCGAGTCGCGGAAGAAAAGTGAGCGGTGAGCCTCTACCTGTCAGACTCGTAATACCAGCATTAGGTAAAAAGCAGCGTTGGGACCTCTCTTCCATTCTGTCCCAACCTTTTCGATATAGATATGTATATGAATGTATCTCAATGTTAAAGTCTTTTGCCTGCCTTTTTTTCTAAAACCTTAGACCTCATGTATTTGAGCCCTTATAACTTTTTTTGTGCAATTTTTTTAAAAATATTTTTTATCAGATAGTGTTATTATGAGTATAACTGTACTTTGTAATGTATTTTTGATGTGTTTTGTAACACTATTTTTGTTTTGCAAAACTGTTAACTAGAGCTCTGAGGACTCGCTATACCGACAAGCATTAACTTAAATTGCGCACAAAGCAATGGCATTTATTTTCAACTTGTAATTCAAGTGAAAAGCCCAACTCGAGCAAACTGTTAGCGCTGCACTCGTAACCTGGCCCATAATGAGAGATTAGCATGCTGAATGAGCAACAACACATATAATATGGCTCTTTATAAAAATAATACTGGACATTTGCATTCGGCTTCGGACAGATACATATTTGTGCGAATTTTGGCATATTCATATATTCCTCTACATAATGACTAGAAAAATGGACTAGGGACCAAATTGGGAGAGTAAAGAAATGTTTCAATTTTGTTGCATTCATTTTGTTTTTTTGTTCAGCACTTTTGGTGAGAAAAAAAGGAGGCAGAGAATGCAGGAGGGGAGGAAGGATCTGAGATTGTTTGACAAATCATCTCATTCTTTTGCAGTGATGCTGATGTACAGAGGATCTGACTTTTCATGTGTATAACTTCTTCTGTCCAATACTGACAGAGCATTACTAAATGATTGATGTGAGAGACAGTACGTCAGGCAATAAATGCCATGCAGACTTGTATTTTTCTTTGTTCTCTTGCAATCTTTATTTGAAAAAGAAGGCATCTAAGCTTTTTTTGGTTCAGAACTCTCAACAGCACTTTTTATTGGTGAATGAATGTATCCACCAACCAGCAAGAACAACCCAGGTTGTTCACCAAAAATGGCCCAGCATCTAAACTTACATCCTTGCATTTCAAATAAAGATACCAAGAGAATGAAGAAAATTTGATAATAGAAGTAAATGAGAAAGTTGCTTAAAATTTCATGCTCTATCTGAATCACGAAAGAAAAAAAAATTTGGGTTCAGTGTCCCTTTAACTGAGGTAAAACAATGTGTGAAAGAAAAGTGTAAAAAAAAAAGCTTATAAGTATTTTAATAAAATTTCCAAAAATCTTCAAAATTACTAACGGCTAGATTTAGAGTTCTGCGGCCAAAGGGGTGCGTTAGCTACACGTGCTTTTTTCCCCCCGCACCTTTTAAATACCGCTGGTATTTAGAGTTCACAGAAGGGCTGCATTAGGCTCCAAAAAGGGAGCGTAGAGCATATTTAACGCCACTGCAACTCTCGATACCAGCGGTGCTTACGGACGCGGCCAGCTTCAAAAACGTGCTTGTGCACGATTCCCCCATAGAAAACAATGGGGCAGTTTTAGCTGAAAAAAAAAGCAGTGTTCAGCTCCTAACGCAGCCCCATTGTTTTCTATGGGGAAACACTTCCTACGTCTGCACCTAACACTCTAACATGTACCCCGAGTCTAAACACCCCTAACCTTACACTTATTAACCCCTAATCTGCCGCCCCCGCTATCGCTGACCCCTGCATATTATTATTAACCCCTAATCTGCCGCTCCGTACACCGCCGCAACATACATTATAGTTATGTACCCCTAATCTGCTGCCCCTAACACTGCCGACCCCTATATTATATTTATTAACCCCTAATCTGCCCCCCACAACGTCGCCTCCACCTACCTACAATAATTAACCCCTAATCTGCCGACGGGATCTCACCGCTACTCTAATAAATGTATTAACCCCTAAAGCTAAGTCTAACCCTAACACTAACACCCCCCTAAGTTAAATATAATTTAAATCTAACAAAATAAATTAACTCTTATTAAATAAATTATTCCTATTTAAAGCTAAATACTTACATGTAAAATAAACTCTAATATAGCTACAATATAAATTATAATTATATTGTAGCTATTTTAGGATTAATATTTATTTTACAGGCAACTTTGTATTTATTTAAACCAGGTACAATAGCTATTAAATAGTTAATAACTATTTAATAGCTACCTAGTTAAAATAATTACAAAATTACCTGTAAAATAAATCCGACCCAAGTTGCAATTAAACCTAACACAACACTATCAATAAATAAATTAAATAAAATACCTACAATTATCTACAATTAAACCTAACATTACACTATCAATAAATAAATTAAATAAAATACCTACAAATAAATACAATAAAATAAACTAACTAAAGTACAAAAAATAAAAAAAGCTAAGTTACAAAAAATAAAAAAATATTTACAAACATTAGAAAAATATTACAACAATTTTAAACTAATTACACCTACTCTAAGCCCCCTAATAAAATAACAAAGCCCCCCAAAATAAAAAAATGCCCTACCCTATTCTAAATTAAAAAGTTCAAAGCTCTTTTACCTTACCAGCCCTGAAAAGGGCCCTTTGCGGGGCATGCCCCAAAGAATTCAGCTCTTTTGCCTGTAAAAAAAACACATACAATACCCCCCCCCCAACATTACAACCCACCACCCACATACCCCTAATCTAACCCAAACCCCCCTTAAATAAACCTAACACTAAGCCCCTGAAGATCTTCCTACCTTATCTTCACCTCGCCGGGTATCACACCGATCCGTCCTGGCTCCGATGTCTTGATCCAAGCCCAAGCGGGGGGCTGAAGATGTCCATGATCCGGCTGAAGTCTTCATCCAAGCGAGAGCTGAAGAGGTCCATGATCCGGCTGAAGTCTTCTATCAACGGCATCTTCAATCTTCTTTCTTCCGGAGCCATCATCTTCCAGCCAACGCGGATCCAACCTCTTCTACCAACGCCTACTCGCCGAATGACGGTTCCTTTAAATGACGTCATCCAAGATGGCGTCCGTCGAATTCCGATCAGCCAATAGAATGCGAGCTCAATCTGATTGGCTGATTGGATCAGCCAATCGGATTGAACTTGATTCTGATTGGCTGATTCCATCAGCCAATCAGATTTTTCCTACCTTAATTTCGATTGGCTGATAGAATCCTATCAGCCAATCGGAATTCGAGTGACGCCATCTTGGATGACGTCCCTTAAAGGAACCTTCATTCTTCAGTTGGACGTCGGAAGAAGAAGATTGATCCGCGCTGGAGCCGTTCCTCATCGGATGAAGATAGAAGATGCCGCTTGGATCAAGATGGTTGCCGGTCCGGATCTCCTCTTCTTCCCGGATAGGATGAAGACTTTGGAGCCTCTTCTGGACCTCTTCAGCCATCGCTTGATAGAAGATTTCAGCTGGATTATGGATCGCCAGCCCCCGCTTGGGCTTGGATGAAGATTTCGGAGCATGGAGCGATCGGTGAACCTGGCATGGTGAAGATAAGGTAGGAAGATCTTCATGGGCTTAGTGTTAGGTTTATTTAAGAGGGGTTTGGGTTAGATTAGGGGTATGTGGGTGGTGGGTTGTAATGTTGGGGGGGGTATTGTATGTTTTTTTTTACAGGCAAAAGAGCTGAATTATTTGGGGCATGCCCCGCAAATGGCCCTTTTCAGGGCTGGTAAGGTAAAAGAGCTTTGAACTTTTTTAATTTGGAATAGGGTAGGGCATTTTTTTTATTTTGGGGGTCTTTGTTATTTTATTAGGGGGCTTAGATTAGTTGTAATTAGTTTAAAATTGTTGTAATATTTTTCTAATGTTTGTAAATATTTTTTTATTTTTTTGTAACTAAGTTCTTTTTTATTTTTTGTACTTTAGTTAGTTTATTTAATTGTAGTTATTTGTAGGTATTGTATTTAATTAATTTATTGATAGTGTTGTGTTAGGTTTAATTGTAGATAATTGTAGGTATTTTATTTAATTAATTTATTGATAGTGTAGTGTTAGGTTTAATTGTAGATAATTGTAGGTATTTTATTTAATTAATTTATTGATAGTGTAGTGTTAGGTTTAATTGTAACTTAGGTTAGGATTTATTTTACAGGTAATTTTGTAATTATTTTAACTATTTTAGCTATTGTACCTGGTTAAAATAATTACAAAGTTGCCTGTAAAATAAATATTAATCCTAAAATAGCTACAATATAATTTTAATTTATATTGTAGCTATATTAGGATTTATTTTACAGGTAAGTATTTAGCTTTAAACAGGAATAATTTATTTAATAAGAGTTAATTTATTTCGTTAGATAAAAATTATATTTAACTTAGGGGGGTGTTAGGGTTAGGGTTAGAATTAGCTTTAGGGGTTAAAAAATGTATTATAGTAGCGGTGAGCTCCGGTCGGCAGATTAGGGGTTAATGCTTGAAGTTAGGTGTCGGCGATGTTAGGGAGGGCAGATTAGGGGTTAATACTATTTATTATAGGGTTATTGAGGCGGGAGTGAGGCTGTAACATATCTCAGCCTAATGTCACTATCCCTTTAAGACTTCCTTCTCTGACTGCTGCATTTGGGCAGTATTCACATTCAGCTTGCTTGCCTGCCTGATTAATCATTCATGCACCTGATTACCTCAGCCTCTTTTTAAGCCTTCTCAGGTCTAATGTGCTTTGCATTAACATTGAAGTGTGATCCTGAACAGAGGCTTGTGTCAGTTTTCTGCTTGAACTTACCAACTATTCCAAGATACAGCATTTTCTATTACCTATTGTAAATATCATCAAACCGCAAGTATCAAAAATATCTCCACTCTGTTTCCTGGACACAGCTACTTAACAATCTCTGAACTTTATTATAAATCAACTATGCTTTTGCTTACCATCACTCTCTAATTACAATAACATCATCTTACTCAGAACTTTATAACTATTTCTGTGCTTCTAGTTGTCATTACTGAAATAACCTGCAACAAACCTAGTTTGATCAAACAGTAATTAATGCCTGAGACTTGTAACTTGTCTATCACTTGTGCTGCTCTGATTATACTGATATACAGCTTTACATAATATAATGAACTGTGAACCTGCAACAAACCTTGGTTTGCATTTATATGCACAAAACTGTAATTAATGCCTAAGACTTGCAACCTGTTTATCACTTGTGCTGCTGTGTTTAACCCTGACATACAACCTTATAAAACATTATGTACTGTGAACCTACAACAAACCTTAGTTTGCATCTAAGTATCAAACTTCTACCTGTTTACTTTGGAGCCTAAACATTGCTATCTATTTCTCTCATTGAATCCTGCTGCTACTCCTGTTAGCTAATTATAACTCACAGTGAAGCCAGAATATATTGTAAACAAATATTGCACTCTCCATTAATTCTTCAATAACTTCTAGCAACTATGAATCACAGAATAACATCTATCCACGTCCAGGATACTCTTCCCCGGGTCAGGGGTCAGTATCTTCAAATCCCTACCACTGCCCCGAGGGTCTGTTTCCTGAGCGCATGTACACCGGATCATGACAGAGGCGGATTAGGGGTTAATAACTTTATTATAGTAGCGGTGCAGTCCGCTCAGCAGATTAGGGGTTAATAAGTGTAGGTAGGTGGCGGCGACGTTGGGGGGGGCAGATTAGGGGTTAATAAATATAATATAGGTGTCGGCGGTATTAGGGGCAGTGGATTAGGGGTACATAGGGATAACTTAGATGGCGGCGGTGTACGGAGCGGCAGATTAGGGGTTAAAAAATTTAATAGAGTGGCGCCGATGTGGGGGGACCTCGGTTTAGGGGTACATAGGTAGTTTATGGGTGTTAGTGTACTTTAGAGCACAGTAGTTAAGAGCTTTATAAACCGGCGTTAGCCCAGAAAGCTCTTAACTCCTGGTTTTTTTCTTCGGCTGGAGTTTTGTCGTTAGATTTCTAACGCTAACTTCAGCCACGACTCTAAATACCGGCTTTAGAAAGATCCCATTGAAAAGATAGGATAGGCAAATGGCGTAGGGGGATCTGCGGTATGGAAAAGTCGCGGCTGTAAAGTGAGCGTTAGACCCTTTCCTGACTGACTCCAAATACCAGAGGGCGGTAAAAACCAGCATTAGGAGCCTCTAACGCTGGTTTTGACGGCTACCGCCCAACTCTAAATCTAGCCGTTAGACTTTAGTGTTGCAAAGTGTAGCATGCTCTACCACCCTTATCAGTGTCTTACTCCAAACACTGAGGTATCAAGTACAAAGTGTGCAAGTGAGGATAATTACTTATGCAAGTAAGAGGGGTTGAGGAGGGACATCAGATACTGCTATTGTTTGTTGCCAAGAGACTTGCTTGTTTCTATGGGGGATAATGCCACATGCTTTTTGAAAGCTTCAGCATTATACTGTGCACTACTTTAGTCAGGTGTCATGTGACTCTGTCCCCTACATTGTGCCATAGCTATGGCCTGGATAGCACCTTCCATATATGGAAATGTCCATGGGGGAGCTTGCTGCAAACAAAACTATGTTTTAATTACAGGGTTAATGAGGGTTAAAAAAGAAACCGTTTTGCAGGTAAGCTTTGGCTGCATTACATATTTAGAAACTTATGTTAGTTCATACTGTTTTATGTCCCTTTAATTTTATGGTCATAATAATGGAATTAACCTTTTCAAACCATTTTACTTCTACATGCAAGCTTTTAATGATACAAGTTTTGAATGGAGACGCTCTGTATACGATTTTTCACTTCAAGTTTAATTTTGACTTTTTGTGTTCCTTTAAATGTTCTTATCTTTGATATATAGTGAATGATAAATAAAACAGTGATTATTTCTACAACCCTAATGCACACTTCATATTATATTTAAAAGCAGGTTTTCTTTTCAAGTCTTACTAGATATTAGCTTTTAACATTTCAGCTGTATTACTCATTCATAGCCAGTACCAGCTTTTCCCAAATTGGAGGCATTTTGTTTTAACTTAGTAAAGAAGTCAAGGGGTACAGCCAATCAATCGATGCACCTTCCACCCCATTGACTCTAACAGACTTACAGACCTGCAGCACTAATTTAAAGGCTATACATTTTGTGAGGCAGGTCAAACAGTCATTTTACAAAATCTATTGCATTTAAAGGGACATGAAACCCAAACATTTTTGTTCATGATTCAGACCGAGCATACATTTTTTAACAACTTTCCAATTTGCTTCTATTATCAATTTTACTTAATTCTCTTGTTATCCTTTGTTGAAGGAGCAACAATTCACTTCTGGGAGCTAGCTAAACACATTAGTAAGCCAATGATAAGAGGCATATATGTGCAACCACCAATCAGCAGCTATCTACCTCAGATATTGACACTGAGAAATCTTCTTATTTATTTAAAGTGGAGTATATTCGTTCTTTGTTAAAAGAAGTGTTGATTACATTGGTACATACCAGGCTGCAAGGGTTAAACCCCTATAACCTCACCCCTGTTGTTATCTAGTCTAGGTGTGAAGTGTCTTTCTGTTACTGTGTGAGTCATCCATTGTCCTTTTGTAAGTCAGGATGTGATTAGAATCTTGTTTAACTAACCATTGTCTGATGTTTGTCTCATTGTATAATATTTGTTTCTATTTGTGTAGTAACTACCCCCATTTGTTGGAAATGTATAAAAGCTGTGTTCTCTGTGTAATAAAGCAGTTCTTTTTTTCACCTGAATGCTAGTCTGTCTAGTCATTTAGGTGGTCTCCTGCTAGAATCACTTTCATGGGCTACATAGCAGTTTGTTCCAGACAGCGGAAGGACCCGTTTGGCGGAGCTACCCAGTCGAGATAGCCGGGGATCTGTCACATTGGTTGGCAGCGGTGGGATGTTTCCGTCTACCTGGAACGTCCAAACCACCAACTGAAGATCTTGCCGGATGGAGCAGTTCTTCGGAAAGAAGAATTAAGAATGTTGCTGCAGGCTAGAGGGAAAGTCGCTGGCAACAAGACAAAGGCAGTACTCATAGCCGTACTGATAGAGGATGATCGGGCTAGCGAACAGGCTGGTGGGTCAGACAGCGACCAAAGCGGAGGATGGCCAAGTACAGCCTCCACTCAAGGGACTACAGTGTCCAACATGCAGCGGCAGGTACAGTGGCAACTGGCTCTCTATGGACCTAAGCCCCTGAGGAGATCATTACTCGGATAGGGACTGATGCCACCAAGGTACATATGTTGGAGCTTCAGAAGTCTATGGGGGGTCATGCCGGATTCAATGGATTCCCCTTCACGGCCCAATAAACTACCTCACGGGGCTTTCCAAACATTCCAGGATGATGAGAGCGAGGATATCGACTGCTTTCTACAGCTGTTCGAGACCCAGTGCCGGATGCATGGGGTCGCTGATGCCGACAGGGTTACTATTCTCATTGGGAAACTGTCCGGTAGGGCCCTGGAGGCTTTCCACACTGTCCCTTCCGAGGACCAAGACAACTATGACCGGGTGAAGGAGCGTATTCTTGCCCGGAATGGACTCACACCAGAGGCTCACCAGCTAAGATTCCAGGGGCTACAAAGACAAGAGGAGCATAAACCAAGTTTGCCCACCGCTTAGCTCAGTCCTTGAACTCCTGGGTTACTGGGTGCCACATCACCACCCTAGATGGAGCTGTTAAACTCCTCCTCCTGGAGCAGTTCTACAACCGCACCCCAGCAGAGATAAGGGACTGGGTAAAGGACAAGGGACCCAGAACAGCTGACCAAGACGCCACCCTGGCCGATCACTATGTGGATGCCCGGCGCCAGGTGGCCACAGATCTCCGGCCAGCAACCCACCCTGCTCCAGCCCCAGCATGACCACCAACAGTTTTTAGGCAGCCCCAGACCCAACCGCCCACTGTGTACCCGGCTGGAGGCAGCAATTCCCGGGGGTGTTATGGTTGTGGACACCCCGGTCATGTGGTACGGAACTGCCCAACAAGACAAATAAACCTCCCAGCCCAGCCACCAAGGAACCCTGCACCAACTCTGTGGGGGACTCCTCAAGCCCACACCTACCAGGCCGCTGCCCATTGTGCACATACAGCGAGCTCCGACCCCTATGCTGAGTGGACAGGAGAAGAAGTGGGTGTCTTGCACTTCGTCAGGTCAGTGGGCCAAGACAACTGAAACCAACATAAGAAAGATGTCTGGGTCAACGGGCAGGCGGCTCAAGGAATGAGAGATACGGGGGCCACCATCTCTTGAATTCAGCCTCACCTTGTTCCCCCCTCTGGCTGCAGTGGACGGACCTTCACTGTAGGGGTAGTGGGAGGTGCTGTTCTGAGGGTTCCTACTGCCTGGATCCATTTGGGCTGGAAAACTGACGCCCGCAATGTAGAAGTGGGGTTATGCAAAACATCCCTGCCGAGGTCCTGTTGGGAAATGATCTCGGCCACCTTGTCTCTGCCTTTATAGGGAATACCTCTCCGGACACCTGCCCTGTGACTACCCGCCAGTAGGCCAGATGCCAAGCCACCTCATCAACTCCGGGGACCCAGGTAAGACCTACTGCCCCAACTCCTACCTTACCCCGACTAACAGTCCCCACTAAACCCGAACTTGCCATCACCCCCTCCTAGGCAACCCCTTTCGACTTCACCAAAGAGACCTTGAGCGACCCGACCCTAGCCCCTTACAGAGACCAAGTAAGTGCTGAAGCCCAGGGCCCCGGAGATGAACGGTTCCAGTGGGAGGGCGAGCTCCTGTACCGGATCTCCAAGAAGAGAAAAGGACCGGTGCCCAAACACCAGCTGGTTGTACCAAAGACGTTTCGGTCCAACCTGCTGAAAATAGGGCATGACATTCCCTTAGCTGGCCACTTAGGAAAACAAAGGACCCACCACTGCTTGACTCAAACCTTCTTATGGCCAAGCATTACAGCCAATATTAAGGAATACTGTAAATCCTGTGAGGTTTGCCAGAAGGTAGGAAAGACGGGAGATCATAGGAAAGCCACCCTCCATCCCCTTCCCATTATTGATGAACTCTTTAGCCGAGTAGCAGTAGACATCGTGGGGCCATTAGCTCGGCCCAGCCCCTCAGGGAAGAAATACATCCTTACGGTGGTAGACTATGCCACCCGATACCCAGAGGCAATCCCCTTGGCCAATATCCAGGTGGGGACCATAGCAGATGCAATGCTCCAGATATTTACCAGGGTAAGCTTCCCTCGGGAAGTGGTTTCTGGTCAGGGAACACAGTTCTGCGGAAATCACTCAACAACTCTGGAAATTGTGCAGGATTAAACCCCTGCACAGCACCCCTTACCATCCCCAGACAAATGGGTTGTGTGAGAGGTTTAACGGGACCCTAAAGCAACTGCTTCGGACGTTCTCGGCCACTCACAGGGACTGGGAAAAATTCCTGCTGCATCTCCTCTTTGCATATCGAGAGGTGCCTCAGGAATCCACAGGTTTTTCCCCCTTTGAACTACTGTATGGTCAAAAGGTTAGGGGCCCGCTAGATTTGGTACAAGCCCACTGGGATGGAGCCACAGGGGGAGAAGAGCACTCTGTCATGGGGTACGTACTCCAGCTCAGGCACCGGCTGCAGGACCTGGCAGCCCAGGTCCGTGAGAACCTTCAGGCCTCTCAGCACAAACAGAAACGATGGTACGATCACAATGCCTGTACCCGAGCCCTGATAGTGGGACAGAAGGTCCTCGCCCTGAAGACTGTTAAAACAGACAAGCTACAGGCCTCTTGGCAAGGACCCTACCAGGTTGTGGAACAACTGAACAACACCACATACCTGGTGGCAAAGTGTTCAGATGAAAGGATCCGTCGGACCTTTCATGTGAACATGTTGACGGCATACATAGAAAGACCCAGAGATGTGGCCGCTATCTGTGCGCCAGCAGTGGAGGACTCTGAAAGTCTTCCAATGCCAGAGCTGCCCCGACCTACTGACACCCCCCAGGGAGTGGATGACATGTCCATAGATGACAGGTTAGAGCCTGGACAGAAAAGGCAGGTCAGGCGACTCCTAGAACAGAGAAGTGACATGTTCTCTACTGTCCCTGGGTTTACCACCACAGCCATCCACCCGGTGGAGACCCCAGGACAGACCCTCTTGTGACAGGCTGCCTACAGGGTCCCAGAGGCTGTCAGGGAAAGTATGCACCGGGAGCTCCGGGGAATGTTGGACCTTGGTGTCATTGAACCATCCAAAAGTCCCTGGGCCTCCCCAGTAGTGTTAGTAGAAGGACGGAACTACCCGGTTCTGCATTGACTACTGTAGACTCAACAACAGAACCACCACTGACGCCTATCCCATGCCCCGAGTAGATGACCTGTTAGATCGAATCACCTGGGGCAACTTCCTGGCCACCCTCGACCTATGCAGGGGTTATTGGCAAATTCCCCTCGACCCTGAGTCTATCCCCAAGTCTGCCTTCATCACTCCCTTTGGCTTATACCAGTTTAAGGTCATGCCGTTTGGAATGAAGAATGCCCCAGCCACTTTCCAAAGAATGGTAGACTGCCTGTTAGATGGCCTCCAGGACTATGCCTGTGCATACCTGGATGACATTGCTATCTATAGCGAGACCTGGGAGGACCATCTGGTCCACCTAGGCATCGTCTTAGTTCGTCTTCGAGCCGTCGGACTAACCTTGAAGCCAAATAAGTGTACCATTGGGCGCTCGGAGGTTCAATACTTGGGCCACCAAGTCAGCTGCGGTAAGCAGTGACCCAAACTGGCCAAAGTCGAGGCAGTGGCTAACTGGCCCACCTCCAGGACCAAAACCCAAGTCCTTGCCTTTCTAGGTACTGCAGGCTACTACAGGAGGTTTGTCCCCAATTACAGCACCCTCGCCAAACCCCTGACTGACCTGACCCGTAAACGACTTCCCCGACAGGTCCTGTGGTCCTCCGAGTGTGAACAAGCCTTCCAGAGTCTTAAGTCTGCCTTAATCTCTGCTCTAGTACTGGCCGCTCCTAACCCAGCCAAACACTTTTCTGTCCACACAGATGCCTCCATGTTCGGGTTGGGGGCCATACTAAGTCAGGCAGATGAGGAAGGAAAGGACCACCCTGTTGCCTACCTCAGTCGAAAACTTCTACCCCGGGAAGTAGGCTACACGGCGGTCGAGAAAGAGTGTGTGGCACTGGTATGGGCTTTGAAGAAGTTGCAGCCCTATCTATATGGAAGACCCTTCACCGTCCTCACTGACCATAATCCCCTTGTATGGCTCAACCGATTTTCCAGGGACAACAGGAGACTGTTGTTGAGGTGGAGCCTAGCCCTGCAGCCATTTAACTTTGACATTTAGTACCGACCGGGAAAAAGCAATGGGAATGCTGATGGACTTTCCAGGCGGACTGAAGTGGCATAAATTCCTTGGACATCCCCAGGCCGACCCGTATGTGGCCTGCCGAACTGGAGGGGGGGAGATGTCACAGATACCAGGCTGCAAGGGTTAAACCCCTACCCCCTATAACCTCACCCCTGTTGTTATCTAGTCTAGATGTGAAGTGTCTTTCTGTTATTGTGTGAGTCATCCATTGTCCTTTTGTAAGTCAGGATGTGATTAGAATCTTGTTTAACTAACCATTGTCTGATGTTTGTCTCATTGTATAATATTTGTTTCTATTTGTGTAGTAACTACCCCCATTTGTTGTGTGAGTCATCCATTGTCCTTTTGTAAGTCAGGATGTGATTAGAATCTTGTTTAACTAACCATTGTCTGATGTTTGTCTCATTGTATAATATTTGCTTCTATTTGTGTAGTAACTACCCCCATTTGTTGGAAATGTATAAAAGCTGTGTTTTCTGTGCAATAAAGCAGTTCTTTTTTTTTTTCACCTGAATGCTAGTCTGTCTAGTCATTTAGGTGGGCTCCTGCTAGAATCACTTTCCTGGGCTACATAGCAGTTTGTTCCAGACAGCGGAAGGACCCGTTTGGCGGAGCTACCCAGCCAGGGTAGCCGGGGATCCGTCACAATTGGAAATGGAGGAAACTAGTCCTCTTGATATTAAAACTAGTAAACATTTAAATTCTGTTTCTAAACCTCCTGTGGTTTCTCCAGAGGTTTTTCCAGTTCCTGATGCTATTTCTGATATGATTTCTAAGGAATGGAATAGGCCTGGTACTTCTTTTATTCCTTCTTCAAGGTTTAAAAAATGGTATCCTTTGCCAGCAGTTACTTTAGAGTTTTGGGAAAAGATCCCCAGAGTTGACGGGGCTTTTTGTACTCTTGCTAAGCGTACTACTATTCCTACGGAAGATAGTAATTCTTTTAAAGATCCTTTAAGATAGGAAACTTGAATCTATCTAAGGAAAGCCTATTTATATTCAGGTCATCTTCTCAGGCCTGCAATTTCTTTGGTTGATGTTGCAGCTGCTTCAACTTTTTGGTTGGAGACTTTAGCGCAACAAGTATTGGATCCTGAATTGTCTAGAATTGTTAACTTGATTCAACATGCTAATAATTTTATTTGTGATGCCATTTTTGATATATGTCTATGTCTTTAGCTATTTTAGCTAGAAGAGCTTTGTGGCTTAAATCTTGGAATGCTGACATGACTTCTAAGTCCAGATTACTATCTCTTTCTTTCCCAAGGTAATACGTTATTTGGTTTTCAGTTGGATTCAAGAATTTCAACTGTCACAGGGGGGGAAGGGCATTTTTTTGCCTCAGGATAAAAGACCTAAGGGTTAATCTAAAGCTTCTAACCGTTTTCGTTCCTTTCGTCAAAATAAGGAACAGAAACCTAATCCTTCCCCCAAGGAATCTGTTTCCAATTGGAAGCCTTCCTAAAATTGGAATAAATCCAAGCCATTTAAGAGATCAAAGCCAGCCCCCAAGTCCACATGAAGGTGCGGCCCTCATTCCAGCTCAGCTGGTAGAGGGCAGATTAAGATTTTTCAAATATGTTTGGGCCAATTTGGTTCAAAATCAATGGAATCAGAGTATTGTCTTTCAGGGGTACAGAATAGGATTCAGAGTAAGACCACCTGTGAGAAGATTTTCTCTCTCACGAATTCCAGCAAACCCAGTAAAGGCTCAGGCTTTCCTGAAGTGTGTTTCAGACCTGGAGTTATCAGGGTAATCATGCCAGTTCCATTTCAGGAACAGGGTCTGGGGTTTTATTCAAATCTATTCATTGTCCCAAAGAAAGAAAATTCATTCAGACCAGTTCTGGATCTGAAAATTTTGAATCATTATATAAGAATACCAGCTTTCAAAATGGTGACTATAAGGACTATTCTACCTTTTGTTCAGCAAGGGCATTAAATGTCCACAATAGACTTACAGGGTGCATATCTTCATATTCCGATTCATCCAGATCATTATCAGTTTCTGAGATTCTCTTTTCTAGACAAGCATTACCAATTTGTCGCTCTTCCTTTTGGCCTAGCGACAGCTCCAAGAATCTTTTCAAAGGTTCTTGGTGCCCTTCTCTCTGTAATCAGAGAACAGGGTATTGCGGTGTTTCCTTATTTGGACGATATCTTGGTACTAGCTCTGCAGAATCTCACACGAATCAACTAGTGTTGTTTCTTCAAAGACATGGTTAGATGATCAATTTACCAAAAAGTTCCTTGATTCCTCAGACAAGGGTCACCTTTTTAGGTTTCCAGATAGATTCAGTGTCCATGACTCTGTCTCTAACAGACAAGAGACAATTAAAATTGGTTTCAGCTTGTCCAAACCTTCAGTCTCAATTATTCCCTTCAGTAGCTATGTGCATGATTGCAGCATTGGACGCGATCCCCTTTGCTCGTTTTCATATGAGACCTCTCCAGCTTTGTATGCTGAATCAATGGTGCAGGGATTATACAAAGATATCACAATTAATATCCTTAAATCCCAAAGTTCAACTATCTCTGACTTGGTGGTTAGATCACCATCGTATAGTTCTAGGGGCCTCTTTGGTTCGTCCAACTTGAACTGTGATCACAACAGATGCGAGTCTTTCAGGTTGGGGAGCTGTTTGGGGATCTCTAACAGCACAATGGGTTTGGAAATCTCAAGAGTCGAGATTACAATCAATGTTTTGGAACTCCGTGCAATTTTCAGGGCTCTTCAAGTTTGGCCTCTGTTTTCTGAAGAGAGAAACGTTCATTTGCTTTCAGACAGACAATATAACAGCTGTGGCATATGTCGATCATCAGGGTGGGACTCACAGTCCCCTAGTTATGAAAGAAGTATCTTGAATACTTTCTTGGGCAGAATCAAGCTCTTGTCTAATTTCTGCAGTACATATCCCAGGTGTAGACAATTGGGAAGCGGATTATCTCAGCCGTCAGACTTTACATCTGGGGGAGTGGTCACTCCATCCAGATGTGTTTTCTCAGATTGTTCAGATGTGGAGTCTTCCAGAAATAGATCTGATGGCTTCTCATCTAAATAAGAAACTTCCCAGGTACCTGTCCAGGTCCAGGGATCTTTAGGCGGAAGCAGTGGATGCGTTGACACTTCCTTGGTGCTACCAATCTGCTTATATTTTACCACCTCTAGTTCTTCTTCCAAGAGTGATTTCCAAAATCATCATGGAACAGTCATTTGTATTGCTAGTAGCTCCAGCATGGTTTCACAGGTTTTGGTATGCAGATCTTGTTCGGATGTCCAGTTGCCAACTTTGGCCTCTTCCATTAAGGCCGGATCTTCTGTCTCAAGGTCCGTTTTTCCATCAGGATTTCAAATCATTAAATTTGAAGGTATGGAAATTGAACGCCTAGTGCTTAGTCATAGAGGTTTCTCTTACTCAGTGATTAATACTATGTTACAGGCTCATAAATCTGTTTCTAGAAAGATTTATTATTGAGTTTGGAAGACTTATATTTCATGGTGTTCTCATAAATTAGCTTGGCATTCTTTCAGAATTCCTAGAATGTTACAGTTTCTTCAGGATGGTTTGGATAAAGGTTTTGTCTGCAAGTTCCTTGAAGGGACACATCTCTGCTCTTTCTGTCTTATTTCACAGAAAGATTGCTAATCTTCCTGATATTCACTGTTTTGTACAGGCTTTGGTTCATATCAAGCCTTTCATTAAATCAACCTCTCCTCCTTGGAGTCTTAATTTGGTTTTGAAGGCTTTACAGGCTCCTCCATTTCAGCCTATACATTCTTTGGACATTAAACTACTTTCTTGGAAAGTGTTGTTCCTTTTGGCCATCTTTTCTGCTAGAAGAGTTTCTGAATTATCTGCTCTTTCTTGTGAATCTCTTTTTCTGAGTTTTCATCAGGATAAGTTGGTTTTGCAGACTTCATTTAAATTCTTACCTAAGGTTGTTAATTCTAACAACATTAATAGAGAAATTGTTGTCCCTTCCTTGTGTCCTAATCCTAAGAATTCTTTGGAGAAATCCTTACATTCTTTGGATGTGGTAAGAGCTTTGCAATATTATGTTGAAGCTACTAAAGATTTCAGGAAGACTTCTAGTCTATTTGTTATCTTCTGCCGTTTCCTTGGCTTCGTGGTTAAAGCTTTTTATTCATTCAGCTTATTTGGAGACGGGTCAAGCCCTGCCTCAGAGAATTACAGCTCATTCTACTAGATCAGTTTTCACTTTGTGGGCTTTTAAGAATGAAGCTTCAGTTGATCAGATTTGCAAAGCAGCAACCTGGTCTTCTTTGCATACATTTACTAAATTATACCGTTTTGATGTATTCGCTTCTTCGGAAGCAGTTTTTAATAGAAAAGTTCTTCAGGCAGCTGTTTCAGTTTGATTCTTCTGCTTAAGTTTTTTCTTTTCATTTCATGAGAATTAACTTATATTTTGGGTTGTGGATTTTTTCAGTGAAAAATGCTGTTTTTATTTTATCCCTCCCTCTTTAGTGACTCCTGCGTGGAGTTCCACATCTTGGGTATTGCTATCCCATACGTCACTAGCTCATGGACTCTTGCCAATTACATGAAAGAAAACATAATTTATGTAAGAACTTACCTGATAAATTCATTTGTTTCATATTGGCAAGAGTCCATGAGGCCCATCCTTTTCGTGGTGTTTATGATTTTTTTGTATAAAGCACAATTATTTCCAAATTCCTTTGTTTATGCTTTTTACTCCTTTCTTTATCACCCCACTTCTTGGCTATTCGTTAAACTGAATTGTGGGTGTGGTGAGGGGTGTATTTATAGGCATTTTGCGGTTTGGGAAACTTTGCCCCTCCTGGTAGGATTGTATATCCCATACGTCACTAGCTCATGGACTCTTGCCAATATGAAAGAAATTAATTTATCAGGTAAGTTCTTACATAAATTATGTTATTCCCTAAAATTCCACCAGGAGACTTATATACCATTATCTATTACATCGTTGTGTCCTATTATAAACTGGAGATTTTCAAGCAGACAGCTCCTTTAGACTTCATATGTTGACCCTTGTATACAGGTAACCCTATAAAGGTACTGTAAAAACACTGTTAAAAACAGTTAACCAAAACATCAGGAATTGCATCAACAAGTTCAACCTTGGCTTATGATCTTCTAAGATTTTAAAATTTTAAGATTGTATTTTAACATTAATATTTACATTTTTTATTTTTGATACGGTTTGATAACATAAGGTATATTACAAGCACACCTGAGAAGGTATCGAATAAACATGTGAGAATTATTTTACATTCATTTGGTGAGGCTACATATATTAATAAGATAATATCTATTTAGGGTCAGAACCTTAGCGCAATTCATTTTTCTTTTGTTCATTTTTTATTTTGGGGGTTTGGTTGGGTGGGGGTTTTACTTTTAGGGGGGACTTAGTAATTTTTTTAAGGTAAAAGAGCTGTTTGATTTAGGGCAATGCCCTACAAAAGGCCCTTTTAAGGGCTATCGGTAGTTCATTGTAGGTTAGGGGGTATTTTGTGGAGCTTTTTTATTTTTATAGGACTATTAGATTAGATGTAATTGTTTTTATTTTTAATAATCTCGTTATTTTTTGTAGAGTTTTTTATTTTTTTGTAATTTAGTGTTTACTATTTTTTGTAATGTTAGATTTTTTATTTTTTTTTCGTAGTGTTAGGTTTTTTTAAATTTTTTATTTATGTTTTTTTTTTAATAATAATTTTTTATTGAGGAGCAAAATAAATTTAACAGAAAAGACAAAACAGAAATATGGGTGTTACATGATTTGAACAATCATACAACTTAAAGATATCAAGGCGTATAATTTTTGTAACACCATATGACAGTTATAGTAGCGTAATTGGCACAATATATAAAAACAAAGTACAGTTATTCAAGGAGTGAGAGTATGTATACATGTATTGTTTCCTCATTTTTCTTTTTGCCTTCATACATGATACATTCATATGTAGAGAAAAATAGAATTAGACAACAAACTTGTATCTTAACCTCTGAACATCCAGTGCGTCCTAGACATAATGATTATTTCCCCAAATTTGGTCCAAGCCATACTTGTCATACGGCTAGATTTAGAGTTTGGGCGGGTAGCCGTCAAAACCAGCGTTAGAGGCTCCTAACGCTGGTTTTTACCGGCCTCTGGTATTTGGAGTCAGTCATTAAAGGGTCTAACGCTCACTTTCCAGCCGCGACTTTTCCATACCGCAGATCCCCCTACGCCATTTGCGTATCCTATCTTTTCAATGGGATCTTTCTAACGCCGGTATTTAGAGTCGTGGCTGAAGTGAGCGTTAGAAATCTAATGACAAAACTCCAGCCGCAGAAAAAAAACAGGAGTTAAGAGCTTTCTGGGCTAACGCCGGTTTATAAAGCTCTTAACTACTGTGCTCTAAAGTACACTAACACCCATAAACTACCTATGTACCCCTAAACCGAGGTCCCCCCCACACCGCCGCCACTCTATTACATTTTTTTAACCCCTAATCTGCCGCTCTTCGTACACCGCCGCCACCTACATTATCCCTATGTACCCCTAATCTGCTGCCCCTAATACCGCCGACACCTACATAATATTTATTAACCCCTAATCTGTCGCCCCCAACGTCGCAACCACCTACCTACACTTATTAACCCCTAATCTGCCGACCGAACCGCACCGCTACTATAATAAATGTATTAATCCCTAATCCGCCTCACTCCCACCTCAATAACCCTATAATAAATAGTATTAACCCCTAATCTGCCCTCCCTGACATCGCCGACACCTAACTTCAAACATTAACCCCTAATCTGCCGACCGGAGCTCACCGCTAGTTTAATAATTTTTTTAACCCCTAAAGCTAAGTCTAACCCTAACACTAACACCCACCTAAGTTAAATATAATTTTATCTAACGAAATAAATTAACTCTTATTATATAAATTAATCCTATTTAAAGCTAAATACTTACCTGTAAAATAAATCCTAATATAGCTACAATATAAATTATAATTATATTGTAGCTATTTTAGGATTAATATTTATTTTACAGGCAACTTTGTAATTATTTTAACCAGGTACAATAGTTAAAATAATTACAAAATTACCTGTAAAATAAATCCTAACCTAAGTTACAATTAAACCTAACACTACACTATCAATAAATTAATTAAATAAAATACCTACAATTATCTACAATTAAACCTAACACTACACTATCAATAAATTAATTAAATACAATACCTACAAATAACTACAATTAAATAAACTAACTAAAGTACAAAAAATAAAAAAGAACTAAGTTACAAAAAATAAAAAAAATATTTACAAACAATTTTAAACTAATTACACCTACTCTAAGCCCCCTAATAAAATAACAAAGACCCCAAAATAAAAAAATGCCCTACCCTATTCTAAATTAAAAAAGTTCAAAGCACTTTTACCTTACCAGCCCTGAAAAGGGCCATTTGCGGGGCATGCCCCAAATAATTCAGCTCTTTTGCCTGTAAAAAAAACCATACAATACCCCCCCAACATTACAACCCACCACCCACATACCCCTAATTTAACCCAAACCCCCCTTAAATAAACCTAACACTAAGCCCATGAAGATCTTCCTACCTTATCTTCACCATGCCAGGTTCACCGATCGCTCCAGGCTCCGAAATCTTCATCCAAGCCCAAGCGGGGGCTGGTGATCCATAATCCGGCTGAAATCTTCTATCAAGCGGCGGCTGAAGAGGTCCAGAAGAGGCTCCAAAGTCTTCATCCTATCCGGGAAGAAGAGGAGATCCGGACCGGCAACCATCTTGATCCAAGCGGCATCTTCTATCTTCATCCGATGAGGAACGGCTCCATCTTGAAGACCTCCAGCGCGGATCAATCTTCTTCTTCCGACGTCCAACTGAAGAATGAAGGTTCCTTTAAGGGACGTCATCCAAGATGGCGTCCCTCGAATTCCGATTGGCTGATAGGATTCTATCAGCCAATCGGAATTAAGGTAGGAAAATTCTGATTGGCTGATGGAATCAGCCAATCAGAATCGAGTTCAACTCCGATTGGCTGATCCAATCAGCCAATCAGATTGAGCTCGCATTCTATTGGCTGATCGAAACAGCCAATAGAATGCAAGCTCAATCTGATTGGCTGATTGGATCAGCCAATTGGATTGAACTTGATTCTGATTGGCTGATTCCATCAGCCAATCAGAATTTTCCTACCTTAATTCCGATTGGCTGATAGAATCCTATCAGCCAATCGGAATTCGAGGGACGCCATCTTGGATGACGTCCCTTAAAGGAACCTTCATTCTTCAGTTGGACGTCGGAAAAAGAAGATTGATCCGCGCTGGAGGTCTTCAAGATGGAGCCGTTCCTCATCGGATGAAGATAGAAGATGCCGCTTGGATCAAGATGGTTGCCGGTCCGGATCACCTCTTCTTCCCGGATAGGATGAAGACTTTGGAGCCTCTTCTGGACCTCTTCAGCCGCCGCTTGATAGAAGATTTCAGCCGGATTATGGATCGCCAGCCCCCGCTTGTGCTTGGATGAAGATTTCGGAGCCTGGAGCGATCGGTGAACCTGGCATGGTGAAGATAAGTTAGGAAGATCTTCATGGGCTTAGTGTTAGTTTATTTAAGGGGGGGTTTGGGTTAGATTAGGGGTATGTGGGTGGTGGGTTGTAATGTTGGGGGGGGTATTGTATGTTTTTTTTTACAGGCAAAAGAGCTGAATTATTTGGGGCATGCCCCGCAAATGGCCCTTTTCAGGGCTGGTAAGATAAAAGAGCTTTGAACTTTTTTAATTTAGAATAGGGTAGGGCATTTTTTTATTTTGGGGGTCTTTGTTATTTTATTAGGGGGCTTAGAGTAGGTGTAATTAGTTTAAAATTGTTGTAATATTTTTCTAATGTTTGTAAATATTTTTTTATTTTTTTCAACTTAGTTCTTTTTTATTTTTTGTACTTTAGTTAGTTTATTTAATTGTAGTTATTTGTAGGTATTGTATTTAATTAATTTATTGATAGTGTAGTGTTAGGTTTAATTGTAACTTAGGTTAGGATTTATTTTACAGGTAATTTTGTAATTATTTTAATTATTTTAGCTATTGTACCTGGTTAAAATAATTACAAAGTTGCCTGTAAAATAAATATTAATCCTAAAATAGCTACAATATAATTATAATTTATATTGTAGCTATATTAGGGTTTATTTTACAGGTAAGTATTAGCTTTAAATAGGATTAATTTATATAATAAGAGTTAATTTATTTCGTTAGATAATAATTATATTTAACTTAGGGGGGTGTTAGTGTTAGGGTTAGACTTAGCTATAGGGGTTAAAAAATTTATTAGAATAGCGGTGAGCTCCGGTCGGCAGATTAGGGGTTAATGTTTGAAGTTAGGTGTCGGCGATGTTAGGGAGGGCAGATTAGGGGTTAATACTATTTTATTATAGGGTTATTGAGGCGGGAGTGAGGCGGATTAGGGGTTAATACATTTATTATAGTAGCGGTGCGGTGCGGTCGGCAGATTAGGGGTTAATAAGTGTAGGTAGGTGGAGGCGACGTTGTGGGGGGCAGATTAGGGGTTAATAAATATAATATAGGGGTTGGCGGTGTTAGGGGCAGCAGATTAGGGGTACATAGGTATAATGTAGGTAGCGGGCGGTGTACGGAGCGGCAGATTAGGGGTTAATAATAATTTGCAGGGGGTCAGCGATAGCGGGGGGCGGCAGATTAGGGGTTAATAAGTGTAAGGGTATGGGTGTTTAGACTCGGGGTACATGTTAGAGTGTTAGGTGCAGACGTAGGAAGTGTTTCCCCATAGAAAACAATGGGGCTGCGTTAGGAGCTGAACGCTGCTTTTTTGCTGGTGTTAGGTTTTTTTTCAGCTCAAATGGCCCCATTGTTTTCTATGGGGGAATCATGCACGAGCACGTTTTTGAAGCTGGCCGCGTCCGTAAGCACCGCTGGTATCGAGAGTTGCAGTGGCGGTAAATATGCTCTACGCTCCCTTTTTTGGAGCCTAACGCAGCCATTCTGTGAACTCTAAATACCAGCGGTATTTAAAAGGTGCGGGGGGAAAAAAGCACGCGTAGCTAACGCACCCCTTTGGCCGCAGAACTCTAAATCTAGCCGATAGTGTATAATTTATTTATCTATATAAGTGAATTTGCAAATTTAGTTTATATTAGTGTGTATACATATAGTAGTATTAAATACTCAGGGTTTCAGGTGTTAAAGAATATTATGCAACGGGGAGGGAGGGTAAAGAAGAGGAGGTAGGGGAAAAAAAAAACAAATCATTCAGGTCAGTTCTTATCAGTGGTCATATACTGTATGGTTCCCAGGTATCTATGGGTACTGTATCACACTCCATTTGCTCCAAATCTCCTGGTAGAGTTCTACCTTGTTTAGATGTCTAAATGCAAACTCCTCCATCTGTCTAATATGGTCAATTATGGTGATTATTTTTTTTGTTTGAAGGAGAGGAGGCTTGCTTCCAATCTCTGGCAATAGCCAGCTTAGTGGCCATAAGGATGTACAGGGCAAGATGTTTGTCAGCTTCAGACATAACTGGAAGCTCATGATGCAGGAGACCCACTGAAGGTACTGGACACAATGAAATGTCTAGTGACTTGAGAGCACCAAATGCAAATCTCCAGGTACCCCTGATTATAGGGCAATCCCACCAGATATGAACCTGCGTGCCCAAATGACCACAATTTCACCAACACAAGGGGGAGGCCGTTTGATAGTATTTGCTCAGTGTAATCGGCACAAAGTGCCACCTAGTGGTTATCTTATAGTAAAGCTCCCACAATGTTGCACTGTGTAAAATTTTCCTTGCTTTAGTGAGTTCGCTGAGCCACAATGTGATCTCGGTGTTAATTGTGAGTTTCTTCTCCCAGGCTTTATATTGACTGTGTTTAGCTGGTTGTAGAGGCGCGACCATTAAATTATAATGAAAAGAAAGAGAGCCTTTGAGTAATTTGCCTAAGTTCCACCTTTGCTCCCATCTGGTAAGAATTCTTGTGGGTTGACCCGAGAGTCCCCAAGCCTTGAGGATACTTGCAAGTCTGATAAATTCAAAGTTTAGAGAAGGAGGTATGGAGAGCTTAGCCTTGACCTCCTCGAATGACAAGAATGAATCTTTATAATATAGAGATGCAATAGGTTCATTAGCAGCCTCAGACCAATTACCTACGTGTGTCTCGGGCATAGAGATCAGAATATTTCGTATTTTATAAAGGGGGAGGGGTGTGGGGCGATAGATTCCATGTTTTTTCTAGAATCCCAGTGCAACAAAGTATTCAGAATAAGGGGGTGATCGATCTGCAAAGTCATGCGTACATGCACCGGTATCCAAGGGAGGTCAGGGAGCAGAACAGCCCTAGGGAGGAGGGACCCCTCTATCTCGTACCATCTGGGCTGGTCGACTTTTAGGCTTCAACCCACAAGATGGGCCAGACGTGCGGCATCATGATATATCAAAACACTAGGACCTAGATTTGGAGTTTGGCGTTAGCCGTGAAAACCAGCGTTAGAGGCTCCTAACGCTGGTTTTAGGCTACCGCCGGTATTTGGAGTCACTCAAAATAGGGTCTAACGCTCACTTTTCAGCCGCGACTTTTCCATACCGCAGATCCCCTTACGTCAATTGCGTATCCTATCTTTTCAATGGGATTTTTCTAACTCCGGTATTTAGAGTCGTTTCTGAAGTGAGCGTTAGACATCTAACGACAAAACTCCAGCCGCAGGAAAAAAGTCAGTAGTTAAGAGCTTTCTGGGCTAACGCCGGTTTATAAAGCTCTTAACTACTGTACTCTAAAGTACACTAACACCCATAAACTACCTATGTACCCCTAAACCGAGGTCCCCCCACATCGCCGACACTCGAATAAATTTTTTTAACCCCTAATCTGCCGACCGCCACCTACGTTATCCTTATGTACCCCTAATCTGCTCCCCCTAACACCGCCGACCCCTGTATTATATTTATTAACCCCTAATCTGCCCCCCTCAACGTCGCCTCCATCTGCCTAAACTTATTAACCCCTAATCTGCCGACCACAAAGCGCCGCCACTTACGTTATCCTTATGTACCCCTAATCTGCTGCCCCTAACACCCGCCGACCCCCTATATTATATTTATTAACCCCTAATCTGCCCCCCTCAACGTTGCATCCACCTGCCTACACTTATTAACCCCTAATCTGCCGAGCGGACCTGAGCTCTACTATAATAAAGTTATTAACCCCTAATCCGCCTCACTAACCCTATAATAAATAGTATTAACCCCTAATCTGCCCTCCCTAACATCGCCGACACCTAACTTCAATTATTAACCCCTAATCTGCCGACTGGAGCTCACCGCTACTCTAATAAATGTATTAACCCCTAAAGCTAAGTCTAACCCTAACACTAACACCCCCCTAAATTAAATATAATTTACATCTAACGAAATTAATTAACTCTTATTAAATAAATTATTCCTATTTAAAGATAAATACTTACCTGTAAAATAAATCCTAATATAGCTACAATATAAATTATAATTATATTATAGCTATTTTAGGATTTATATTTATTTTACAGGTAACTTTGTATTTATTTTAACCAGGTACAATAGCTATTAAATAGTTAAGAACTATTTAATAGCTAATATAGTTAAAATAATTACACAATTACCTGTAAAATAAATACTAACCTAAGTTACAATTAAACCTAACACTACACTATCAATAAATTAATTAAATAAACTACCTACAATTACCTACAATTAACCTAACACTACACTATCAATAAATTAATTAAATGCAATTCCTACAAATAAATACAATTAAATAAACTAGCTAAAGTACAAAAAATAAAAAAGAACTAAGTTACAAAAAATAAAATTTTTTTTACAAACATAAGAAAAATATTACAACAATTTTAAACTAATTACACCTACTCTAAGCCCCCTAATAAAATAACAAAGCCCCCCAAAATAAAAAAATGCCCTACCCTATTCTAAATTACTAAAGTTCAAAGCTCTTTAACCTTACCAGCCCTGAACAGGGCCCTTTGCGGGGCATGCCCCAAGAAGTTCAGCTCTTTTGCCTGTAAAAAAAAACATACAATACCCCCCCCAACATTATAACCCACCACCCACATACCCCTAATCTAACCCAAACCCCCCTTAAATAAACCTAACACTAAGCCCCTGAAGATCTTCCTACCTTATCTTCACCCTGCCAGGTTCACCGATCCGTCCTGAAGAGCTCCTCCGATGTTCTGATCCAAGCCCAAGCGGGGGGCTGAAGAGGTCCATGATCCGGCTGAAGTCTTCATCCAAGCGGGAGCTGAAGAGGTCCATGATCCGGATGAAGTCTTCATCCAAGCGGGAGCTGAAGAGGTCCATGATCCTGATGAAGTCTTCTATCAACTGCATCTTCAATCTTCTTTCTTCCGGATCCATCTTGCAGACCTCCGACGCGGAACATCCTCTTCTTCCGACGCCTACTAGCCGAATGACGGTTCCTTTAAGGGACGTCATCCAAGATGGCGTCCCTCGAATTCCGATTGGCTGATAGGATTCTATCAGCCAATCGGAATTAAGGTAGGAATATTCTGATTGGCTGATGGAATCAGCCAATCAGAATCAAGTTCAATCCGATTGGCTGATCCAATCAGCCAATCAGATTGAGCTCGCATTCTATTGGCTGCAAGATGGATCCGGAAGAAAGAAGATTGAAGATGCAGTTGATAGAAGACTTCATCCGGATCATGCACCTCTTCAGCTCCCGCTTGGATGAAGACTTCATCCGGATCATGGACCTCTTCAGCTTCCGCTTGGATAAAGACTTCAGCCGGATCATGGACCTCTTCAGCCCCCCGCTTGGGCTTGGATCAGGACATCGGAGGAGCTCTTCAGGACGGATCGGTGAACCTGGCAGGGTGAAGATAAGGTAGGAAGATCTTCAGGGGCTTAGTGTTAGGTTTATTTAAGGGGGGTTTGGGTTAGATTAGGGGTATGTGGGTGGTGGGTTGTAATGTTGGGGGGGTATTGTATGGTTTTTTTTTACAGGCAAAAGAGCTGAACTTCTTGGGGCATGCCCCGCAAAGGGCCCTGTTCAGGGCTGGTAAGGTTAAAGAGCTTTGAACTTTAGTAATTTAGAATAGGGTAGGGCATTTTTTATTTTGGGGGGCTTTGTTATTTTATTAGGGGGCTTAGAGTAGGTGTAATTAGTTTAAAATTGTTGTAATATTTTTCTTATGTTTGTAAATATTTTTATATTTTTTGTAACTTAGTTCTTTTTTATTTTTTGTACTTTAGCTAGTTTATTTAATTGTATTTATTTGTAGGAATTGTATTTAATTAATTTATTGATAGTGTAGTGTTAGGTTAATTGTAGGTAATTGTAGGTAGTTTATTTAATTAATTTATTGATAGTGTAGTGTTAGGTTTAATTGTAACTTAGGTTAGTATTTATTTTACAGGTAATTTTGTAATTATTTTAACTATTTTAGTTATTAAATAGTTCTTAACTATTTAATAGCTATTGTACCTGGTTAAAATAAATACAAAGTTACCTGTAAAATAAATATAAATCCTAAAATAGCTATAATATAATTATAATTTATATTGTAGCTATATTAGGATTTATTTTACAGGTAAGTATTTATCTTTAAATAGGAATAATTTATTTAATAAGAGTTAATTAATTTCGTTAGATGTAAATTATATTTAACTTAGGGGGGTGTTAGTGTTAGGGTTAGACTTAGCTTTAGGGGTTAATACATTTATTAGAGTAGCGGTGAGCTCCAGTCGGCAGATTAGGGGTTAATAATTTAAGTTAGGTGTCGGCGATGTTAGGGAGGGCAGATTAGGGGTTAATACTATTTATTATAGGGTTAGTGAGGCGGATTAGGGGTTAATAACTTTATTATAGTAGCGCTCAGGTCCGCTCGGCAGATTAGGGGTTAATAAGTGTAGGCAGGTGGAGGCGACGTTGTGGGGGGCAGATTAGGGGTTAATAAATATAATATAGGGGTCGGCGATGTTAGGGAAGCAGATTAGGGGTACATAGGGATAATGTAAGTAGCGGCGGTTTACGGAGCGGCAGATTAGGGGTTAATAATAATATGCAGGGGTCAGCGATAGGCGGGGGCGGCAGATTAGGGGTTAATAAGTGTAAGGTTAGGGGTGTTTAGACTCGGGGTACATGTTAGAGTGTTAAGTGCAGACGTAGGAAGGGTTACCGCATAGCAAACAATGGGGGCTGCGTTAGGAGCTGAACGCGGCTTTTTTGCAGGTGTTTGTTTTTTTTTCAGCTCAAACAGCCCCATTGCTTTCTATGGGGGAATCGTGCATGAGCACGTTTTTGAGGCTGGCCGCTTGCGTAAGCAACTCTGGTATCGAGAGTTGAAGCTGCGTTAAATATGCTCTACGCTCCTTTTTTGGAGCCTAACGCAGCCATTCTGTGGACTCTCAATACCAGAGTTATTTTTATGGTGCGGCCAGAAAAAAAGCCGGCGTTAGTTTTTTCGGATCGTTACCGACAAAACTCCAAATCTAGCGGTAGGGTAGGCTAACCCCCCTCTATCTATAGGTTGTTGTATTGTCGTAGTGGCGATTCTGGGTCTCCCTCCCTTCCAAACATATCTCGAAATTAGACTCTGTAGTTTATTTAGTATAGGCCTCGGGACCGTCAGAGTTATGCACCTAAAAAGGTATGTGATTTTAGGAAGAAGCGACATTTTGACCGCAGCAATTCGCCCTTTCCACGAGAATTCTCTGAATTCCCAGCTTTCAAGAAGCTTCTTAAATTCCGAGATACGATCAGAGAAATTTTTCTGGATCATAACGTCAGGGTCTGGGCTCAAGTGAATACCTAAGTGTTTGACAGAAATAGCAGACCATTGGAAATCATATTTTCTTTGTAGAAGCTTCAGCTCTGGGTCTGGGATATTAATGTGTAGCACTTCAGTTTTTGTATAATTTAGCTTATAGAAACTACATTTTGAGAATACGTCCAGACAGTTAAAAACAGCTGGCAGAGATGTGGATAGAGATGTGAGTAGTAGGGTAACGTCATCTGCAAATAGCGTAATCTTGTGGGTTGATCCCCCAAAGTTAATGCCCGATATATCAGGGTCTTCTCTGATCAACTGAGCCAAAGGCTCGATAGCCAATGCAAATAGCATCGGAGACAGAGGACATAGAATCCTATCAGCCAATCGGAATTCGACGGACGCCATCTTGGATGACGTCATTTAAAGGAACCTCATTCATCGGGAAGTCGTCGTGCCGGAAGGATGCTCCGTGGCGGAGGAGCGAAGTAAGAAGATTGAAGATGCCGATTTGCTTGAAGACGTCGCCGATGGAAGAAGACTCTCTGCTGCTTGCTTCAAGACATCGCCTGGATGGAAGAAGACTTCACTGCCGCTTGCTGGAACACATTGCCCGGATCGGATGAGGAGTTCTGCCCGGCGGGGTGAATACAAGGTAGGGAGATCTTCAGTGGGGGTAGTGTTAGGTTTATTTAAGGGGGGTTTGGGTTAGATTAGGGGGTATGTGGGTGGTGGGTGGTAATGTTGGGGGGTGGTATTGTGTTTTTTTTTGCAGGCAAAAGAGCAGTTTTCTTTGGGGCATGCCCCCACAAAAGGCCCTTTTAAGGGCTGGTAAGGTAAAAGAGCTTTGAACTTGTTTTAATTTAGAATAGGGTAGGGAATTTTTTTATTTTGGGGGGCTTTATTATTTTATTAGGGGGCTTAGAATAGGTGTAATTAGCTTAAAAATCTTGTAATATTTTTTTTATTTTTTTGTAATTTAGTGGGGTTTTTTTTTTTGTAATTTAGTTTAGTTTATTTAATTGTATTTTTAGATAGATATGTGTAGTTTATTTAATTTATTGATAGTGTAGGTGTATTTGTAACTTAGGTTAGGATTTATTTTACAGGTAATTGGGTAATTATTATAACTATTTAATAGCTATTATACCTAGTTAAAATAATTAACAATTTACCTGTAAAATAAATATAAACCCTAATATTGATCTCTTTGCTTCTTAGCAAAGAGATCAAACTACAAAAGGATCAAATACATAAGGATATTTGAGTTATTTCAGAAAGGTATATAACATTTCTCTTTTAATTGTTGTTACTTGAATAGTTTGTACTTTCAGATAATATATTTTGTATTTCTATTAACTTTATATTTTGTTTTTTTTATAGGTGGTAGACCTGAACTGTGAATTAGTTTCACTACAGAAATTGAATAGTTAAAGGTGGTAGACCTGAACTGTGAATTAGTTTCACTACAGAAATTGAATAGTTAAAGGTTTGAGTTAATTTACATTCTTTTGTATTCTGGTTTTTAGTATTGCAATTAGATAACAATTAGATTGTTTGCATAGGTGAGCAATTAGGAGGGACCCCACCCTATCTTTCTGAGGGTATTTAAAGAGATCTGTTTAGCTCTGCTAAACATTTAGCTCTGCTTCTTAGCAAAGAGATCAAACTACAAAAGGATCAAATACATAAGGATATTTGAGTTATTTCAGAAAGGTATATAACATTTCTCTTTTTAAATTGTTGTTACTTGAATAGTTTGTACTTTCAGATAATATATTTTGTATTTCTATTAACTTTATATTTTGTTTTTTTATAGGTGGTAGACCTGAACTGTGAATTAGTTTCACTACAGAAATTGAAATAGTTTAAAGGTGGTAGACCTGAACTGTGAATTAGTTTCACTACAGAAATTGAATAGTTAAAGGTTTGAGTTAATTTACATTCTTTTGTATTCTGGTTTTTAGTATTGCAAATTAGATAACAATTAGATTGTTTGCATAGGTGAGCCAATTAGGAGGGACCCCACCCTATCTTTCTGAGGGTATTTAAAGAGATCTGTTTAGCTCTGGCTAAACATTTAGCTCTGCTTCTTAGCAAAGAGATCAAACTACAAAAGGATCAAATACATAAGGATATTTG